>NC_135739.1:43446387-43772221 GCF_041903045.1 Epinephelus lanceolatus
AAATCACTTGATTATGGTTCAAAAAAGATCATGTTTGGACTTAAAATATCCAGTTTTAGTGGCACAATCCCCAACTGGAATTGTCTCAGTAAAGAACATCAGCTTTTCATGGCACTATTCTCAATGAAAAAATACTGTGACATGTGCTGAAAAGCCCTGTTTCCACCTAACGCTTTTGGTATGGTACGTTTGGAAACAAAAGTAACCCTTCAAACATGGTACTTAGACCCTGGGTCCCTTTGGCGTTTCCACCACAGACAAATCCTAAATGTGGGCGGGGCTGTTTTCATTCACTGTTCCACTGAGCAGTCGCTGTATTTCCTCATCACCGGTGACACAGAGGCTGTCTACACCTCGTTTTCGTCCATGGAACGAGGTTGCACATTGACATTTTCAGAAAAGAACAGCCTTGGGTACCTTGGGTATCACGCCATCCACCATCCCCTCTACCTCCTGATGATTATCAGCTGATGTACTATATCACTTTAGAAATGTTTCTGTAATATGTATAAAACATACAAATGTAGCATATTTATGCAGAAATGTACAAAGCCAACATTTTCTTCTTGTGACTGAGCTGATGGCCCACATCACAACTTATCGTGTTATGTTGGCTTTTAAAAGATCACATTTCAAGGGAGTTAGGACGCTGTTATCAAAGTGAGTTTAATGGTGAACACCTAGTAAACATACAGTACGTTCGCACATGCACGCATGTTTTCTTGTATTTATATAGTAATACCTTCCTCCTGGTAACCACATAGGTGGCGTTCAAGGATATATGAGGATATTTTAGTTTATTGCAACATGCTCTATGTTTTTTAGTTTTTCCGCTCGGTTATAACGTACTCACCATAGTAATTGCTGAGCTCTTCAGTGGCGTTACAACAATAAAGTCTAATGGGACAATAACACGAGCAGTCCGACAACCAGGAGCTAAAAGCAAAAGTAAGTACACAGGAAATATTAATGCAGGTTTGCTGTTTAGTAAGAGCCCCTCAGTAGACACAGGAGAGAAAAAATATATGGATAAGCAAAAATTATTTGGGTGATAAAAAAAAAGAACAGAACTTTTGTGATGTTATGCAAAACTTTGTGTTTTCCAAAGATATATTTTGAGTCTCCATGCAGACCTCCTGCAGCAGAGTAACGTGCAAAGGGCTTGGTGAATAGACATGCTGATGACATAGAGATGCTGCATTTGGGTGACACAGTCATATTGGAGAGATCAAGACTTGCCTGTAACCAAATGCAAGTAATCAGAAGAGCTGCAGTTTTTGTGGATAAAAAGAACTATAACATTCGTATTTATCAACCAATTGCAATGATTATTTATGGGCTAATGATCTGCATGTAATAGGGCAAAAAATTGATCTCGATATTTAGGCTATTATCACTGCTGGACGCTCAAAAGACTGTTTGTTCGGCTTAAATACAACTGAATTTCTTAACATTAATATTACGTGGTGTAAAATTAATTAATTGTCAAAAAATTGTAAAAACTCACATTTGTCAAGCATGGATTTGGTGTATTTTCCTTGGTTAATACTTGCAGAGATGTATATATATTATAATATGTTATATTATAGATAATTTATGTGGAAGTAGACAACTTTTAAATTTGCTAGCATCACTCTGCTAATTAACTCCTTGATCATCGCAGAACATAGTAACTTAATCCACTGCTCATTTAAGAAAGACCACCACAAGAAAACGTGTTCTTTGTTTAGATTATATGGACAATGGACCATTTGTGCCTTGCTGCGAGTAACTAGTCATAGCTAGCGTAGCTAGTGCGCTAACGTTGGAGAGCCTTTCTTTTCTCAGGATTGTACCTGGATATAGACGGGAACCAGTCTAAGCGCACATTAACAAAACATGTTTTCTTGTGGTTGTCTTTCTAAAATGAGCATAGTGAAAGTTACTATATTGTCTTATGATCATGGAGTTAATGATAAGCAGACAGCTTTGGCTAGCTAGTTGAAAAGTTGTCTAACATCACTTCTGTTAAATTATATCGGGATAGCTCTACATGTAATTAACCAAGAAAAATAAGCCAAATCCATGCTTGACAAACACGAGTTTTTACAATTCCCCATGAAAATGGATTATTTCACCCCACATAAGTAATTCAGTTCATGTAAGTCAAACACACACTCCTCTTTTGAGCTTTTGACCGCAATTAGAGCCTTAAAATCAAGATTCAACTTAAGTGGAGACCGAACTTTTTTTCCCTACTGCACGGGGATCATAAACCCTTGAATATAAACACAACTCACTGCAGTTGGTTGAGAACTATAAACATTACAGTTCTTTTTATCCAGAACCGCAGCTTCTCTGTTTACTTGCATTTGTTTACTGGCAGTTCTTGCTTTCTCCAGTATGGCAGCGCTGTTAACGTACAATCCAGCGGCTATGTTTCCATATCTATAGCTTAGTGAAGGTGAATATAGTCAGAATCAGCTTGTTGTCAGGTTGTGGTGATTATTAAAAATTCTCTCAGCCAGTTACATCACTGGTCTCTGACTCTGAAACAGCCGTGCCACTGTTAAACGTGATAAAGGCTCTTAAATAAAGCTTTAGTATAATTCAGTTCCAGGTTTAAGGACCCATCCCAGGGACACTATTATGAAGGAGACGTTCATTTACCAGGGTTCATCTTTATCAGCTTTCTTTTTTAGCAAAAGTAGCGTCTCATGATTTATCCTTGGAGTATGTTGCACTGCAAACACTGTTGTGTAAAGTGGGATTTATACCTCTGCATCAAATCAATGTTGTACCTGTGGCGTAGGCTCTGTGTAGATGTGTACCCTATGCCGTAGCCTGACATGCACCTACCCAGAAATGTAACTATACGCTGTGGCAATGCTTACCTTGTGTTTATTTTTGTTAGCTGAAAGCCATTTCCCTCAATGGAAACAAAGCTTTTATTTACTTTTATTTCACAGGTAAGGAACAATAAATTCAATAAAAAGACAATAAAGCCTCCAAAAAACAGCAATTTAAGTTCTGTGTGTAATTTATCCAGGTTTCATATGAGTAGAGGAAATATCCACTAGCCCCTATGCTAATTTATGCAATGTAAAATGCTGTAGGCTTATGCTAATAGTTAGAATGTTGTACTGTATTTGTAGGGATAATATTTTCTGTACAAGACTGTTGTTTTGTTGGTGAACCTTCTGTGTTGTAATGGAGCTGAATTTTGTAACATTACCTTTGTTTAATGTTGCTGTTGTTCCTGGCTTCATACTCTGCTAGCCGCTAGGCTAATTTCTACAATGTAGAAATCACTCTGTGCCATAGGCTTGTGCTAATAACGTCAACATGTTGCATTTGTAGGGAAATGTGTCCAGCAAAAGACAGGTGCTTTGTCTGTGATTCTTATGAGTTACAGTGGAGCCGATTTGTGTACTTCTCTTTAAAATTATCGCCATGAAGCCATGTTTCACGTTTCAGGTGTGTTTTTAGTCAATCAGACTTTACAGGACAAAACCTTACCTTACAAAACTTTACAAAAACCCCGCTGCCTACTAGTGTTTTGGAGATGTAACTGCAGAGCGATAATATGCGATGCTGACAGCGATGTAGGCAATGTGCATAGGCTATGTGTAGGGCCAACGCACAACTATGATGTATCATGTACGAGGTGAGATACATTGAAATTATTACTGTTATACTCTATCTGACTGTAGGTGCACATTTGTGGTCATGTGTGTTTATTTAGTGACATTCTGAATCATTCTTCCTGAGGTAGGCCAAAGCTTTTCATTTGCAGAGCTCATTATCACTTTTAACGGTGGCACAGCTGATTCAGCGCCATGAGACCAGTGATGTAAATGACTGTGAGAGTATTAAATAATCACCACACCCGCTGATTCAGACTATATTCACCTTCACCAAGCCCTTTGTTGCACTGCTGCAGGAGGTGAGCATGGAGACTCATGGAAACTTTTAGTCATCTGTTTTATTTCTCCCCCATGTCCCCTTAAACTACCTTTTTGTTAGTTTTCATGTGGAACTAAGTAAGTAAATTAGGTCATTGCAGGAAGCTGGAAAATGTTTACAGTGGAGAGTTTGGGATAATAATTGTATCTTTCACCTTTTTTTTTCTCCCCCCAAAAAAGTATGACAAACCTGGAGTTTTGATCTTCTGACTGCTCATGTTTCTTGTCATGTTGGACGTTGTTGTAGTGATGTCAGTGTTAATGTGAAGAGTGATCATTTAACAACACAACTGGGTATTAACATTTTATCTCAGGTTTTTCTTTCCTCTCCCTCACATCCATTGTTCTTATTTGTTCTTCTGTTTTATTTACAGGCACATCATTCTCCCTCCATGGTCAATCTGCCTTCCATGTTTGAGAGGAAATACCACACATTCAGTCGTTCGACCACCCACCTTTTCTGATTGGGAGCACCAGCAGGAGTCATACCATCTTTACCTTGACTGCTGCTAACAGCAAGTCTTAACCGGACAGGCGTATGTGTATAAAGTTAAAGCTACCTGTAAATTATGGCAAACTAGCATTTGTCTATACTGGAGCTCCTCATAGATTTTTCAAACCTACAGGAAGTGGCATTTAGCCACATTTGGAAAAATGCACTGAAAAATTCACAATCGTCCAGCTACTGTTAGAGTGCTTCACAGCTGAAATTTGGGCCCAGAAGGGTTAAAAAATAAACCAGTTGTTTGTCAATCTGATGCCTAATGTGATGCATTCAGCTGATACCGCCCACATCTGACAAGGCAGTATGGTGTATCTTTCCAAATGCACAATGCTTGAACTAAGACTGTTTTACTAAGAGCTAATTGGATCTGTACTGCACCATGCTAGGGGCTACAGCTGTGTGGTCGCCATTGGAATGTAAGTTTGCCTTACCCTTAAAAAGATGAAGGATGCTCTGCTTTTTGTCTGCAGTTGTTAATGGATTATTTTGATTTATTTGTTAATATACTTCATCAAATCTTGTGTTGATAAGTTGCCTGTTTAGCTTCCTGGTTGGTTACCATTGTTGGAAGTGTTAACACTAAATAAAAATCACATCTTTTCTCTCAGTTTTAAATAGGGACTTTGAGTTGTCCCCAGGTGTCCCTGGATGCTATTTTTATTTCCTTGTGCTTTGGTAAAGTAAAATAACATTTAATTTTGAGATGTTTAGGTATTTCTATATAACAAATGCAGATTGTTAAACTTTTTGTGTTTCTGACATACTAAAGATACAGGGTTGACTTCTCTTGCCCTTTACTTTGAGACTTTTTTTAAATTAACCTACTCAGTAAGAGACCTTTATATTAACTGACATTAAATGTTTTATTTTAGTGGGGTAGACTTAATTTCACCTGATATAATAATATGGTAATTATCCCATCCTCAACATTTAAAGCTATGATAGCTTCCAGCTTTTATAAAGCTTGTATTTGGCATCCTTTAGAGATTTGTTGAGGAGAACAAAAAGCATTCCTGCTCTTGTTCCCTGTACGGCCATTGATGTTTTAAAAGATCTTTTTAAAGTGTGTCTGTGCGTATCTGTGTGTGTGTTTAAGAAGGAAGGCTGCGTCAGTGTACATATTTATTCTTAAAGAATCCTTTTTTTTTTTTCTGTTTCTTTTTCCTGTTGCTATTTATGTTGTTTTCTGCGTGTATGTCTGTTTTTTCTGTAATGCTGTTTTCAGTGAGCTCCAATGGTCTCCTGTTGTTTCATCTCTGTATTAAATGCACTTAAACATGTACGTTAAGATTTTTTTTTTTTTTTTTACTCCGGTGTATTTGTCTTTTATCACCAGAACATTCTTAAAACAATTCAGTTTATTTGTAGGGGATGCTGACTCAATATACCAAGTCGTTTGTGTCAAAATAAATAATTTTATTTCCTTTTTATGTCCTGGAGTACTGTGTGTGTCTGCACACTTAAAACACACCAACAGGTTCATTCTGTTGACAATGTTAATTCCGATCCTGTAAAAGCTGATCTTAATTCTGCCGAAACCATCCCTATTTGCAAGACTAGATATCATTGATAATTAACCAATTACGCTGCTTCAGTGGGGCTTGAAATAGTCTTGGAGCTTCCACTTGAGTTTGGGATCTTTGAAGGCCTGTTTGTGATTTGCATACTACTTTGAAGCAAGCTCATGATTGCTCCTCAGTACTTGTCTGTACTTCTTGCTCATTTGATGTTGGAGTTGGTTCAGAAGATTCTGGATCCCCCTACACTAAAAGTGCACTTTCCCAGTTTCCCTTGGAAACTGCTGCTGTTTCAAATTCACTTTTGAACCAGCAAAGTCAGTCCACAAATACTGAGAAATGGGCCAAACTGAGGAACCAGAAGCTTTTTTGTTAGATTTTGACAGTGATAAGATGAAAAAAAAAAGTATTGAAGTGCCTGTTAAACCTTGTTACAATATCTACATTTACATCTACCAAATAGTACATTTTTTTGCCCTAATGGTTCGTGTTACTGTTTACTGGCACATGGTAAATATGCTCTGTTCTTTAAACATTGGATTGTGTTGTAATTGTGCTAACTGGCCAACTAGTGTCAAGACAGTCTTCCAGTTTTCCATTATTTAAATGACGATGACAGATTTATGTGGTCTGCTGTAGGGTATGTCCTCTCATGCAGGCGTAGAACATACAGTTCAGTTTGGTGTGTTCATGTGCAACTTTGCTTGTTTTCTTTAAAACATAAGCACTACACTCGCATTTTAATTCACATCAGTTGTGGTAATGGGAATCATACCCTTTAATAATTAGTGACTTTGCACTAATAAATATCGCAGGCAGATCAGGCGGGTGGGACAGAGTGACAAAGCAGCATTCAGAGTAAGTTAATAACTTACAGAAACACTGCATTAAATAGTCCATCTTCACCTTCACCCCGCTCTCTCTGTCTCTCTCTAAACACAGACACACAACGTGGAGAGTGCCGTGACATTCGTCCCTGTCCTCAGTCCTGACAGTTGTGCTATTATAATGCATACAGTTCGTGGGTCGGGTTGTTGTGTATTTTTAGCATCCCATGCATCTTGTTTGTTTTATTTATTTATTTTTTATCAACCCTTGATGCTGCTAAATATGACAGCTGGTTTGGTGTTCACTTTCTGTAGAAGTCCCTGCACTGCGAAACAGGGTTTTTTTTTTTTTTTTTTTTTTTGCATTCTTGACTTTATTCTCTCGATTTCATCTTCTTCAGTTTCTGTGTGTACACCAGAGGCGTTTCTAGAATTTAAGGACATATGGGGCATAGCCTGGTCCAAGGATCCTCTCCCAATAATTATTTTCTTTGAAAAGGCTCTATTTTGATGTTTTTACATGCACTCTGGCGTCTTATTTACAAATTGTGATTTTAAAAATTTGAGTAATTGGAAGTAATTAGTATTGAGTAGAAACAGAATACTTTGCTGCTATCATTAAAATCTAGAGAATTTTGAGGTAGGCTACTTGTACTTGAGTATTTCCATTTTATGCTTCTTTATACTTCTACTCCTCTACATCTCAGAGGGAAACACTGTACGTTTTACTCCATTACATTTATTAGTCTGCTTTACTTACTTTGAAGACTCAGATTAAAAATACAAAATATAATCAACTAATGAATGATGATGTATAATTCCTAGATGATTATTAATGTGTAATATTAAAGAAAGTCTTTAACAAGTGTTTACTTGTGTGCTCTCTCTCTTGCAGGTGTGGAAATGATCACACAAAATGTGCTGCTTGACCCAAAACTTGTGTTTTTGATCAATGATATATTAATTTTGGGGGCTTCAATGCATGACGAGAATGACAGATTATTAGATAAGGGGGTATTTGTTTGTATTATTAGGCCTAATCTTATTTTTGAAATATACATATAGACTATATATTTAGATCTGGCACTATTGATAAAACATTTGGGAATGAAGCCTCGGACACCCAGGCCTAACATCGCCACTGGTGTGCACAAGGCCCTGCAGTCTCATGCCCTTTTATGACAATTTGCGGAGCAAATGCTTAATAGGGTCAACTTGCATGCACAATTAACTTATGAGAACGCAAGTGTGAACAGTTGTAGGGTTTAAAAACACGCCATGAATCAGACAGATTTTTTTTAGGATCTTTCTTAAGAATACATATAAGAAAAAATCTTAAGAAGGTATAAGTGAATAAGGTCCAATGAGCTTGAAGACATTACAGTGCTGAGTGGAGAACAGCAGATGATTTACAACTACGAACAGTCATCCCTTAGGACCTTACCAATGTGTTGTCAGAAGTTATGCTGTCAAAATTAGAAAATTGAAAGGTTAAATCCCTGGGGAGCTGTGTTTGCATTGTGAAACTGAGGGCACAGGTTACAAAACCATTCATACTGATTTACACATTGAGTTATTTTTCCTACCATGTGAGCCCTGAGGAGCCTTGTAAGGATCTAATAAAGGAGACTACAAAGTTGTTTTCTGAACTTTGACACAACTAAACTCATGTACAGCACAACCAAACAATAAGAATAAAGAAGTGAGTCAAAAGAAGTACAAGTTGTAATTAGAAAAGTGCTACACTTCTGTACAGTGAGTTCAGCCACCTCCTGCACAGCCAGACCTTCGCTGTGTGTCCTCTTGCCTTTAACTTAACTATAATCACATTAGTTAACCCGAAGTCAGCTGACTTCTTCACACTGTGTCAAGGTGTGTTTTGAATGGCAAGCCTTTAAATTGAGCCACATTAGTATTTATGACACAGCAGAGGGCCGGGAAGAAAGTGCTCTTGTTTTGTCCTCTTCACATACACCTCTTCAAAGCATTAGAAGATAATCTGTGTCTCCTGGATAAAGCACAGGACGTGCCAGGCTGCCAGCTAGTGACTGGGGTAGAGTGCCATGCAGGCCCGAGGCAAGGCGAGACTGGGGAATAGCCACAATGAAAAGGCACCTCTTCAAGGAGGACACTCACTCTTTTCATATTTGCCTTTGCTTTCACTTCAAAGTGCCTCTGACTGGCTGTTTAGGGGTGAAACGAAAAGGGAGACGGGCTAAAAGCAGGAGGTAGGGGGGCTGGAGCTGAAGTGGTAGGGGTCTGCTGACTTCAAGGTAGCATCATGAAGGACACAGTCCCAGACTAAGGTACAGACTACAATTAATACACAGGCCAGTCTCTCTAAATACTGTAATTGAGATAGATGTCTTAGACAAATACTCTGCTCTGTGCATGAATATGACAGAAATATATTTCCCCTCTATAAACAGATTACACAGAGGAGACAAGACTAGAAAGAGAGAGTAGTTTGACATTGAAATTCCTCAGTGGAAAGTGAGGGTGTGGAGATTGGACCTATCTAATGTAAAGGAGTCCTCTACTGTGAGAGAAGTTTTCCTTTTCAGTCAAAGTTTCTCTTATTTAACCATGACCCAAAACTTAGCCTAACTTTGAGCAAATCTTGGAGGTTACTATACAGGAGGATTAAGAGTTTTTAGATTATGGAAACTCCCCTGGTAAACTTGAAAGCAGAGGCGTGTTCCCCCAGAGGCCGAGGAAAGCCATACTGTCAGAATTATTGAGGCCACTGTCATAATTTTAAAGACATTGGGTCTCATTCATGAAAAGTGAGTAAATCTGTGTGTAGATTTGCACATAAAAGCCTACTCTACTAAAAACCTACTCCGGATTCAGGAACGCCGCGGGAAACTCAGATTTGATCGTAAACAGCGCGCCCCCGGTAATCAGCAATTAGCATAAATCCCCGCCCATGAATAGCCAATGACCACCATATAAGGAGGTGTAGGTGCATCCAGTCGACCTGTCAGTCATGGCGCAAACAAAGAAAGAGAGTGAAAGAAAAAAGAATTTTTCCGAAGCGGAGATCGAAATAATTTTGGGTGAAGTGGACTTAAGAAAAAACATTTTATTTTCTTCAGTTAGCTAGTAGTGGTGTGACAGGGACAGACAAAGCGAAGGCCTGGAGGGAGGTAACAGATGCTGTTAATGTTGTCTCCGTGGTACAAAGAACCATGTCAGAGGTGAAGCGTAAATGGTTTGATATGAAACTGGAGGCAAAGAAACGCATAATAGGCCGTAAGGTGAATCAGAAAAAGTCTCACAGAAACTGATTTCCGCTCCGACATCTAAGAGTGGGCTACAATGAGTACCGGGCCATCAAATCACAGCATCCGTGGTGAAAGGACACGGAATTGTGTGCGCTTTTACGCACGCGGGTGTAGGTGATCACAGATATTTTATGTGGGAAAGATGTAGCCAGATGTATTACCTGTTTAAGATACGTGTCTGTCTGTCTGTCCATCCGTAGCACGAGTCATGTGCGCCACTTCACCACCGACCCAGCGAATAACGCTCAGGCGGAACAGATCATTACGCTCAGATGGAACAAGTGCCGAATTACGACCCCGATCACAGGACTCTTGCGGGGTTATGAGCTACGAACTCCTGCTGATTAGCTGAACATGTATCGATCTTTTTTATGGAGTAAAGATCGTGTAGTCCCCAGATGTCGGAACGAGATGAAACGATAACTGCGTTCACCTTAGGCCTATAAGCACACACAAAAATACAGCGGTCACCAAACAAACAGAAGATTCATTTGTGGAGTTTTGAATGAAGTGGGAACGGCCGAAGGCCCAAGAGGCTGTGATCCAGCTGTCCTTACGGATATTTTTATTATCATCACTCAACATGTAGAAAGAACGTGTAATCTATTGAGTCGATTTACATAGATAATTCACAATCATGAACCTAATCTGGATCTTAAACCTGCTAATTACCAACTAATTTAACTAAATGTGTTATATTTTTAATATTTTGTCATGTTTAGATTACGTGTTTCAAAGGCATCTGTGTATTGTGTACATAACAGAGCGCAATACGGGTTAAAAAATGTAATTTCCAATGGTGACAAGCAATATTTATGTGCTTTACTACATTTACACAAGCACTACGAGTGGTCAGGAGCAGGAGTAGATTTTGTTAGTAGCTACGAAAAGATCGGAGCTACTAAAATATTGTTGAATGCGGACATGCACGTAAATTTCCGTCTGCCAACAGTTTACACACAAATTCCTTCTGCTCACGTTTCATGAATGAGACCCATTGTGTGTATATGCTTATGTGATTATACCATGAATGGCACAAGTTTTTGTTTGTAGAAGAAATGATGCTGTCCTCGTGAAGATGTATGAGGAGGTATTGTTTTTATGTGGTTTATGTTTTAACTAACAGGATGCCCCTTCTATTGTCATATTTGATACTACCACAAAAGTCATAAATGTTCACATTGTGGCTTTGATTAAAAAGATGAAAATTGTCACATAACAAGAACAGTTATGCCAGCACTGTAAAAGCCATCATTTCTCTACTTACTTGTTGAGTCAAATAAGCTGTGTTGCGAAGTGTGGTAGATGTTAGTCAGATTGTGAGGTGAAAAGAGTATTGCACTTTTACAGATGAAGTAATCCTGTTGTCCGATGAAGAAAAGCCAGATGAATTCGTCATTCAAACAGAAAGGTTTATTGATTGACTTTTTTTTTTCACATCTAGGACACATTTTTGTTTTTGAACAGCACTGAGCGAGATCGAGGACAATGTGTCATATGCTGTAACTTGTTAAGGACTAGTCAGTAAACAGAACAATAAAGTGGCATGCAAACGTTTAGGCACCCCTGGTCAAAATTTATTTTAATGTGAATAGTTAAGCAAGTAGCAGATGAACTAATCTCCAAAAGGCATAAAGGTAAAGATGAAACATGCTTTTTCAACATTTTAAGCAAGATTAGTGTGTGTGTGTGTGTGTGTATGTGCGTTTTGTACAATTTTAGAGTGAAAAGGAGCAAGACATTTGAGCTCTCAGACAACCTTTACCAGGATCTCAGACCTTAATTAGCTTGTTAGGGCTATGACTTGTTCACAGTCATTATTAGGAAAGGCTAGGTGATACAAATTTCAGAGCTTTATGAATATTCGTACTCCTTAAACCTTGTCCCAACAATCAGCAGCCATGGGCTTCTCTGAACAGCTGCCTAGCACTTTGAAAACTAAAGTAATTGGCATATTTAGCTTTTTGATCCAAGCAGAGCTGGGAAAAGTACAACCTTCAAGTTATATGCTGTATATCTTTATTTTAACATGAGCTCACACACAGTTGGCCTTGAGTGCATTTAGTTGAAAAACAAAAAAACAGTGTAACTTGTCCACAACAGATGCCTAAGTAAGTGACCATGTCTGTTAGAAGACTGGATATAATACTTGAAAGCAGACATGACGATGGCCGAAAACAGCTGCCCTGTGGGGCAATCAGATGCAAGTAAAGTCTCAGGCAAACAAACAAACAAACAAACATGAATAAAAATAGAAGTGCTTAGATTTCTAACCTTTATATTTCCATTTTACTATCCAACAATCCATAAATGATATTTAAAACATGACTGAAGAATTTACAAAATATTAGAGCACACTGGACAAAACAAAAATTAAATCATCAGCAGTGTTGGGTGTAACGCGTTACCACCAAAAATGGCTTTTTTCAGTAACGAGCAGCGTAGGCACTACTGTCCCTAAATGCAGCAATCACTTACAGTTACTAATCAAACTACTACTACTACTACTACTAAGTACTTACTTGCGTTACATAAATTCATCATTAGATCTTCTCCTTACTTAAGAGTTAGTGACGACGGGCTTCAGGCTGTTGCCAACGGGTCGTCTTCCGTGTCCAGCCGGTGTTGTGCCATATTAAGCACGCCTGCTGTGAAAAGCATCCCTGTTCGCGGGAATGCGCGTTCCCACTGCGACCAGGAGTGCTTTTCACGGCAGGCGTGCTTAAAGGCTAAAGTATACTTGCTGCACGAAACTCGTGCACATGCACTTTTCGTGCACGTTTGGCTGCCACGCGTATTTTGTGGCCGTTTGGCGCGTAGACACGCGGTAGCGTGACGCATACGCAAGATGCAATATTGACATGAACACTAGAGGCGCTCATGCGAAGTATACCTAGAGACTGTGAATGTGAGGTCGGAGGTGGACTGGTGAAAACGATAGATAATGGAATTAAAGATGTAGGAGCAAGGTAGACCCAGAAGATGGCGGTAATGCAACGTAACGGATGCCAACCGCTGTAAAACTCCAAAGAAGAAGAAGAAGACGGACATGCTGAAATATTCCCTGTGCTTTTCCTCATTGATTGCTCTCATGGGTTTAAACAAGGGAAACAACCTCCCCATGTGATTCGTTAAGGGGCCACACATACCATCTCCGATGGCGGCGGAGACAACGCCTTTTCCTCTGCCGAGATCTTAACAGCAATAAAATTATGATCTCCTCTTCATCGAGAGTGTCCATGTGTGTGTTTTTTCCGGAAATACACTGTCACCGCCTTCTTCGCTTTTTGCAACCTCTGTGTCTGAGTGCTGCGGACTGCCCCTAGCGGAGACCACCAGAATCAGGCGTTTTGGCTGCATCGATGAACGTTCGTGGTGCAGCAAGTATACACACAGGTGCAGCACACCGTGTACATGTACGTTGGGCCACACAGCAAGTATACTTCTCGCTTAATACAGTACAACACCTGTCAGCGGCGAACACAGATGCGGGGACGAGCCAGAGGATGGGAGAGTTTCTGCTGCAAACAAGCACAGAGACCTGGGGAGACATGGGAGCAGCTTCATGTGTTTACAGCAGATAGCAAGAGGGAGGACAGACGTCTCACTCCGCTACTCTGTGCGCAAAGGGACAGCACACTCCCAGTTTATAATTGTGACATCCGTTGTCCTACTAAGTATTGATAACATGCTTAGTATTTTACAAATTCAAGTTTTTTTTTTATTTGATGAACGTGGCGCTGATATGCAAAAATGAACTAAATGACTGTGGGGCAGTGGGCAAGTAATATAATCATAACACATTTACACACGGTAACCACCCCCTGCCTGGCATAACAGCTTCTCCCTGCGAATACTTAAGGAGAGAAAGAGGGAAGTCTGCTTAGGGGCCTACCTTGTGAACCAGCTGTGCAATGAACAAGAAGCTCTGGCCTGACACCTCATGCAATAGCCTAATAGCATAATGGATTTCAGTCATCGCTACAATTACACTGATGGGAGAAAACATATGCTTTTATACAAGTGAGGGGGCACAGTGAATGAAGTGGGAGGGCACTGCCCCCTGGTGCCCCCTCGTGAAGCCAACTCTGGGTATATCCATCTAGTTAACTATACCTACCTTAGGACTGTTACACATATGTAAGGTTTAATGCTATATTGTTAACTGGCAAATTACGTGACAATGCATTTCAGGCAATTTTACAGATTAACTAGTAATGTAACGAGTATTGTAACTAATTACTTTCTCCAGGGAGTAATCAAGTAAAGTAAGGGATTACTTTTTACCTAAGTAATGTGTAATGTGTAATACATTACTTTTTTGAGTAATGACCCCCAACACTGATCATAAGCCATACCATGCATGAGTTTACTTAAAAAATACAAATGAAAAAAACAATGTAGAGACTCACACAAAAGCAATCTCTCTCGGTCATCACATAGGACCTACTACCAGTGTGCAGCAGTGTCTGTCCCTGCAGACATCCATCCCTCTGCCTATATTTAGGGACCTCGGCTGCAGGACGAGAGAAAACGGAAGTATATTTTGAAAACAGACAATGCAAGTAACAGGCTGAAGTTGACATGGCATCCCAGAGTGTCAAAAACCAACACACCTAGAGTACCTTGCATGTCATATCAACATGGAAAGTCCATGACCAAACGCTGATATGTGAGGAGGTTGGAGTGAGAATGTGTTGCCGTGTGTGTTTGTGTGTGAGAGAAAGAGATATCATGTGATTCCCAGTGGACTACAGCTGACCTTCAGAACATCAATAAGCTCTAAGAAGAACAGAGTGCAGTTGGATATTGACTAGCACTGATCCGTCCTCCATCAGTTTTTCCTCTTCTTCCCTTTTGCAACCAATTACTTCCCTAACTGGCTCAATGAGACCCTCCTTCAACTACACACGTTCATAATTGCTCATTTACAAAGCTGGAGGCTAGATGCACTCCCCACTAGCAGGACATGTGAACTTCAGAGCTGCCAAAAATATCATGATGCTAAATGAACCATCAGAGTTTTAAGTGGAGTCTTCTAGTCCTGTTGCCAAGGTGAAATGGTTTTCTCCCCTCATTCTACTTAAACTAGCTTTGTACTGAAAGGTTCTAAGGCTGTGACCAAAATATCATACTAACATGTTATTTACTATGGTAAAACAATGTGTGAAATTTAAGTACATTATTTTAGTATGTACAAAACCATTAGTAGGCCTACTTAAATTGCCACTATTTCCTGTTAAAGCTATAGTTGGTAATGTTGGAGAGCTAGCAAGATTTGAAATTGGCACCTCCTCTAAGCTCTACCCCCTCCTCCCCCTCCCGTCAGTGCTCCGTCCAAAGCCACGGCCCCAATAACTTGAACGCGCATCCTGCACTGCAGTAGAAGTCAGCAGGGCAGAGGAGAGCCTTAACAAATCCCCCCGAAGCAAACAAATAATTACCTGTCCAACAGAAAGACAGCAACCTCTCCATCACTTTTCAGGCCCTTCAGCTCCCTCAGTTGTCTCCACTGTTCAAAAGCTGCACCGATATTGACGTCTGGTTTGTCCTCTCACTTTATCCAAAGCCTTTTTCGTCGCAGCCTTTTCTGCCTCCGACTTTCTTTTCTCAGCCTGTTTAGCGGGGCGAGCCGTTACAAGTAACACTGGAAGTGGTACTTTTGGCTGCATTTTCTCTGCCATTGTTCAGCAAACTCCTGCTAACTCGGTATTTCTGCTGAGTGTGCTGAATATTTCCGGCAACGGTGACACGTGATGAGTGCATGCAGGGAGGAGGGAGGAAGGGACGGAGGGGGGCTCGGACAGGACGAGATATGAAGGCATCTGATTGGTTCTTTCCATTTGCACCAAATGGCAGGGATTGAGTTTTTACAGGCCTGCAGCTGCCACAGAGGTCGGATTTTTTTCATTCCTTTTTCTGAACACATTATGTATTGACTACTCTCAGGATAGAAGGACCATTTCACCCAGTATAACAAGAAGTGATTCTGAACAGGATTACCAACTATAACTTTAAGTGTTACACATATTGGGTATGTACTTCATAGTATGCAATGTTTGATGCGGTGTAAGAAAGCATGCCAGTCACAGTCAGCTAGCCTATCCACCATTTTGGGATTAGAATTAGGACCTCCAATGGGCAAACCTATTCTTTTTTTTTCTCAGTTTTGTAATTCACATGCACAGGTTTAAAAAAACATGAGCCTTACCAATCATCATCACATTATTAGAAGGTGAGTCCAAAAATTATGTTCTTGTCAATTCTGTTTTCATGTTATTAATAGTTAAAAGAAGATTAATCAAAATATGGTCTAAAAAGAGAACCCGATGAGCTAGCTTGTTGATAAAGGCCTTAAAATTTAATCATGAAAAATCATCTGATTTCTTGCACCACTTTGAATTTTACAGTAAAGGTATCAGAATTTGATGACAGCTGTGGCTCATGGTGCCATTGGGTGAGGCTGCCTTACCAGCCAGGCACAGCAGGCAGCTCCAGACACTTGGGAAATCTAAACCTCAGGGTTTGCTTTATGAATGGTATGTGGTAATTTGATAGACTCAGATTTTTCAAATATTTTATTATTACAACACCCCTACATGTACACTGAAAATTTGAATGGTGGCAGAAATCATTCCTGCTTTCCACACTGGCCTTGAAGCATTTGCTTTGTAGTTTGAGTAAAGCTTTTTATAAAGGACTTTTTAAAACACAGAGTTACAAAGTGCTTCACACACACACAAAACTATAAATGGATAAATAGATAAAGTAAAATCTAGGATTACCGCCTTGTGGCTGTATGCCTCTGCAAACCACTCAAGTTGCACTTACAGTTGATATCCATGTCTGTGAAAACTAGCAGCACAGAAGATCAAAACAATCAGCACAGTCTCAAGATGGACACCCAAGATTAGTGTCACCAATTCAGTATCTGACCAAATGTTCCCCCTTCTGTTCCTTAGATATGACACTGAATAATTGTTAACACTAAGTGGTATAACCCTGGGCATGTAACCATAAAGGACTGTGTGTGTGTGTGTGTACCCCTGATGTAGAGCTCCTGGCGGTGGGACTACAGCCATACTATCTACCGCAGGAGTTTTCACATGCCATCATGGTGGTTGTTTACATTCCCCCATCAGCTGTTGCAGCCAGCACGAGTGACGTCATCCACTCAGTGATCGCAGGACTATAGATGCAACACCCTAGCGCTCTCATCCTGATTAGTGGGGACTTCAGTCATGTCTCTCTCTGTCCTGTCCTGACCAACTTCACACAATATGTGGACTGTGCAGGGATATAATTCTTCTTCTTCTCTCCCTCCACTTGGTCACTTAGACCACAACCTGATACTCCTTGACACCACCTACAAGCCAACGGTGGAACAGCAGGCGGCCAGCACAAGGACTGAAAAGGTCTGGTCTGATGACACAGAGGAGGCACTGCAGGAGTGTTTTAATGTCACAGACTGGGGACTTTTTATAGAAGACTTTGGCGATGACATGGAGGGTCTCTCTCGTTGCATTACAGACTACATAAAATTCTGTGAGGACATCATTGTCCCAACAAAAAAGTTTTCCCCTTCTTTTCTAACAACAAGCCATGGATCAATAAAGACATTAAAGGCCTTCTTAACAGGAAGAAGAGGGCGTTCATATCCAAGGATCACGAGGAACTCAGGGCTGTTCAGAAGGAGCTGAAGAGGAGACTGATGGAGGCCAAAAACAGCTACAAGGAGAAGACTGAGGCCAAGATGGGACAGAAAAACACAAAAGAGATGTGGAATGAGATGAGGATGATGACAGGCTGTGGGAAAACCACACCTGGAGTCAAAGGTGGCCCAGAATTTGCAACAGAGGTAAACGTTTTCCTCAATAGGTTTGAGACAACAACCCTCCCTGTGAGCTCTGTCTGTGGATCTGAGTCCTCACCCACCATCACTGTACCCATTCACATCTCTGCTGTAGACTCTGCTCCCCTCCCCAGCAGTGACCTGTCTCCCTCCCTCTCTCCCTGCTCATTGACAGCTTGAGCTGGAATAAAGCCAGCGGGCCGGACAACATCAGCCCCAGGGTCCTCATGGTGTGTGCTGGGAAGCTTGCTGGAGTCTTTCAGCACCTCTTTCACCTCTCCTTGAGGTTAAAGAAGGTGCCTGGCCTATGGAAGACCTCCTGCATCGTCCCAGTACTGAAGAAAGGACGTCCCAGCACTCACAATGACTACAAGGCCGGTGGTGCTAACGTCACATGTCATGAAGACATTTGAGAGGTTTGTTCTCCAGCACCTGAGGCCACTGCTCTCTGCCTTCCTGGGCCCCATGCAGTTTGCTTACCAGCAGCACATTGGTGTGGAGGATGCCATCATCTCCCTCACTCACAAGGCTCTGTCTCACTTGGAGAGTGCTGGAAGCACTGTGAGAGTCATATTCTTTGACCTCTCCAGTGCCTTCAACAGCATTCAACCCAGCCTCCTGAGAGACAAGCTGCTGGATATGCAACTTCATCCAGACATCACTGCCTGGACTTTGGATTACCTCACAGGCCGGCCACAGTATGTCAGGGTGGATGGATGTGTATCTGAGGTGGTGTCCAGTAGCACCATTCTTTTTGTTTTTAACATGAGTATGAGTGAGTATTTATTAGGCTTGTCCACAATGTGTTTATTATGCTGTGTGTATTTGTGTATTTTTGTACTTTGTGTTGCTCCCACTGCTGCGAAACTAATTGCCCCACTGGGGACAAATAAAGCAATTGATTGATTAAATTGATTGATTCTTCTTCACCCTCTACACCTCTGATTTCTGGTTTAATTCTGGTTCCTGCCACCTTCAAAAGTTTTCTGACAGCTCCTCTATAGTCGGATGCATTAGCAATGATGACGAGGAGTACAGAGGACTGATTGAGAGCTTTGTCGCGTGGAGCAAGCGAAACCACCTTCAACTCAACATCAGCAAGACTAAGGAGGTGGTGGTGGACTACCAGACGAACCGGAGGCAACCTGCCCCAGTCACCATCCAAGCTGAGGATGTGGAGATGGTGGACTCTTACAAGTACCTTGGGGTCCACATCAAAAACTAGAAAAGCACTCAAAGAGAGAGTGCAGACCTCTGCCAAGTAAGTGATATTCCCTCCCCCTCTGCATCAGATTTTGCAGCCTGCATCACAATTAGGTTATTTGCATCATTATCATTATTAAGTTATATATGCCTCCACCATGGAGACACTGTGGTGTTAGACTCACAAGTCAGTCTTTAGACGCTTTGCTTAACTAAAGACTGATGACTTTCTCCCTGATTTTGTGTTTAGATGGGCGGATACAATTTCAGAGTTTAAAAAAACTCCCTACGTTGCAGAACCAATAGTAAATCCGCAGGGCGGTCCTTCGGTGGCTCGCTGAACTCTTGTGCTCATAAACATAGTCCGACTAGAAACACATGTAGCAGTACAAAATGGCTCAAGTCATTGTAAGTCCTTCATTTCAACAATCTTGTGGACTGAGCACACGTTTGATAAAACGGAGTTAAATCTCTCGGCATCCATTTTCAAGCTCTCTGTGTGTTTGTGTCCTTGCAGACGAGAAAAGGGGGAGCGCACATTTCCGGGAGGGCGTGTCCTTTTCAAAAATGCAAGAGGCGTTGCTTTGTTGCCGGCCGTTTTCTCCAGTGTGTTAAACACACTTTAGAAAGGAGTGTCCCCAGACTATCAGAAGGCGGAAATCTCTGATTGTCTGGTGGCGAGACTACTGTGGTGTAGGCTACTTATTTCGTTTTTATTTTGTACCAGCACAGAATATAATATGTTTTTTTGTATTTTTCACTTTATTTTTTTCCAACATAGAACATTAATTTCAACTTTAGAATTACAACAATGTTTAGCAAGTAGAACAAGATGTGCTTTCCGGCCACCAGATGGGGCTATTTTCACCGTCTTAATTGCTGCTGAGACTGTCAGACCATAGACTTTATTTATTATTTTATCCACTTTGCTTCAACCGATCACCACCAAAATGTTATCATCTGTTCCTTGTCACATTATCCACCTTTTCTGAATTTCATCAAAATCCGTTCATAACGTTTTGAGTTATTTTGCAGACAAACAAACAAACAAACAGACAAACAAACAAACAGACCAACGCTGGCAAAAACACAACCTCCTTGGCGGAGGTAATAAACTGGACTGGACTCATAACACAGATGCCATCTATAGGACAGAGCAGGATGTTCTTCCTGAGGAGACTCAGTTAGTGGATGGATGCAGGAATAGGGGTAATGTTGGACTGATGGCTAGTTCCAGTTAATAGCCTGGTGGCTGCTTTTTGAACCAGTTGTAAATGATTTAGAGCAGCTTGACTGAGGCAATTACAATAATCTAGATGTGACTATCCCTCCCATGTCTCTGCTCTTCCTGGCCTGCTTGAGTTGTGTCCTCCCCTTGCAGGTAGTGGGGCAGGCATTGCAAGTTGTTAGGGAGCTGGATCACCTAGGCTGATGGGCCAGCAAGCTTACAAAGCTGAGCAGTTAAGTCTGCTTTGCTCCCTTGGATTTCTCTTAGCTCCCATCTGGTCTTTTGGTTTGGTTGATTTGTTTTGTCTTTTCTTTAAGCATGCAAGCAAGCAACATCTTCATAAACCACTTTCCACTCACCATGACACTCACTAGCACATACCACCCATGTTACTTGTTGACATCTCATTCATTTGTTTTGTAGATAACATTATTTAATAAATATTTAAATTTTTAACCTCCACCTTGGGCGGCACGGTGGTGACGTGGTTAGCACTGTCACCTCACAGCAAGAGGGTTCCCCGTTCGATCCCGGGTGTGGCAGCCCTTCTGTGCGGAGTTTGCACGTTCTCCCTGTGTCAGTGTAGGTTCTCTCCGGGCACTCCGGCTTCCTCCCACAGTCCAAAGACATGCAGATTGGGGATTAGGTTAATTGATAACTCTAAATTGATCGTAGGTGTGAATGTGAGCGTGAATGGTTGTTTGTCTCTATGTGTCAGCCCTGCGATAGTCTGGCGACCTGTCCAGGGTGTACCCTGCCTCTTGCCCAATGTCAGCTGGGATAGGCTCCAGCCCCCCCCCCCGCGACCCTCAAGAGGATGAAGCGGTTAGATGAACCTCCACCTTTTGTGTATTCTCCCACCTTTTGTCTGAATCCTAAGCCAGTTCAGGACACTAGACAGGAGAAAATGAAAGCATTGAATAATAGCTCCACATCAGTAGGTGACAAAATACATCAGATTTTATTTCTAGTATTTCTCAGTTGAATAAAACTGGACAGGATGAGCTTAGTGAAATGATCTTCAAAAGTCCTGTAGGCCTACTGGTTAGATGATACAAAGATTCTATCTTCTTGATATCTGAGGGAAACAGAGCATAAATTGTAAAATTAATGAATGTCGCCTATTGGTTTGTGGACTCCTGAAGCCATCTTGTTTTTTTGGAACCAAAGATGACCATATTTGGGTGAGAGGCTTGCACTGTGGAGGAGTGAGGGATGGATCTGAATGAGAAGCCGAGGACACTATCTGCAGATAGGCTTAAAGTTACACATAATTGAGGGCAGGCCACATTGAGCGATAGTCTAAGTAAAAAGTAAATGGGTGAGTTATATAAAAGTTCACCCCCTTTACAATTGTCATGAATGTTGAAATTAGCTATAGAGACCAGTCATTTTTGTACCATGGAGGTCTATGAGGATTGACTGTTTTGGAGCCAGCTTGCTTTGGCCATTCAAAGCGCTGCAGTTATTGGCACTTCAGTGTGTTAATTTTACAGCCCCAGAGATTGCAGCTTGAAATGGACCAATAAACTGATCAACTGCAGTGGCAAACTTATCAGGTCAGATTAAAAGAATTTCTGTTTTGTCAGAGTTTAAGTAGAGGAAATTAAGAGCCATCTAATCTTTGATGGAGGACAGTTGATTTAGGTTATTGGGTTTGATTATCAGCATAACAGTGATATAAAGTCTTGTAAGTGGCTGAACAAATGACCCAGAGGAAGCATGTACAATGAGAAGAGGGCTGGTCCAAGGACTGAGCCTGTGAGGGACTCAGCAGGTGAGCTGAGGAGGACACATGATTGTTGTTACAAACATTGAAATATTTATTTGTCTAATAAGAGTGAGACTGCAAATTCCAACCCAGTTATGTAACCAATCAAATTGGCAATGCCAAATTTATTTATATGGCACATTTCATTATGTAAACTCAAAGTAGCCTACTTTACAATGAAAGACAATGTACAGAAGAAAATGCAAGAACAAAAGTCACACAAAGATATATTAGAGTATAGTAGGAGCATTAGTCATCAGTGTCATCATAATGATACAGAAAACACAAAAACATTAACACAATCAAATAGAAATCCCTATGCTATCAACAAAAACAGGCATACTGTCATTGAAGTTATTGAAGGCAGCAGTAAAATCAAATACAATAAGAATGGAATATTCACCTTTGTCTGCATGCACAAGAATGTTGTTCATGGTCTTATTACTATGCTTGTGGTGAGAGCCAGATTGAAATTTGATTTCATAACTCTTAACCCATTTCAGCAGTTGGTCTTTAATGATTCTTTCAAGGATTTTGGATAACAGTAGTTATCTATAATTCTGTAGGTGGGCTGGGTCGAGAGAAGGTTTTTTAAGAAGTGGCTGAACATTGGCAATTTTAAAATAGACAGGTATGGGTCTGAATGTGAGAGAACAGTTGGTAATAGAGAGTAAGTTGGCACAAAAGATTGGATGTTCTAGGTGTGTCATTGGGCAAAGCTGTAATGTCTTCACTCTTTTATTGAAGGGATAGTGCACCCAAAAATGAAAATTAAGCCATTATCTACTCACTCATATGCCGAGGGAGGCTCTGGTGAAGTTTTAGAGTCCTCACATCCCTTGCGGAGATCCAAGGGGAGAGGGGGTAGCAACACAACTCTACCTAATGCAGGCTGGGCGCCCCAGATTCAAACGTCCAAAAACACATAATTGAAACCACAAAATATCTGCATACTGCTCATCCATAGCGATCCAAGTGTCCTGAAGCCCCGACAAAAAATGTTGTTTGGAAAAACGTCATTTGAACTCTGTTTTTAGCCTCACTGTAGCCTGTAGCTCTAACTGCCTCTTTGTACACCACGCTCACTTGTGTGCGCTTGTGCACAGAGAGGCAGTTAGAGCTACAGGCTACAATGAGGCTAAAAACAGAGTTCAAATTACATTCAGTTATGTGTTTTTGGACATTTGAATCTGGGGCGCCCAGCCTGCATTAGGTAGAGTTGTGTTGCTACCCCCTCTCCCCTTGGATCTCTGCAAGGGATGTGAGGACTCTAAAACTTCACCTCCCTCGGCATATGAGTGAGTAGATAATGGCTTAATTTTCATTTTTGGGTGCACTATCCCTTCAATAAAAGAGTGAAGACATTACAACTTTGCCCAGTGACACACCTAGAACCTCCAATCTTTTGTGCCAACTTAAAACTTTGGGTGCACTATCCCTTTAAACTATGTAGCACAGAGTCTGTGAGTCTTATTTGGGTCAGTACAGGTGTATGATGGTCATTGGTCATGTGGGACAATGATAGTCCGTCTTTACAGAAAGACTCAATTTCATGTTTCAATTGATTATTTTAAGCCAAACATGGTGTATCCTTAACTATAACCAAATGCTTTTTGTGCCTAAACCTAACCAGCCATTTAGCACAGCATTGTCACACCATAAAGTAGCAAGCAAGACAAGAATATTTTGAAGCCACTCGTGAGAGTTCAAATCTAGGGTTACCATTTAGCCTCAAAGCCACTAATAACTTTAGTGGATCATAACATATTGGGTAATCTGCAAATGCTTTGGTTCAAAATGAGACCAAACTTTTCTATGGTGTCCACACATAGCACAACCACAATGAAGGACAAAATGTGGCCTGCAACAGATTAGGTAGGGCTTGTTGTTTTTAGCTGAAGTGACCCCTCAATTAATGTGGCCATGTCAAGTAGACACTATTTTCAGTCAAGTTGGATCACACCACATTATCACAGTCTTGACTTGAACAGATGTTTGGGTGTTGAACTATTAATAATGTACAATCCACAACATTTTTTCTTTAGCCAACTTTGATTTTTGCTTTTCAAGAAACAAATATTTAGGGTGATAGAAAATATTTGAAGTTGAAGTTGAACCAATTGTATACATCAAGTCTGTTATTGGTTTTGCGGGGTAGTACAAATATTTTTTTGCTTCAGAGGGAACAGTGTGAAATCTGATAAATTTCCTCAAGTGAAGTCCCAAAAAAAAAAAAGATTTCCGCACACTTGCATCTATGCAGTGTTCCACTCTATTGTTAAGCTTTCGGTCTATTTGACCTTCATCAGAGCATACATCAAGTGAAGTCCCAAAAACAAAAAATTAAGATAAAGATGCATATGGAGCTACATTTGTTTCCTTATTATTAAATCAAACATAATAGGTTTTGCAATCAAAAAAAAAAAGATTTGAGAGCAAAAGTATCAATACTGCAATCAAAAAATGTTTTATTGCAAGTAAAAAATGAGGCAAATCCTAATGTTTTGCTTGCGAGTGATTTTTTTCATTTGCAAGTCAAAAAGTTTTGCGAGTAAAAAGTTGAACCTGGTGGGCGGGGCTTAAACCGAAAGCTGTAAGACACGTCTATTTGCCAGTCTCAATTGGAATGACAGCTTGCAAAGCATTTTTTTTTCTTCTTCTCTCGGTTGGCGGATTGCAAACAATTTAAAGGTGCATACCGCCACCTACTGTACAAGAGTGTGCAACATCATGTTATTTAGCCTGTTTCTTAAATTCTACTCATCAGCCTAGTATGTTTGCGAAGCAACATGAGAGTTCTGTAGTTCACGGGGAATTCAGTGCGGGAGCTGTGGTGAAAATCAATTCTGAAACCGAAGTTTTTCAGGCTCAGCTTTCCAAAAAAAAATTCGTCCACATTAATGGTGTGATAAAAAAATATGATACACATGCAAAAGCAGTAGGTGGCGATGTAACTTCTAACGGAAAGGCAATTTTAACCAATCAGAAGTCAGAGTCAATACCGGAAAAGGGAAGTGCGGAAAATAAAAACAACCCGATCCACAAAAAATAGCGTGACCTAATTCAACAGCAGAGGCGCCTGAACGACCAACTACACTACCACGAAAGCAGCGATGGGCCTGCAAACGGAGGTCTGACCCGGCCAGATCCAGAACTTCTGTTGGCAGGCCCGTTGCTGCTTTCGTGGTAGTGTAGTTGGGGTAGCTAGCAACAGGAGCAGCCAGAGATGGGACCAAGTCACACATGTGCAAGTCTCAAGTAAGTCTCAAGTCTTAACCTTCAAGTCTCAAGTAAGTCCCAAGTCATTTTTTCTTGGGCAAGTCAAGTCAAGTCAAGTCACAAGTTATGTCAAGTCAAGTCCTGTAATAGGTCAAGTCCAAGTCAAGTCACCTTATTATTGTAATTTTACCTGCAGAATCTGATCTTAATAAAGTGAAAAGACAAGATATAAGTAACTGTCAGTAAACACTGACTTCATCGCTGCAATGTTTACTTTGCAGGGACGACCCCCATGCGTGTGCGCGCACGCACACACACACACACACACACACTAACCAAGGCAGTGGCCAAAATCACCCATTTAGCTCATTTAACCCTGTGTTGCTCGTTCATAAAACGTACAGCCGGTCTTGTGATGAACCATTCGGAATGTTAGCGCTCGTTTTCTGGGGTTAATGTTAGCAAATAAATTAAAAAACAAGTTCCACCAAACTGACCCACCCACCCACCCCACCCCCGTATCATATAAGCTAATGTTAACTAACTACCGACTAACCAGATAATATTAGCTAATTGACAAGCACTTACTGGGCAGAATGGCTCTTCAAATGACGAACAAAGTTTGAAGTTGTCGCCTGGCTGACCGAGATGTTTATGCCGTATGTCTTGCACTGTGCTGTTCGTCTTTTGCTGTTATAATGGTAATTCCGAAAGCCGAAGACGATGACTCTCAGTACCCCTCCCGCTGACATGTTGATGCCTATCTGATATAAGAGGGCCCGTTTCTCCAATAAACACCTAAGGTGAGGTACGTAGAGAGGGCATGACTGATTGACAGGGTAGTGATCCAATCATGACAATGCCATTCTCAGCCTGCGCTCCTGCTGGGTAATCAACATTATTTTTTTAATCAATTTATTAATTTTATATTCTAACCGAAAACATGATGTGAATAACACTCAAGTTATTCAAGTCATCGTGTCTCAAGTCAAGTCCCGAGTCTTTAACTTCCAAGTCCAAGTCAAGTCTCAAGTCTTTTATTTTTTGTCAAGTCAAGTCACAAGTCATCAAAACAGCGACTCAAGTCGAGTCGACTCAAGTCCAAGTCACAATGACTCAAGTCCCCATCTCTGGGAGCAGCCTCCTTCGTTGGTCGTTAGGTTGAGCAGCTGGATATGCCATCCAAAGTGAGCAGATAGCATGCTCACAAATAAAGTTAGTGTGACATATAGGGTATTTATGTGTATCTGCCCACACAATTGTGACATTATTTTATGCATATATCAATTTTGTATCTTTACAGATTAATTTTGACACTCTAACCTGTGCCAACACATTAGCTAAGGTTGTAAGGACTGTAACTGTTGGTAGCTGTTGTCGATTTTGTTTAAATATGTTGAATTATAATTTTATGGGTTATTGTTTGTCGGACGATTGAGCTAAGCTACCTAACGCTAACGTCAGCTGTCACTTCTTGCCATAGCAACGGTAAGCATTCACATACGGGCTAAGTGCAGAGTGCAGAATCCAGCTTCACTGTAAATATAGTTAAGATACATTGTATTTAACACAGGATGTGGGATTTTAGTAGTTGGTAAACTTTTAGAAAAGAGCTATTTACCGTTGCTCTGACGTCAAACAATGGAGACAGGTAATAAAATACTGCGATTATCCTATCTACATGCAACCGCTGGCACCGGAGTCTTCCAAAAACTTCACCCTGGACTCTGGTTTCAAAGAAACGCGATTTCGGAGGCCCAAAAGTGCCATTGCGTGTGGCCAAACAGCCACATCGCATAGAATAATACACGGTTTCAGAAGTACACGGGTCCATGTGGACTAGGCCTAATAATAGCAAGAATGTTTTATTTGAACTGGTGCATGTAGATTGCTTTTGTTTAGCCAGGGCAGAACTATTCGACGGCGTAACGGTCAGTACCGTCGATGCCCTGGGGTGTAGCAGTTATGCCGACTGTCGAGCGTTTCCAGTGGGAGAGAGGGAATCGTGGGTGTAGCCCGCTCTGTATGGAGCCACGTCAAACCCACCAATAGAAACTCTTCTCTCTCTCATCCATCAGCATAGGCCCCGCCTATTAAGTGCAGTTGAACTTGCAAGCAAAACTTTAACTCACAAGCAAAGAGTACTGATTTATAAGCAAAATGATCACACTTTTTTACTTACAAACTTGATTTTTGATTGCAGTTCAAGAAATATGCTCTCAAAACAGTTTTATATGATTGCAACAAAAAGACACAAAAATACCTCCATAGATACATATGCAGTAAGTATCTAAATATACAGTATTGGCACTAGGTCTGTATTTTCACACAATAGAATGACCTAAACATTCTATCAGGATGCAGGATTCTATTTCAATGTTTTATATAGACATTACATTAAAACATTAAACTAGATGGTGTAAGACGAATCTTCACTGTCACCATTGCACCACTGACTGTGATTGACAGCCAATCATTGCCTTCCTCCCTCCTCTACCAACCATGCAGGAGGTCTAATAGACAGCAAGAAGAAGTCACTCTACCGGTTGTTCTTAAAAATAGAAACACCAGCAGTGAGTAGGAAAGTGGGAGAAGTTAGGGTTTCATAAGCAGAGCTTTCAGAAAGATGGCTCAGTGCTTTGTTCTTTTTGAACTGGGTAACCCAGCCTAACTTAAAGGAGCTATATGAAAGAAATCTAAAGCAAATAGTCATAAAATCATCCTAATATGTCACAGAGACTAAGGAATAATGTTCATATAACATACTGATCTCACCGACAACAATAGTACAGCCAGAATATTCGCATTTAAAAAAATATTTTACGGTCCGCAAATCATGTTTATGTTTTGAATTTGTGTTTTGGTCTGTTGCCCACCCACCGCCGTCTACCAGTCACACAGTCAGTAGAGTCTCAGCATCAGTTACAGTTACGACTGAGCTACAGCAGCACGGCAAGCAGCATTAGCAATGTCCCGGTACATAACATTAGCAGCTGGCTCCTCCGCTGTATCCCAGCAGCAGCGTTAGCAGTGTCCCGGTACATAGCATTAGCAGCTGGCTCCTCCGCTGTATCCCAGCAGCAGCGTTAGCAGTGTCCCGGTACATAGCATTAGCAGCCGGCTCCTCCTCAGCTGTATCCCGGCAGCAGCGTTAGCAGTGTCCCGGTACATAGCATTAGCAGCCGGCTTCTCCTCAGCTGTATCCTGGCAGCAGCGTTAGCAGCAGAGAAGCCGGACTTGCTCGAGCGGTCCGCTGGAAAACCGAAGATCAAGGACGCAGTGACGCGGCCCTGCCACGGCAGCCGCCCGTGGGCAAACAAATCAGTCTCCATCGTGCCGCTGTCCAGCAACCTCGAATATGTAGGGGAGGGGGGCGGAATTTGAGTGCAGTAACCGTTTTGGCCACATTCTTACATACAGCGCCTTTAATTATTTCCACATTTTATTTTCAAGAATTGTAATACATTGCTTCTGACTATGATTGAATCAAACCTGTGCATGATATTATAGTCAACAGTCAGCGCTACGAGAAATCCAAGGAAAGAATGCAACAACCTCTATCCACCAAGATTAAAAAAAAGAGAAACAACATAAAGATTACTCCTTATTGTTTGTGTGTTTATTTATTACCATGTATACCTTTCTCTGTAAACCAGTCATTTTTTATTCAGTTTAAACCTCAGGCCACTCCAACAATCCAAAAAATATAAGAACCTTTGCTCATGCTAGAAGAACTTTTATTCTAATATGTATTGATCCATTTTTTTGGCTTCAATTAATGTTTCATTAGGGGGATGCCAACAATGTGTGCATTTATGGTCACTCCATGCACCATGTAACAATTTGACATGAAATGTTTGTAAATTTGGGGTATTAGCATTTGGTTACCTTTGCGAGCACCAAACTCTTGGAGCAGCAGAGCATACTCTGGGCACTCTGTGTAGGAGACAGAGTAGCAGAGCACCAAGTGCAGTGAGTGTGCTTAAAGTCCCAGTGTGTAGGATTTAGGGGAAAAAAAAAAATTATGATATCAAAATTATGATATTGAATATAATAATAACAAAATTATTATTATTTATTATTATTATATCATTAATTAATAATAAGTATGTCTCTATAATGTATAACCACTTGAAAACACATCCCAGAGATACCCCTGATCCACAGGGGGGACTTCTTTAACTGGACTTAGCTCTGACCTGTCAAGGCATGGACACAGGACCTCTAGAGGTGTCCTTTGATGTCTGGCACCAGGGCATTTGTGGTGGATCCTTTGAGTGACAAAAAGCTGGTCAGTTATCCGCATCCCTGTATGCAGTCAATAAACACAGGCAACACTCGTACTGGGCATAAATTATGCAGGTGCTGTTGCTTTTGGGGGTGGGGGTGGTGAAATAGATGTCAGTTCAAAAGACAACGCTTTATATGACATGGCAGGAACCTAACTGTACACACCAAAAGCTGTCAGAGCTGCAAAGGTGACAGGTCTAATTCATTTTCAATGGACGTGTGGCGACTAGAGGCGTTTTGAGCTGCAAAAGTGATGAGCAGTGGGGGTTTGGCAAATTGAGCTGCAAATAAAAGTTGAAGACTGGTTAACTTTATACAAATTAGCTATGACGCGTTTGAGCTGCAAATGACCAGCAACCAATCGGAATGTAGATGTCCATCGCTTGTGTAGAACCCAAAGAACATCCTCAGAAACTTTTAGTTCCTACCACACATTCATTCCTACTTCAAAACAAGCAGCAAGCTGTCAAACGGATCTATGTTCAGCCTGAAGTAGCACTGGAACCTCTCCCCATCCAGCTGCAGCTCCTGCACCAGCTGATGATATGCCCCATGCTCTTCACCCCGGAGGATATCATGAACCCAGACCCGATAGCGGCTACATCCACGCAGGTACCACAAGGCAGCACAAATTACAAGAGTGTCTTCTTCCATGTGCAATCGATACACAAGTTTGGACAAGTGCACGTACTTATACAATTTCTTTGTGTTTTGGAACGCTTGTTATTAGCAGGAATGCAATTAATTTGCTCTCCTTACCACCAGTTTAACTAATTGCACTGTAGGCACTCGAACCCAAACCACTGACAGTGTTTCCCCTAGGTTTACAGCTTTGGGGGGGAATAATAAGTCAAAAATTTTTGCTCATATTTGGTTCGGGTTCGGCCCACTTCACATGCTGCTGTGTTGTGCTACGGCCTATTCAAGTGCTGGAATTTGTTATTTACGTGACAACGTCTGAACGCAACACAGGCTGTGTGTGTTTAATGTTTAATGTCAGACCTATTTAGACTTTTTATTCTGTTTTCATTGTCCAAACGTGAAAGTTCCTGTACTCAGGCAAATGCACAAAGTCACATTTCTGTGCTCCAGCCAGTAACTTGCTTTGCGGCTCCTTTAAATTGAGAATCATAATCGAACGTTCAGAATTTGACATCATGAGCAACTTGAGCTGATTTCGCTGCCACAAATATTTTACCAGCAGCGCTGCTATAGCGAATTCAGCTATTTTGCAGCTCTGGCAGCTTTTGGTGTGAACATACAGTTAGAGATATATGCCGGATTAGGGTGCGACACCACCTTAGAACTGTCAAGTGCAAACTGAATGCATGGAAGATGAAATGAGAGCACGTGGATATCTCCCATGTGTTTCCCTGAACACAAAGCCAATAAGAATGCTGTCTTATATGAGAGCATATTGATACCAATAGATTGTAATGTTTATGGTGCAGCACATAGTGTGTATAAAACTAGAACGAGGTCCCACTGAGGGACCATTGTTTTACGCACCAGTTTCTTATGCAGCATGCCTTTCATAGGCCGTATCACCAGAGGATGGGAGCCCAGGGGATTTCCCTTCAAATCCCACATGGCAGGCAGAGATAGACAGGTAGACTTTAATCGTGGAAAAGGACAGACCCTTTTCCAGTAACTCTTGAAGAAAAGTCAAAATATCCACCACAGAGCTTTGGAAAGGAAAAATATCCTCCTCTACACACCTTGCCTCAAATATGCGCCACTTAAGTGCATACAGCCCCTGTGTGGATGGCGCTCTGGCACTCTGTATTGTGTCAATAACATTTCCGGGCAAACCTGTGGCCATCAGATTCTCCCTTTCAGGCGCCAAGCTAACAGGTAACAGATTTCCGGGCGTGGGTGCCATATTTGGCCCAGCGCCTGATATAGGTTTCTACACACGAGAAGGCACCACGGCCTCCCCAGTAGTGTCCTGATTTCCGCAAACCATGCTTCTCTGGGTCAGCGGGAAGTGATCAGAGTCATGGATAATCCCCTGACATGCACTCCAGAGTGGTTTGGATTAACAAAATTGGAGGAAAGCGTACAGGAGCATCTGTGGCCACTGAGGAGCCAGTGCATCTAGACCGAGGGGCGCACTGTCATCAGGTAGCAAGAACAACATAGTACAGTGTGCATTTTTTCTGGAGGCAAAGAGATCAACGGTGGCCCTGCCAAACCATTGTCATATCTGTTTTACCACATCTGGGTGCAGTCGGCACTCTCTTGCCAGAAGAATGCCCCTGGAGAGAAGGTCCGCTCTGCGGTTCAACACTTCCGGGATGTGCGTCACTCTGAGAGACAACAGGCTCCATTACAGTATCCTGTGAGAGAGTGAGAGGAGAGGGAGAGAGCTTGTTCCTTCCTGTTTGTTAATGTGCGGAATTATGTATGTATTGTCGCTGCACACCAGACCGTGGTGACCAGACAACAGACCCATGTCGTAAAAATGTCTCACTGACAGAAAGACATCATATAGTTCCAGTAGATTTATATGCCATGGCCTTTCTTCATCTGACTGGGTTCCATTTGCATGAGCGTCTCTGCAGATGCCTCCCCAGCCCCAGGCGGACGCATCCATGGTGACCAGAACGTGTGACAGAACCAAGCCTAGAGGAGCTCCTTTGCCTCTCCACGGGAGCAGAGCAAACAGGCATGACCGAGTGACATGTACCCTCTGATGAGAAGAAAGCCTCTGTCTAGCATACTGGAATTTTCTCATCATCAGCAAGCCTATAGGCACAGCTGGAATCATAGAGGCCATAAACACCAGTAATCGCTGGCACTGATAGAGACAGACGGTGCAATGCGGCTGAAGAACTGATTGACATCAGTTGAAGGCGGTTATCCTTCAGGATGATAATCGGGCACGATTAGAATTCACTGCCTCTAAGCACTTGGTGAAAACGTGGTGGCTCCTCCTCTGTCATTACTTCAGCCTCCTCCTCAGAGAAACCTCCTGAAGCAGCAATGGATATTTCATCCTCGGACAGTACCCCTAATGGTACATTATCCATAGCGGGCGTGAAGTTGGCTGACTCTTCCTCCATGCCGGTAAATTCATCCCAGGGGAGGATTGCATCCACCTGCTCCCCCATGATTGGCCCGCTCTGCCCTCATCATCTCCACCTTCAAGCTCCAACGTGGCGGAGGATTCGGCAGCTTTGGACAACAGAGGCTCCCAGCACCTTCATCAGGAATGCCACACTTCTCTCTGGGGTCGTCCTACATAGTCGGCGACAGTGCACACAGGTTTCTGGGTTAGCTGGTGTAGCTTTCGCATGCAACATGCCAAGACAGACCAAGCAAGCATTATGTGTGTTCGTCTCATAAAGAGAGAAACTGCACGCAGTTGGGCATGGGTGATATTTGGCTTTCCCCGCTTGGCCAGCTTTGCTAGACCTGCTGGGAGAGCCTCTTTTCTTTTTCTCTGGGGCCATTCCACCTCACAAGTTAGCAGGCTAAACGAGCAAGTTGTCCTTTAGCTAATGCTAAACAGGTGTGGGAAATAGCAGAAATAATTTGTCAGTGGGCTAAACAAATATTCATTAGCTGAGCTAAGCTAGTTAGCAAGATAAACAAGTGCAATGCAGAAACAAGCCTTGATAGGGACGTCCTGGGTAGGCACCCTGCTCAACTCCTGTCAGACAGTTAAGTCTCTAGCAAGGATTCTGCTGGTAACAGGTTTTGCAAGTTGAAGTACAAAAAGATTGAGATTGAGACTGTGCAGGGTATATATGGTCCTAGGGGAAGGTGGGCCTTCCCTCTCCTTTCTCTCCTTCCTCTTCTTCACAGGCATTTTGAAAAAGGTTCTTCAGGTTGGTCTCGCTAGGATGCAATCCCCAAACATATGTGTTGTAAATGGTAAATGGACCTGCACTTGTATAGCGCCTTTCTAGTCATCTGACCACTGAAAGTGCTTTTTGCACTACAAGTCACATTCAACCATTCACACACAAAATCATACACTGGTGGCCGAGGCTACCATACAAGGTGCCACCTGCTACTCGGTTTCTTTTTTACAAACACACTCCGCTACACCGATGGAATGGCCACCAGGAGCAATTTGGTGTTCACTTGCTCAAGGATACTTCAACATGTAGGCTGGAGCAGCTGGGGATCGAAACACCGATGTTCAGATTGGTGGACGACCTGCTCTACTTCTGAGCCACAGCCACCCAAGTGTGAGTGCCGATCAAAAGGGAACCTCAATAACAATAAACCCTGAAGGAATTCTGACCTGGAGAAGTTACCGTTGGTTACAATCTGCAGTCCACACTGCTAGATGCCACTTAATCACACTGTTCTTTTAACTAAAACACTTGTTAATTCATAGCACTCTGTATTTCTCTGAACAACAGCGCTCTCATTTTAATGTGGAGTGTCAGATTGGTTTTATGAACACACTCAATAACTCAACACACCTGTCAATCTGGCTGGGTGGCATTTGCACAGCACATTCTCCTCAAATGGTGGAGCATTGTCACAACAAAGATGTGGCTCCTAAATCAATTAAAGGATTTCTTGTGCTAGCAGCTGCCAGGGTTTCTCCCAGGACAGAGGGGGGGTGTTGTCTATGTGGGTCCCCTTTAACGAGGCCCAGATGAATTAACATGGATGAGAGCTTAATTAGGACACACTTCTATTTTTCTCTGCCTCCATCACTTTCTCATATCACTCAATTTTTCTTATTCTCCATCGACAAGTTTCTTGTTCTTTTACAGTTTCATCATTGCTTTAAATTCATCTTCTGGCTGAAGTGATGAGCTAGCAAAGATGACATAGGACAAGCTACTGGACCTTCACGGGAAGCCAGAGACGGAGAAGGGGACAAAGAGAGAGATGTTAGCAAATGACTGTGGATCGATGTCTCAAATGAAGAAAAATGGCCGTATGGCATCAGGGATTCCGGTTACTTATGAGCCCTTAAACAGATGAGAAACACTATGGACATATTGCTAAGCTGAGTGTTTACTCTCTACAGAGGACATCAAAGGCAGAGAGCAGCTAAGGTTATTTACATGTTTTACCATAGTAATAATAGGACAAGGGCATTCAGTTCTCCCCTCAATTCTCTTCACTTTTACATTTTTCTTTTATACCTTGACTGTGTGTGTGTGCATATATAAATTGTGTTGTTCTGGCATGTTCTTCATGATAAGCTCAGTGCTCAGGGGTGATTGCAAAACACAACACATCCCTTTTCATTCATTAATAGATCCCTCTTTCAAGTTTGCTGCAAACAGGCCAAAATTAATTGCCAACAAAATGGAGATTCCTGCTTTCTTCTAACCCTGGAACACGTGATTCTGTTTAAACATCCGGGGGGGGGGTGTAATACCAGTAATTAACTGAAAGCAAGAGTATAAAAAATAGGTCTTCAAGTGCTTCTTGAAGCTCTCTATGGAAGTTGCTTCCCGGATGTGAATGGGTAGTCTGTTCCAAGCCACTGGTGCATATAAACAGAATGCTGCTTCACCATACTTTTTATAATTCATTTTAGGGACGTTGAGCAGGCTAGCACTAGAAGACATGAGAGTGAGGGCTGGAGTGTATTCAGATAAGTAGTCGGAGAGGTAGAAGGGGATGAGGTAGTGTTTTAAAAACCAGCAAGAGAATTTTAAAATCAATCCTAAAAGCTACAGGCAGCCAGTGGAGAGATGCTAGGACTAGGGTAATGTGATCTCTCATCCTGGTTTTTGTTAAAACTCTGGCTGCTGCATTTTGTACAAGTTGTAGCTTGTCGATACTTTTCTTCGGGAGACCAGTAAAAAGTGCATTACCATAATCAAGGCGAGAGAACACAAATGCATGCATCAATTTTTTAACGTCATCCATGGATAGATAAGGCCTAACCCTAGCAATGTTTCTGAGGTGAAAATAGGCTGCCTTAGTAACACTGTTGATATGACTTTCAAAGTCCAGCTCAGAGTCGATAATGACACCTAGATTTTTCACCTTAGCCTTATTTTGCATGACCAGACTACCAAGTCTACTTGAAATCATTTGCTTCTGTGTGCTAGTGCCGACTATGAGGATTTCTGTCTTGTCTTCATTTAATTTAAGAAAATTTTCACTCATCCACAGTCTAATGGTATGCAGACACTCTATTAAGAGATCGAGCACCTTTGGATCATCTGGTGCCACAGACAGGTAAAGCTGAGTGTCATCAGCATAAAAATGGAAATTGACTCCATAGTCACCAATTATTTTTCCAAGTGGCAGCATATACAGACTGAAAAGCAGAGGCCCAAGGATGGAGCCCTGCAGAACACCAGAGAAGATCGGGCTTTTGTTGAGGCATAATCAGAAAGTTTGATCTGATAACTTCTGCCGGTAAGATAAGAGCGAAACCAAGATAGGGCAGTTCCAGAGAGACCAATCCAGCTTTCAAGCCAGTAAAGAAGAATGTTGTGATCGACTGTGTTGAAAGCAGCTGTCATATCGAGAAGCATAAGAATGGAGGTATTTTTATTGTCACGGCTCACCCTGAGATCATTGACCACTTTAACAAGTGCAGTCTCAGTGCTATGTCCTTGTTTAAAACCAGACTGGAATTTGTCATGGATCTTATTCTCATTTAAGAAGGCATCCAGCTGTTCATATATTACTTTTTCAAGAATCTTACCCAAAAAAGGTAGATTAGAGATTGGCCTGTAATTACTGAGGATTGAAGGATCAAGGTCGTTCTTCTTTAGTAATGGCTTGACTATAGCCATTTTTAGAGTGTCAGAAAAAATGCCAGATTCCAGGGAACTGTTTACAATAATACATCTTCAAGCAGACAGTCTAAGACCTCCTTGAAAAAAGCAGTAGGGATAGCATCCAAGGAGTAGATAGTGGACCTCATCTGTAAAATATTTTAACAGAGTTCTTCTTTACTGATTTTGTGGAAAGAGGTTAGAAAACTTGGAGGAGGATTAACAGAGGAATGACTGCTGAGATTAACAGCACTATTCAAGATATCAGCCCGAATACTGAGTAGTTTACAGTCAAAGAAAGTTGCAAACTCTTCGCACTTTGAATTTGATGCCAAACATAGCTGCTCAGTAGACTGGGAAGGATTTATAAGGCGGTCAGTTGTGGAGAACAAAACTTTGGGGTTATGCCTGTTTTCGTTTATGATGCCAGAGAAATATGCCTGTCTTGCATGATGTAATGATTTGTTATAGACAAGTATAGAATTTTTTAGGATGTCACCATGAATAGTTGGCTTGCTTTTTCTTCACATTCGCTCAGCCCTACGACACTCTCTCTTGAGAAGTTGTATTTGCTCATTCTTCCAGGGTATTGATAGTCTCTGTGACTTCTTCTTGATTTTTAGAGGAGCTACTATGTCAAGGGCTGACTGTAGTTTGAGGTTGAAGTGGTTAACTTTGTCGTGGACGGAGGAGTCGTCTGTTAGATGAGGTAAACTATGCAGAAAAAGGGGGAAATCGGTGGCGGCAGATAGAGTAAAAATACGTCTCTTTATAATGCCCTCTGTATGACTACTTATTAAACCTGGGGTGGACATGGTAAATAGTAAGCAGAAGTGATCAGACAACCTACTATCCACAACCTTGTTGACATTGATATCCAAGCCTTTGGAGATCACTAAAGTCAGCGCATACATCTTCTTGATTCAAATCAAATCAAATCAAACTTTATTTACGTAGCACTTTTCATACATTAAAATAAAAACATACAACAAAAATACTACAAATATTGAAAACCCGCCCCTCCCACCCCTACATATAAACACAAACACACACACACACACACACACACACACACACACACACACAGAGTCAATATAGTCAATATAGTAACATGACTGAGCACTGAGGAACCGGGTGAGAAAAGAACCACCTATGGGGAGCTCATCCACACTGTGACTAGTGTCCTTGCATCAACCAGGGCAAAACTCTCCAGTGTTTCCTCAGGTAAAAGCAACTGTTCATGTGTGTTAAAAATTACATTCTGTTGAGATAAAAGACTGGATGTGATATCATCGATTTTACTTCTGAAGTGGTCTGCAAAGTCCTTGCAGAGGGCGCCTGTTGACATCTTGGATGGTTTATTAAAATTGGTGTTGGTTAAAAGATCGAAGGTGGAGAAAAGGAATTTGGGGGTGTTTTTCTGATCGAAAATGTGTTTTGAAAAGTGGGATATTGTTGCCTGTTGGACTGTTTTTATTGTAGGATTTGAGTTGATCACGTAATATTTCATAATGAACTGTCAGTTTGGTTTTTCTCGACCTCCTCTCTGCACTGCTCCATTTTCTTTTCAACTTTTTGATGTTATCATTTCTCCATGGGGGTTGTAGGATTTGTTTTTGTGGTTTTGGTTAAAAGGGGAGCCACTGAGTCAAGTGTTGACCTCAATTTACTGTTAAAAATTTTCACAATAAAACCACAGGGTACAGATAAAATTTCAGCAGGAGTGCTCTGTAAAGTCACAATAAAATTTGCAGCCACTTCAGAAGTTAGGTAGCGTTTCCTCACCATTCTGACCGGGGCCTCCTGATGGCTAAAACTGGTGATGTTAAAATACACACAATAGTGGTCAGACAGCCAGGACAACAACAGAGGACACACCAGTGGACAGGCCGCTGTAATGGTTTGACAGGCTGAGGCGCGGAGGTGAGGCAGCACAGCCAGGGGCTCTCTTACCCCTGCCAACCACCTCCACCCAGGACCACTGGCGACTCAGTGTTGAGCTGGAGGGCCACCATGAGTGAGGCGATCTGGAGCGACTGTTCATGAGCCACCTCCTGGAGGGCGGTCAGCATGGAGGATTTGTCATTTAGCTCACCAGAGAGCCAGCAAATGTCCTCTTTCAGGTCAGCAATCTTTTTGCATGACTCCCCCTTTAGTAAAGCTGTACCCCCCTAGAATAATTTGAGACACAATTAATAATTTTTGAACAATGCAGTAGTATTTATTGAAAGCACAATGTAAGCGGTGCTCATTATAATCGCGCAATAATGTGCTATTTAAATCTTAAAAGATTTAGTCCCCCCCTCCCATTCCTAGTAGTGGTATATCCCACACTCTTTCCAACGGGTGGGGCTAGCAGCCGTTAGTACTTGGCAGCAGTAGCAGCGTGTGGCTGGACCTGGCTGCCCACATTGCGCATCGCCGGGTAAGATGTACACTCACACAGATACAGTTTAACTTACACAAGTTACAACACATCCCATTTACTGTTACAACAAGCCCCAGGCCCAGGCTGATAATATAAACTGTCTGCAACATTTCTCCTGCATTGTTCAAAAGCCAGAGTTTAGTGATAGTCAGAGAGGACAGGAGAGAAAGAAGAGGGAGAGGACAAGACAAGAGCAGTCAGTGGCGGAGCAGCTCGTAGTTAATATCTATAGGTTCTCCACCTGTCAGTGAGACAAAAGACGTGCAGTTTAACTGACGAGGAGCGGTCATTATGGCGACTATTACGCACGGTTGTGACGGAGCGGCTTGTAGCTAATGGGTACTTGTTTGTAGGTTCTCCACCTGTCAGTGAGACAAACATGAAAGACGTGCAGTCTAACCGTCGAGAAGCGGTCATTACGCACGACTATTACGCACGGTTGTGAGGTGCGCAGCGGCAGATCTCACAGCACACTGTTTATAAACCAGTTTACCAGTTTAATTGCAGGAAATGTTTAGTTTTAGTTTTAGTTTAGTTAGTATAGACTACTTCACTCTGCCTGTTGGAGAGATAGAGAGAAGATTAAAGCGTCAAATTGCGGTAAAAGATGCTGTATAAAAGACAGGCTACAACTTTTTTTCCTTGTCCCCCCCTGGAATTATTCTCTAAAATTTTACTGTCCCCCCCAACTATGAAATGGGATTTTCGCCCCTGCTCTGGTTAAAAGTATAAAGACTAAAAGCAATCTGAAGAACAACCATTTGTAGCAATGTCGGTCTCAGTCGTTTTCATCGTACTTGCTTCCAGTCTCCAGGCACTTCTTACTTCCCAGAGACCCATTCATTTCCTAAGAGGAACTCGGGACCTGCCATTCTCCATCCATCCACCAGATGCCCTCAGACTTTTTCTCCACGTCACCTGACTCACTCATCTGCTCACCTGTTTCCACTTTCCCTCATCAGTCTGTCAGTATATATACCAGCCTCTTTTCTTTGTCAGTGGCCAAACCGTCAACTATCCTCATGCCTTTGCTTTCCAGCCATTAGAACCCAACCCCCCTACCCTGACCCTGAACCTGAACCTGTACCTGATCTGTTCTGTTCCTGGTCTTCCTTGTTACCCATTCCTGGGTTTTAACCTGTTGCCTGTTACCCCCTCACCAGTTGTGCCCTCTGGATTTGTTTGCCTGTCCAGACTGCCTTCCTGTTACCAACCTGTAAGCCTTTTCCTGACCATTGCCTGTAGCAAATTTCCTTTCTTCCTACCTGCCTTGCCTTGTGTGTGTGTGTGTGTGACTGCAATTGGGTCCTCCTCCATTTGCTGCCAGAATTCTCTGGCCATGACTCCAGTAATGCTAAAATACATTAAAGTGTTGAACAAAATTAAAGTTGTAACCAATAAAAACATGAAGGCAGCTAGAACAATTCAATAATCAGAAAAAGCATGCATAAAATCAACACAAAGAAACAATAATTGCTTTAAAGATCTCACCACCTTAGTGAAAAAATAAAGTAACTGTGTCATAATGCAGCATATGCCACATCCCTCTACCAAGGAATGGATGGGGATAACACACAGCAGCAGAAGAGGACAATTTGAGTTTCCTTGAGGAATCTAGTCCCAGTGGTGATGAGGTAATTGCATTGACTGAATTGTGCACATAAGGTACTGGAGTGGGCGTTTAATTTAACCTACTGGTTACACATATTTGTCAAACGCAATAAATTGGAAAGAGAAGATGTAGAATGCAATGCTGAAGTGACGCTGTGAACGCAGAGCTAACGAGATATCTATTTACAGCTGACTGGGTGATTGCAGTACATGCTGTGCAGACTTGGATGCTGGCTGATTACTTACTGCAGGTTATACTGTAGGTCCTTAAGCTGCTGACTGTGTAATATCAGTGAGTGTTCTCTGAAAAAATGACAGTAGAGGATCTCTGCTTATAAAAGGAGAGCAACAGCTTACAACAGTTAATTATGATTAACAATCACCTTTTTATTTATATACTATTTTTATAATACTAGGGAGCAAGTGAGGAAGAACCTCTTAATTAATAAACTGTCAATGAGTAGTTCACAAATAACTCTGAATCAAGGACTAAATATTGATATTGATATTGATGAGTCATGATTACCCATGACTATTTTTTTTTATCAGTGAGTCATGAGCCAAAAAGGTTTGGTTTAATCTTTAACAATATGCTGAACAGCCGTGATTCCAAAGAAGTTGGGTAGCTGTGTAAAACTTAAAAAAACAAAAACAAAATGTGATGATTTGCAAATCCTTTTTCATCTATATTCAATTAAATACAGTACAAAGACAAGATATTTAATGTTCAAACTGATAAACTTTATTGTTTTGTTTTGTTTTTGTTTTTTTTGTTGTTTTTTGAATTTGATGCCTGTAACACATCCCAAAAAAGTTAGGACAGGAGCATGTTTACCACTGTGTGACATCACCTTTTCTTTTAACAACACACAGTAAGTGTTTGGGAACTGAGGACACTAACTGTTCACACATTTCCATTTGGAGATAGGTCTGAACTGCATACCTGCACTCTTTTACTGTGAAGTCATGCTGTTTGAACTTGTGCAGAATGTGTCTCACTGTCTTGCTGGAGTAAGCAGGGACATCCCTGAAAAAGACATCGCCTGGATGGCAGCATATGTTGTTCTAAAAGGGAAAAGTACCTTTCAGCATTCATGGAGCCTTCACAGATGTGCAGGTTACCCATGATGCCATGGGCACTAACACACCCCCATACCATCACAGATGCTGGCTTTGAACTTTGAGTTTGTAACAATCTGGATGGTCCTTTTCCTCTTTAGCCCAGAGGACACAACATCCATGATGGACTCGTCAGACCACAGCACACTTTTCCACTTTGTGTAAGTCCATCTCATGTGAGCTTGGGGCCCAGAGAAGTCGGCTGTGTTTCTGGATGTTGTTGATATATGGCTTTCACTTTGCATGGTAGAGTCTTCATTTGCCTTTGTAGATGCAGCTATGAACTGTGTTTACTGAACACATGTAGTAATATCCTTACAATCATGTTGTTTTTCAATGCAATGCTGTCTTAGGGGTCAAAGGTGTTAGCACTCAATGTTGGTTTTCAGTCTTGCCCCTTACATGCTGAAAAGTCTCTGAATCTTTTGATGATATTATGGATAGTAGATGTGAAATTCTTTTCAAATATGCACTGAGAAAAGTTGTTCTCAAACTGTTTGGACTATTTGCCCTTGTGGTTTTTCAAAAAGTGATCATCCTTGCTTGTGAACAACTGAGCCTTTCCAGGATGCCTCTTTCAATCTGTTACCAATTGACTGTTTACCTGTGGAATGTTCCAAAGAGGCACACATGCGATGAGCCAGCACCCTGCCCTGGGCCTGGGAGCGGCTCAAGGAAAGCTTTCACCAAAATTAAAAATGCTAAATAAACTCTCAACACACAAACAAAACTGGCCGTTTACTGCCTGGACCCGGCTGTGTCTCTGCTGTGTCAAGCTGGGGCTTCTGGTCATGTTGTTGGGAGAGCTTGGGGTTGGGGGTGGCCTCTGTTTGCCTCTCCCTTGTACCAGTCGGGGCATGCTCCTCATTACTGTAAAGTTTCAAAGTTTATTATAATAGCAATGCAATATATTTAAGCAATATCACGCGAGAGGGAGTGATGTTATACTCCTATATCGCCTGCGGCCTCGTGCCTATGACCAAATCACAGCCGTGATGATATACGAGTATAACATCACGAGCTCGAGTGTGATATTGCTTTTATACAACAGTTCAACAGTTAAATAAGCGAGGCTGATTAAGAAATGTTGAAAAATGAGGACAAAATAGATAATTTAAGCATTTTATTTGTCTTCCGCCAACAAAAATAGTTCCCTCAGGACTCCGCTGCCACCGTTGCTATGTAACGCAGACATGGTGCGCCAGGCACTTACTCTTTATACACATTTATCTGCACATTTCCATTAATTGTGCAGCCGGTGAAATAAGTCTCTGGTGACTGCATGGTGGACTGTCGCTTCACAGGCACAGCCAACTCTGCCTTCTGATCTGAAAGTATGCTGCTCCATCGTTTTCTGCTCTCCATGGATGGCTTCCAGTAGCTTTTTAACAAGCTCTCAGACCGGCAAGACAAAAGGTATATTTTAGGGCCCGACTCCTAATTAGAAGACTAACTTTACACATAGGCTACGTTAAAACAACATCATACCTGGTGCCCACTCTGTCATGATCTCCCTAGCATCAAGACCCGCATCTGACAGCTTCTGTATGGCAGTCACCCTGAAGCTGTGATTGGTGTAGATAGCTGTTGTCCCCACCTCTTTACACATCTTCGGCAGCATCTGTGTGAGTGAGTTTATTCCCAGCGGAGCTTTAGTGTACCAGAGATTGTCTGTGTGAGCTGCTGTCATCCTGGACTTCAGATAAAGGGCATTTGCATCTGGTGGAAGTTTGTTTAAATACTTTTCCAGGGATGCAACGCAACTGCTGACCTAACTGACACTAACCGTCAGTTTTGATTTGATTGTTGATTGCAATCAGCTGTGAGGCGGAGTGATACATACACATTGAAATAACTGTGATGTTGTACTCCAATATCGTCATGGTTTTACTGTCTCTCGACCAATCAGATTGCAGGGCCGGAACTAACTGTTGTATAATAAGGAATATTGTATTGTTTGAGTATTATATTATTATCATATCACTAATATAGTATTATCATATCATATCACTTAATTTTATTACTACACTAATAATCATTACATAAATGATATTGCTATCACACAAAATATATTTACTGTCACTTTAACATCAAAACAGCCACTTTTTCTCTCCATCTCTACCACACATCTCATCTCCTACTCCTTGACCCACAAACAAAGCCTCACACACAAACATCAAAACATGAACACACACAACACCCACACATACCCTACTTGAGGCAATATAATCTCTAGCCCTGGAGTCTTATCGTATCACCACGTACATCATCATAACGGCTTTATGTTATTGTCTGTCTGTGAATTGCGTCTGTCCTTTTTGCCTTCTATGTACATGTACCACCATTTTTTGTCCTGTCACAATATTTCACCAATAAAAAAACAACAACAAAAAAACCCAGGTGTTTTTAGAGCATTCACCAGCTTTCCCAGTCTTTTTCAGAGTGTGTTGCAGACAACAAATTCATAATAAATGTATATTTCACAGAAGACAAGAAGGTCGGAACATTAAATACCTTGTCTCTGACTGTATTCAACTGAATATAAGTCAAAAGGGGTTGCAAATAATGACAATTTGTTTTTTTTACATTTACACAACGTCCCAACTTTTTTGAAATTGGGGCTGCAGTTATAAATTTATAATGTGCTTCTCTTTGTTAAATTTAATGCCAGGTAGACACTACACGATATCAGTCTGATTTTAGCCCAACGCAGCGTCGTGCCGTGTAAGCATGGATTGTGAACGACAAGGAGTGTCGTACGAGATAATCCATTGTTTCATCTGATGTAGTGTGTCATAGTTAACGACAACCGACACCACATCTGAGACTTCTCACAACCTTCTAACAGAAAGTCTAACATGTTTGATTTTCATTTTGGTGTTCACAACTGTTTCGGTCACAGCCGTCACTTTAACCAATAGAAACACAGAGCTATCTGCTGCCATAGACAACTGTACAGCAACAACACTACAGCCTTATTGATATTTTGTCTAGAGATGTTACCACACAGAGTAAAAAGGGAAAAATGATGGTGTGATACAGCAGAGGCACTTCATCAACCTGGTGAGTACTGCCATTAGCATCAAGCTAGCAAAGAACCTTACTTCTTCATGATGGAGGATACAGAGTAATGAAATCAAAAAATAGTGGCGGGGCTTTTACCCACCACAACATCAGAGGCTTCCAGCTTCATTTGAAACAGACTACGCTATAAACTGGCAATCATTTATTATTCCCCCTGTATTTTTATATTCTTACTTTTTATCCGCTCACGTTTGCATTGATAAAGTTAATGCATCGCGCCATCATTTCAAACTCAACACTTCCTGTATCTGTATTGTTGGGAATCAACATATATTTACCTCACACGATGGCACCAAATATGTTGGGAATCAACATATTTACCTCACACGGTAGCACCATAAATGTTGGGGTCAACACACCAGGCTTCACCCGGAGGCACCAAATATGTTGGGGTTTAATTGGCTATCGGAAATAATTAATAATTATTATTAATAATTATGTTAAATAATGTGACTTAATTAACATTAAATCACCTCGTGGGGCACCATTCCCATAAAGAAAAAAATGATAGCCAGTTAAAGATATCAGTCTCATAAAATAGGTTAAACTATTAATTTGGAGTTTTGATTAATAATTAAATTAATGACAACAACCAAAATTAACCGTAACGCCTGAAGGATTTCGGAGTTCTTGACGCAGCAGAGGTTGACTATTCATTCACTCTTGTGCAACATTAAACAGACAGCAGGTATGATTCCAAAGAATTATATTTATTCACAAACTAGCAAAGCAAACCAAAACACACAAATTCTAACAAATTATATGCAAGCTTGGTGTGTATATGTGTGTGTGTGTGTGTGTGTGTGTGTGTGTGTGAGGGTGTGGTGATCAAGGAGCCGTTTGGCCTACAAAGCAAAATGGCTGACAACAGAGAACTACCAAAATGGCCGAATCAAGGCTGCTTCAGTTTCGGGGGAGGTGTTTGTCTGACCGTGTGGTCAGGACAAAGACAAAGGAAAAGAAGCGGGAACTTTGATATGCCTGTTTGGGGTAGCTCTGTTGAAAGCCTATTTGTTAATGAGTCTATGTCAATGTGATGTGTTGCGGATGGTCTGGATTAGTGCAGAGATTGTTTAGTTGTATGCAAGAATCTGTTTGCGAACAGTGGGTCTCATTCATGAAACGTGAGCAGAAGGAATTTGTGTGTAAACTGTTCGCAGACGGAAATTTACGTGTGTGTCCGCATTCATCAATATTTTAGTAGCTCCGATCTTTTCGTAGCTACTAACAAAATCTACTCCTGCTCCTGACCACTACAACAAGTTAACCAGTCTTGCTTAGCCTGTAAAGCTGTGATAAGCTATGCCCAGTTGTTACATTACCGATCCTTGAATGGATGGAGGAAAGAATCACTTGGTGGTGTACTGTTGTTAGCCGGCAGAAGAAGGCGGGGAAGGTGTAGTTTCAGCTGCAGTCTTTGTTGTGTCCTTTGTTCCAAAGGTTCTGATCTGAGGAAGCCAGTCACTTGGGGCCCTTGCAGAGTTAGACGCTGGGTGCTAACTCACTTAGTTCCGTGTTGCTGGAAAGCTAGTTGCAAAACCTTGTGTTTGCAACAGAGTCTGTGATCAGTTGCCCTCCCTTTAGTGGTTTGGGCCTCTGGGCTGTTCCAAGCCCAGCCGGAGAGCGATGTGAGCTGTTGAAGCTCCTGGAGCAAGAAGAGAGAGTTCTGTGGAAGGGAGCAGATCTTGTACAGATGCCTGTGACATCACAGAGTCACATGTCACTGTAAAAGGTCTTGTCCAATCAAGTTTTGGGACTTGAGTCTCACTGAGGTGTGAGGTGAGATCTCCTGTGGAGATGGGTGTCGTATAGCCCTCTTTGTTTGAAGACAAAGAGCATGCAGAGGAAAAAGCCTTTAAATTGTCCCTTGATGATTTTACCAAATGATAAATCATCTGTGGTCCTGTGAATCCCAACAGTATGAAATTAAAAGCCCCTTATAATTCTGGTTGCGGGAATCCCTTTATTTTCAAAAAAGGCTTTTATTGTGAAACATTTGCAGGAAATTGTTGTGGAATTGTGTGTGCGTAGTGCATGCAGTACTTTAAATGTGGCTCCTGCCATCTGGTGGCACTTTTTTGCGTTACTACAATAACCACGGTGAGTGAAATAATAGTGATAGTACAGTAATTAAAATAGAATAGAAGAATAACCAGATGACATCATACATGCTGTAAAAGATGACCAGGTCTGACTGGTGTGGACCATCGTGTAGTCTGTCATGTCTATCGACCATTCACGGCAGGATTTTATAATATAAGATAAGATAAGATAAGATAGAACTTTATTAATCCCACACTTGGGGAATTCACGTCACAGCAGCTCCAAGCACAGACAGAAAAAGGAGGGTGACAATGTTACTTGAATAAAAGAAAATTAAAGATTAAAAAAATATAAAATATGTGTAAACAGTGTGTATGTATATATATATATATATATATATATATATATATATATATATAAACTAAGGCACTGAATTGAATTACTGTACACACAAGACTATTTACAATATATACACAGTATAATAGAGATATGGGATACTGCACAGGGTATGTAAATTGCACAGGGTCTTAGCAGCGATGGTTTAAAACAGTGTTATGCAGCAGACATGACAGTGCTACATTACATCAGATGTTGATGTTAAAGAGTCTGACAGCTGATGGGATAAATGACCTGCGGTAGCGCTCTGTCCATGATGGATATCAGCTTGGCTAACATCTTCCTCTCACCCACCTCCTCGATGGTCTCCAGGGGACAGTCCAGGACTGAGCCGGCCCTCCTACCCAGCTTGTTCAGTCTTTTCCTGTCCCTCTCCGTGCTTCCACAGCTCCAGCAGACCACTGCATAGAAGATGACAGATGACAGTCCTTAGCAGTGTCCTGCACACTCCAAAGGACCTCAGCCTCCTCAGCAGGTGGAGACGACTTTGGCCCTTCTTGTATGGGACGTTGGTGTTCGAGAACCAGTCCAGTTTATTGTTGAGGTGAACACCCAGTGTTAGTATGTATTTTTACATCTTCACTGACCAATGGATACTAGGTCAAAGAACCCCTGAGGATCATGTTCCACCAGGACAGCTACAAGTTAGACTAATTTTAGTTGGCCAAAGGCCAAGTTAAATTTGGCAAAGCACCATGTAGGTCACAGCACACGTGCTACCATCCTAGTATATAAGCTGTGTCTCTCTCTGTTCATGTATCACACATAGCTTCTGCATGTAGCCACTGTTGATCCGAGCTCGTAATAAACGTGCATTAAGAAAGAACTCCGTGATTGGCCTCATCCTTGCATTCTCCAGATCATCACAGAAACACCTACTCTCACCCAGGTATTTGTACTCCTCCACGACCTCAATGTCCAAACCCTGGATGTTCACTGGAGTAGTCTGCGGCGCTTTCCTGCGGAAGTCAATCACTAACTCCTTTGTCTTGCTGGTGTTGATGTGAAGACCGTTGACCTCACACCAGTTGACAAAGTCCGTGATGAACCCCCTGTAGTCCAGATCATTCCCCTCTGACACACGCCCAACAATGGCTGTATCATCAGAGAACTTCTGGAGGTGGCAGCTGTCCGTGTTGTATCTGAAGTTCGATGTGTACAGGGTGAGGTAGTCGATGGTCCATGCAGCCAGGTGGCAGTCAACTCCAGCTCCTTCCAGCTCCCCCCTGAGCAAAGATGGCTGTATTGTATTGAAAGTGCTGGAAAAGTAAAAAAAAACATGACTCTCACAGCACCTCCAGTGATCTCCAGGTGAGACAGTGATAGGTGGAGCAGGTAGATGACTGTGTCATCCACCCCAATGCCTGTCTGATATGTGAACTGCAGGGGGTCCAGTTCTGTTCTAACCAGGGATCGGAGGTAGTTGAGTATAATCCTCTCCATGGTCTTCATCAGGTGGGAGGTCAGGGCTACAGGTCTGAAGTGGTTGGGCTCTCTGGGGTGTGCAGTCTTTGGTATGGGAACCACACAGGAAGTCTTCCACAGGACAGGAACCTTCTCCAGACTGAGGCTGAGGTTGAAGATGTGCAGAATCACCTGACAGAGCTGGACTGCACAGTCCCTCAGCAGTCTGGAGCTGATGCCATCTGGACCAGTAGCCTTTCTTGCCTTGATCTTCATGAGCCCCCTCCTCACCTGGTCAGCTGTTATGGAGAGGCTGCAGTGGGGAGTGGGGGGTGACTCCAGCTGAGGAAGATGGGGGAGAGGGAGGTGTGGAGTGGAGGGGGTAGAGAGGTGAGGGGAGGGTGCAGCTGATGTCTTTGATGTCCTGAGGGAGGGGGAGGAGGTGTCCTAGAGAGGGTGAGAGGGCCCTGGGTCTGTGCTCTGGTGGGTGGGTTAAATCCCCCACCCTGGTGTCTGTACTCTGGGCCCATCCCGCTGTTATTGTTGTGTCCAGAGATTGTGTTCAGGCCTCTCCACACCTCTCTTACGTTGTTGTGTAGGTGCTCCTCCAACGTCCTCCTGTAGCTGTCCTTGCCCCTCCTTAATTCTCTTTTATGGTCCCTCTGGACCCTCCTGAGCTCTTCTTTGTCCCCTGATCTAAAAATCCTCTTCTTCAGAAGCACTTTCAGATAAGGGGTCGCCCATGGCTTGTTGTTGGAGAAGCACTGTACCTTCCTGATCGGTACGGTGTTCTCCACGCAGAAGTTTACGTAGTCTGTGATGCAGTCAGTCAAACTGTCAATGTCCTCCCCATGTGGACTGCACAGCACTCCCCAGTCAGTTGTTCTAAAACAGTCCCTCAGTGCCATGCTGGTCTCCTCAGACCATTTCCTCACATACCTAATGGTGGGGGTTTGTCTGCTCACCACAGGTATGTAAGCAGGGGACAGATGGACCAGGTTGTGGTCTGAGTGGCCCAGTGGGGGGAAGGGGGATGATCTGTATGCATCCTTGATGTTTGCATACAGCAAGACAGTATGACTCCGCAATCACCTAATCTGACATAGTGACTGTTGGAACCGACAAAAAGGTCGTGTAGTGTGAACTTGGCATTAATCTGCACAGGGATAACTTTATCAATCAGATAAATGTAGTGGAGTAAAAAGTATGTTTCTCTCAGATGAAGTGAAGTAAAAAGTACAATGGTAATACTCAAGTAAAATTCAAGTACTTTAAGATTTCACTTAAGTACACTAATTGAGCAAATGTATTTAGTGCCTTTTCACTATGGTTTACCAGTTTAATTACCAGTCATCAATGTTAAAGTCAAAAACAAGTTACCACTTTATTTTTTAATTTTGGGTGATTTTGATTCATCATAACCACACCACTGCCTGCACCCATCCAGAAGAATCTGCAAGTCATATGTCATTCTCCAAGCTTGCACAGGTGTACTTTTATAAATATCATACACATTGTAAGGTAGCTAGTACACGTATCTTGTGTGTTACCATAATTGTAGCATCATAGTCTTAGCTACCATTAAACTTCAGTTAGTAGCTATTATTTAAATCACTGAACTCAACAGGCTTATATAAGGGCCAGGCGTCTATATGGAACAGGCCTTTAACTCCTTTTACACAAAACTGTTGCTCAGCAAAGGTGGTGAATAAAATTAAAATGTTTATTTGAACCGGTATGAATATTACTTAAAAAAATCAGGCTTTAGATAACATATCAATTATGTGTTATGTTGTGTTACTTGTTTCAAGGCACCCAAATTAATGGCACCTGGAATACTGACACAACATAACTTTATACTGTTAAAACAACATTCATAACTTGTATTCATTTTCATGAAAAAAAATATTCTTTTGATGGGTGGGCCCTTGCAGACTAAAGGAATATAAACAACTTTGACTCACCTGGTAATTGAAAAATGGACACATATTCTGACTTAATGTCAGCTTCAGAGGAAGGGAGTCACTACTTGTGTTTTTATCATGCTGGTAAATCTAAATGAATTACTGTCTTCTGTGGTGCTCATGGTTTCAGTTAAATGAACTAAACTGAGCTAACGATGTGTCGCATCTCCATATTAACAAAAATTTAAACATTTATGTTTGTATGTGTGAGCTAAACAGCTAACTAACGTAAACTCAAGTGGGTAGTCAACAATCCGGTTTTATACATCCAGAGAACTTCTAAAAAAGATGAACTGCTTGGCAACCAGACCAGGCATCTAATTGAGAGAGGCCTTTTTTCTTCAAAATGTGTAGCTACACCAGGCAAGTAAAAGGGTTTGGGCATTCAATTCGGGCTAGGCTTTTGATTAAAGTTTTACGATATATCTCTCAGTGTAACTGTGTCCTCCACCAAAGTTTAGTGTATTGCCCATGTGCGGTGAACAGCTGCAATCAATACAGTGAATTACACAAAATCCTACCTGTACAAAATAACATGACACACTGGCTGTCTCTCTCACTCACTCTCTACCGTCTCTGCCACAGCGCACCGAGGTCCACCATCTGAAATGAAGTTTCAGGATATGTTGAAAGTTTGAATCATCCACCATGGGCCGCAGCCCCCAACAGATGCTGGGAAACGTACAACTTTAAGTCAAAAAGTCGAAAAGTCTCATTAGAATTACAAAAAAATTACAAGAATCACACTGCTGTCCAGGGCACTGTTGGTGCTGAGTTGAGGCGAGAGCAACGAATGCACCTCCAAAACATACCATAACTCCATTTCAAACAGCGGATGTCAACAACAAGCCTATCCCTCTTGTGGTGCACTTTAGCCGGTGTGCAGCAGTTTGGCTCTCTGGTGCAGCAGCAGCCAGACGGCGCTTCATCAATATACAACCAACAGCTGCAGTAGGAGGAGATGGTAAAAGAGAGCAAGTGAAAGAGAGTCGCTGTGTTATGCTAATTGTTCTCTCATTTGTTCTCTGATAAACAGTAAATTAATCAAAGGAAGTGCCATATTGCTGTTTTCCAATACTGTAGCTGCCGTTGTGTTGCTGTAGAAATGGATTACTTTACATATGAGTATTAACCATACCCCAATGGTCTATGTAAGAAAAATTGTTACAGGAATCATAAACAGGAAGTAAAACTGGCTGGAGAAGGGCTTTAAGATATAGATGAAACCACATTCTGTTTCTGATACTGTTTATGGTTGTTATCTTTTCAGCAACAGATATTTACTGTATTAACATTTTTTAATTTCCACTTTATATATAACTCTATTGTTAGGTATACTCATCTCATGCTGTATTTTTTTTACAGTGGTTAGTGCTAACTGCAACTTCATCAAAAAATACCTCTACAAAACAAGACTACAGTCTTGGCTTGGTCGACTTTTGTTGTGGATCAGTTTTGAATACTGCAAGTGATGGAACAAAAAGGAGCAGGCAGTGAGCTTTTACGTAAAGACTTCAGTAAGGGAACCAACTTTGCTAAACCTGCTGTTTGTGTAGAACAGCTAGCTCAGTTTGCAGCATGAAGTCAGTTCACCATTGCCATTATTATGAACTTCTTTATTCTTATTGTTTGGTTGTGCTGTACATGAGGTGCTCTTCTGCTGTGTTTCTGACAAAGCAGCTGCTCAAGGCCTGTTTGCTGTACTATTAAACTGCACTTACTGTTACCATGGTAACCACGCCACATCAGTCAGAACTGAAACCTTATGGATAACAACTTTGTCTTTGTGCATACAACATGACCCAGAAGAGTGATTTGAATGATCAAATGCAGCTTCTCCTTTCCCAAACACTCAAGGTTAGACCTTTGATGTCCAATCCAGAATGCACCTCATTGCCTGCAGCTCTTCTCCCGTTAGACACATAGAGCTGATGCTAGAGTCAGACTACAGCATCACAAGATGGGACCGTCAACCTGATCAAGTGCACTGACATTCCAGACGGGGTTAAAGGAAGACTGGAGCGACACAGAGTGACTCTGAGTGTGTGTGTGTGTGTGTGTGTGTGTGTGTGTGTGTTTGAGGAGCTCCGTGCTGTCAGCCCAGCAGTGATAAGATCTCTGGTTCTTTAGTGTGTTTGCTTTCATGATGAGTAATTTTTCAGCATTCAGTGTAAGGGCTCTCTCTCTCTCTCTCTCTCTCTCACTCACTCACTCACTCACTCACTCACTCACACACACACACACACACACACACACACACACACACACACACACCACATACTTTTCAGCTCTGGTGGAGAAGTGTGAAAAGGTCAATGCTCTCAGGAAGCGGTGCTGCCGATGATGAAAGTGGAGAGGCAGATGAACTGACCTGTCATTGGCTCAGTGCTTCAGCTCCAGATGAGCTCTAACTGATGGGGCACCTGCTTCTAATTTTGCTATTTGCCTGTTTGCTGTAAAGAACACAATACACAATGCGTCGGATTTACTAAAGGTTTGCGTGTATAAAAACGTGTGCAAACTCATTGCACATGCAAAAAAATGTACAAACTGATTTACTAACAGTGCGCACTAAGGGTTTACATGCAATTGTACGTGTGCTGGGGGGAAAAATGTAAATATATTAATTTAGCACAAGCAAAGTGATTTATCAAACCTGAAAGCAATTTTGCTCATAGAAACTTCGTCTATCTTTAACATGTGTCAAATGGAGGTGCAAACGGTTTGTATGCGTAATTGCGCCCACATGGCTGCGGTTATTGTTGCAAGAAGGAGACATCGAAATGATGAAAGAAGACGCAGAGAACACATTTTTCACCCTTGTGTGAACATTTTTGGAATGAATGAGGAAACAGTCATTACTGTAAAACATATCGCCTATCCAGCATTGCCATTTTGGAGCTGTTGGTGGAACTCAGAGCGGATTTGGAGCTAGCCACGAGGCAGTGTCATGCAATACCTACAATGACAAAACTCCAGGCCAGGTTTATTAGGTTTCCATGCACTTGGCACTCCTTGAATGAGACCAAACAAGGCTTCTTTGTAGTAGCTGGATTTCCCAGAGTTATAGGAGCGATTGACTGCACCCATGTGCAGCTTGTGCCCCCCGCAGAGACTGAGCATGTGTACAGAAATCGCAAACACATGCATTCATTGAATGTGCAGTGCATTTGTGATGCCAAAGGCATTGTTATGGCTGCTGGCCTGTGTGTTGTTTTTCTTTGTGTCCCCTTCCCTTTTTTTTTTCTCCAGGTCCCGCCTCTCTCTCATTACTAGTGGTTCAGCACACCCGAAGCCACTTGAAATGGGATAGCCATAAAAAGCGGAAGGACTGGCTGAGACGTCGTTCAGTGGACCGTGGCAGCAGAGCTGTGTATGGCGTGTGTTGTCAGGTAGCCTAGAAGCTAGTGATGGTCGAATCTTTCAGGCTGACTGCTTCGCCAAAAGGCCGATCACACGAAGCCCTGTTTAACAACTCATTTAGGAGTACTGACATCTGCTGGTCATTTGATGTACAGCAGTCCTACTGTGATATTACATGTGGGCTACATGCCAGTGGATCTGGCATACACATAATAATGCTTAATGATGATGATTACGTCAGAATCCCCTTATAAGGTATTGTAAAGCCAGATGAAATTAATCTATCCTGAACGTGGTATATCAATAAAGTGCATATACACACACACACACACATATATATATATATATATATATATATATATATATATATATATATATATATATATATATATGTGTGTGTGTGTGTGTGTGTGTGTGTGTGTGTGTGTGTGTGTGTGTATGTATATACAGTACAGGCCAAAAGTTTGGACACACCTTCTCATTCAATGCGTTTTCTTTATTTTCATGACTGTTTATATTGTAGATTCTCACTGAAGGCATCAAAACTATGAATGAACACATGTGGAGTTATGTACTTAACAAAAAAAGGTGAAATAACTGAAAACATGTTTTATATTCTAGTTTCTTCAAAATAGCCACCCTTTGCTCTGATTACTGCTTTGCACACTCTTGGCATTCTCTCGATGAGCTTCAAGAGGTAGTCACCTGAAATGGTTTCCACTTCACAGGTGTGCCTTATCAGGGTTAATTAGTGGAATTTCTTGCTTTATCAATGGGGTTGGGACTATCAGTTGTGTTGTGCAGAAGTCAGGTTAATACACAGCCGACAGCCCTATTGGACAACTGTTAAAATTCATATTATGGCAAGAACCAATCAGCTAACTAAAGAAAAACGAGTGGCCATCATTACTTTAAGAAATGAAGGTCAGTCAGTCCGGAAAATTGCAAAAACTTTAAATGTGTCCCCAAGTGGAGTCGCAAAAACCATCAAGCGCTACGACGAAACTGGCACACATGAGGACCGACCCAGGAAAGGAAGACCAAGAGTCACCTCTGCTTCTGAGGATAAGTTCATCCGAGTCACCAGCCTCAGAAATCGCAAGTTAACAGCAGCTCAGATCAGAGACCAGATGAATGCCACACAGAGTTCTAGCAGCAGACCCATCTCTAGAACAACTGTTAAGAGGAGACTGCGCGAATCAGGTCTTCATGGTCAAATAGCTGCTAGGAAACCACTGCTAAGGAGAGGCAACAAGCAGAAGAGATTTGTTTGGGCCAAGAAACACAAGGAATGGACATTAGACCAGTGGAAATCTGTGCTTTGGTCTGATGAGTCCAAATTTGAGATCTTTGGTTCCAACCGCCGTGTCTTTGTGAGACGCAGAAAAGGTGAACGGATGGATTCCACATGCCTGGTTCCCACTGTGAAGCATGGAGGAGGAGGTGTGATGGTGTGGGGGTGTTTTGCTGGTGACACTGTTGGGGATTTATTCAAAATTGAAGGCACACTGAACCAGCATGGCTACCACAGCATCCTGCAGCGACATGCCATCCCATCCGGTTTGCGTTTAGTTGGACGATCATTTATTTTTCAACAGGACAATGACCCCAAACACACCTCCAGGCTGTGTAAGGGCTATTTGACCAAGAAGGAGAGTGATGGAGTGCTGCGGCAGATGACCTGGCCTCCACAGTCACCAGACCTGAACCCAATCCAGATGGTTTGGGGTGAGCTGGACCGCAGAGTGAAGGCAAAGGGGCCAACAAGTGCTAAACACCTCTGGGAACTCCTTCAAGACTGTTGGAAAACCATTTCAGGTGACTACCTCTTGAAACTCATGGAGAGAATGCCAAGAGTGTGCAAAGCAGTAATCAGAGCAAAGGGTGGCTATTTTGAAGAAACTAGAATATAAAACATGTTTTCAGTTATTTCACCTTTTTTTGTAAAGTACATAACTCCACATGTGTTCATTCATAGTTTTGATGCCTTCAGTGAGAATCTACAATGTAAATAGTCATGAAAATAAAGAAAACGCATTGAATGAGAAGGTGTGTCCAAACTTTTGGCCTGTACTGTATATGTACATATATATATATATATATATATATATATATATATATATATATATATATATATACACAGTGCCCTCCAAAAGTATTGGAACAGTGAGGCCAATTCCTTTATTTTTGTTGTAGACTGAAAATATTTGGGTTTGACATCAAAAGATGAATATGGGACAAGAGATCAACATTTCAGCTTTCATTTCCAGGTATTTACATCTGGATCTGATACACAACTTAGAAGATAGCACCTTTTGTTTGAACCCACCCATTTTTCATGAGAGCAAAAGTATTGGAACATGTGACTGACAGGTGTGTTTTGTTGCCCAGGTGTCTCCCAATTACATTGATTATTCAAACAATAAATAGCACTGAATGTCTGACCTCAGTTTCAGATTGGGTATGATAGGTTTTGCCTGTGCAGACTGCATTTAGAGGTGGAACCAACATGAAAACCAGAGAGCTGTCCATGGGTGAAAAAGAAGCAATTGTGAATCTGAGAGAAGATGGACAATCAATCAGAGCCATTGCACAAACATTGCCCATAGCCAGTACAACCATTTGGAATGTCCTGAAGAAGAAAGAAACCACTGGTGTACTAAGCAACAGAAGTCGAACAGGTAGACCAAGGAAAACATCAGCAGTTGATGACAGAAATATTGTGAGAGCTGTAAAGAAAGACCCTAAAACAACTGTTAGTGACATCAGCAACAACCTCCAGAGGGCAGGAGTGAAGGTATCACAATCTACTGTTCGCAGAAGACTTCATGAACAAAAGTACAGAGGCTACACCAGAAGATGCAAACCACTCATTAGCAAGAAGTATAGAAAGGCCAGGCTGGAATTTGCCAAAAGGTACAGAGATGAGCCTCAAAAATTCTGGGAAAAAGTTTTATGGACTGATGAGACAAAGATTAACTTTTTCCAAAGTGATGGAAAGGCGAAAGTTTGGAGAAAGAAAGGATCTGCTCATGATCCCAAACATACAAGCTCATCTGTGAAACACGGTGGAGGTAATGTCATGGCTTGGGCTTGCATGGCTTCTTCTGGGATGGGCTCTTTCATCTTCATTGATGATGTAACACATGATGGCAGCAGCAAAATGAACTCAGAAGTCTACAGAAACATTTTGTCTGCTAATTTAAAGAAAGATGCAACCAAACTGATTGGGAGATCCTTCATCATGCAGCAAGATAATGACCCAAAACACACTGCCAAAACAACAAAGGAGTTCATCAGGGGCAAGAAGTGGAAGGTTTTAGACTGGCCAAGTCAGTCTCCAGACTTAAACCCAATAGAGCATGCATTTTACCTGCTGAAGAGGAGACTGAAGGGAGTAACCCCCCAAAACAAACAACAACTGAAAGAGACTGCGGTGAAAGCCCGGAAAAGCATCACAAAAGAAGAATGCAAAAGTTTGGTGATGTCAATGGGTCACAGGCTTGATGCAGTTATTGAAAGCAAAGGATTTGCAACTAAATATTAAGTCTCATTCACTTTAATCTATTTTAAGTTTATATGTTCCAATACTTTTGCTCACCTAAACATTTTGTGTTCCATTACAAATAATGCTATCTTCTAAGTTGTGTATCAGATTCAGATGTAAATACCTGGAGATAAAAGCTGAAATGTTGATCTCTTGTCTCATATTCATCTTTTGATGTCAAACCCAAATGTTTTCAGTCTACAACAAAAGTAAACAAATTGGACTCACTGTTCCAATACTTTTGGAGGGCACTGTATATGTATACATACATACATATATGTGTGTGTGTCCACAAAAGGTTAGAGTGCTTGTGTGACTGGGTCACTCAATCCTCTGCACTTAACGATCTTCAGAATCACCTCGGATCACGCAAAACACTTTCTGTATTTCCCGACTCGAATCACACAATGACGCAGTCACGTGATTCCAGAGAAATGGGGCCTCGTTTGTCTTTGGTCACGTGATATCCTGAAAAATGATACAGGCTTCGACACGAGCTTCATTTGGACACGCCCTCTTTGCTCGACACAGGCCTCGGGACTGCTTCGTGGTTACCGCGGTGTCGGATTGTGTTGTTGTGCTGTTTATTGTGGTGAGTATGGCAGCATTCAACATTGATGAGTTTATTGTAAACCCTGCACTTGGTCAGCTTGACAGGTGTAGGAAGAGCAATCTACGTGAGATCGCTGAACATTATGGTGTGTCTGTGGTCTTAGTGGTAGAGCAGGCGCCCCATGTACAAGGCTGTTGCCGCAGCGGCCCGAGTTTGACTCCAGCCTGTGGCCCTTTGCTGCATGTCACTCCCCCTCTCCCCCCTTTCACACTTGTCTGTCCTATCAAATAAAGGCTATAAAATGCCCCAAAAAATATCTATAAAAAGCTGGAGGCAGAGACATGTATAGCCTTGAAGAAAAAGCAACAGGGGGTGGGTCTAAAACAGCCTAAGGGTGTAGGTTTGATTAAGACTGTGGCTCCCAGCAGTCCGTTCCCAGCTCCAAGAGAGCCAGATGAATGTTTTAAGCCTTTCATTTTTAACGGCTTTGTGTCTCTCTCAGGGAAAGCTGAGGATCAACGTCCGGTCACTGTGTTGTGAGATACAGCGTGCTCTCAATCTCTCATCCTCTCCAGTATCCTGGCATTGAATAAGGAGTCTGCCTGCCAGGCAAGCGCAGTGGTGAGAGGTACTGAAATGGGTTTCGTGCCTGCACCTCTTCACAATGTTCATGTGCGATCAAAGCTGGTAACTGGTTTCTTCCCAGTAGCTGTCTGTGCATGTTTTCCCATCGACGGTGTCGACTTCATCATGGGTAACGACATCGCTGGTGGTAAGGTGTATCCTGTTGCTGAGGTTGTAGATGTCCCTGTCTCAAAGCCTGACCATGCTAACCTTGCCAAATCTCATCCAAACGTGTTTACTGCTTTTGTACTGACCCGAGCTCAGGCCCGTAAGCAGGCCAAGGATGTCACTTTGTCTGACTCTTTGTTCTCCTCTGTTCTGGCTGATGACAGGTTGCCCCCTGGTGGTGGTTCAGTGAGCTGCGCTGTGAAGGAGCCTGAGGCTGTGCCAGAGTCTGGTGCTGCTCCTGCAGTGTCATTGTCGTTAACCCGTGAGTCCTTAGCAAAGTGTTTTGCTGCTGCTACTAATGTTAGTAAGTGCACTGACAAGCAATCATTTATTGTGGATGATGGTGTGTTGATGCGTAGGTGGGTGTCACAGCCAGGTGATGCAGAGGAGGATTGGGGTACTATTTACCAGATAGTGGTGCCTGCAGGATGCCATCAGCATGTGCTAGAGTTAGCGCATGAGCACTTGTGGTCTGGTCACTTGGGTGTCACTAAGACATATAATCGTATTCTAAGACATTTCATCTGGCCAGGGATGAAAGCTGATGTTGCGCACTTCTGTAGAACCTGCCCTGCCTGCCAGGTTGTGGGGAAGCCAAAACAGGTAGTGCCTCCAGCCCCTCTACAGTGGGATCCTGCTGTGGGTGAGCCATTCGAGCATGTCATTATTGATTGTGTTGGTCCTCTGCCCCGAACAAAGTCTGGCAATCAGTTTTTGTTAACTGTAATGTGTGTGTCCACTCGTTTTCCTGAGGCCATCCCTTTGTGTAAGATCACTGCCCCAGCTGTCACCAAGGCATTAACAAAGTTCTTCACTACTTTTGGTTTGCCAAAGATGGTGCAGACGGACCAGGGAACAAACTTCCTTTCAAAAACCTTTAAGCAGACTTTGCAGTCTTTAGGTATTTCTCACTCTGTGTCTAGCGCTTACCATCCCGAGTTGCAAGGTGCACTTGAACGCTAGCACCAAATCCTGAAGTCTATGTTGCGAAAATATGTTGCCGAAGTGGCAACGGGCGGTCAGGGAGAAATCCACATTTCGATGTCCTCGACTCGGTCCTTGGCGACAGACCGGCTTTTATGGCCCGCAAGGATGTGGGCTCACCTACCAGCCCCACTTTCAGTTGGCTAAACATTGTATAATTTGTAGTGGACAAGTCACTGTTTAAAGCACTGTTTTTCATGTGGTCTACAGAGTTATCTGCCATCGGACAGGACGATGCTAACTTGGAGCTAACGTCGCCACTCCACTGCAGCTCGCCGACACCATCCAGCAGCTCAGGTCAAAGCCACCAGACCAGACCAGGTAAGAGTTGTTGTGCTGTTTATCCAGTAGTTTGTCTCACCAGACACTACGCAAACATGGAGATATACCTAAAAGTATGACTTGATAATATAATTATGTGCTGTGATAAATGAACAATCATTCATACACAATCCCCTACCACTGATGACTGGGGTTCTGATTCTTCTATTCTTGTACACAGGGAAGAGGAAGAGAGACAGCAACTCAGGGCTGCTGGAATACCTGAAGAGGACAGACGAGAGGTTCTTGCAGCACATCAAGGGCCTGAATGATGCCCTGCTGCAGAAGCTGGAGAGTGACACCAGTGCGTTTCTTGGACTGATGGGGTGCATGGTGGCCCAAGCCCTGAAATGAGCAGTTCTGTCACATGGATAGTTTGTTTTGCACATTCAACGCACACTTTTATCTTTACCTTGTTTTTTGTATTTAAATAAATTTTCGTTTTCTAAAGAGACATGTCTGCTTCTGTGTGTTTTCACTTGATGATGTACAATTTAACTGTGTAATAAGTTTAAGTAAAGCTAGTAAAAACAAGTCAAGAACTCAACAGGTTACCCATTTATGAAGATGCTTTTCATAGATGTCTTCAGTCACTGTTTATAAAGAAATGAGAACATGACAGCCGTAATCATTTCTATGAATTTATGAAACAATATTGGTGATATGAAGTAGTCCAGCAAACACATTTAAAAGTCAGGTAAGCAGCAACAAAACAGCAAAAACAATAGAGTAGCAGCCAAAACATGTGCAGCATACACAACTAGAACTAAATAAAACAAACTGCAGTGACTAGTCCTATACTTAGCTGCTACCAGCTGACAGTGGCATAAATGGCTGTTAGGACGTATACTTTTTTTTGTTTAACACAAAACAAAATAAAACCGATGGTAGACGTTGCGATTTAACTCAAAATGTGTTTTATTTCTTGCAATGGTTCCTTTAACTTCCAATAAGCCTTTGATCACAATGAAATACAAAAATAAAAACCGAGCACAGTCAAACTGTTGGCGTCCTACTACTGCAGCAAACCTTAACAAAATCAACACAAATTTAAGACACCTGTAGCCACCTTCCGCCTTAGCTACGTGACACGACTCTGACCTCTGGTGGCTCGGAGGAAAATAACCCTCAAAACAAAAAATTAATATGTGGAAACAAAAGTAAATACATGGCTCTTACAAGACATTTGAATGGCAGGTTCAATCATTCCCTCTGTTAAAATATGCCATTAAAGCAGCTCTAATGTTAGCCCCCTCTTGGTTGCCATGCTCTGGTAATGCCTGAAGAGGAGGCTGAATGTTGGCCTGTCTGTCCTGGTGCTCCTCAGTGAAATTGTCACCATGTTCCTCACAAATGTTATGAAGGACATAGCAGGTCAGAGCCATTTTCTTGCTCAGGTCAAGCTTGCGGTCATTTCTTTTTAGGTGTGTTGTTCAGGGGTCAATCTGCCTGTGTCCGCAAAGGGCTTCATGAGCCAGCTCTGCATGGGGTAGGCTGGATCACCTATCAGGTAATGTCCAACATCACAGCCAGAGGTGTACACTTTGTTTTGGCCCAGAAATTCCCCGTCACTTAGGACTTCCCACAAATGTGACTGTTTTAGGACTCTGGCGTTGTGCACACTCCCTGGCCATCCACAACTGCTTGCAGAACAACCGAATGCCATCCCTTCCGGTTGTAATAGTCTCTGGGAAACTCCTCTGGTGCTATAATTGGAATGTGGCTTCCATCTATTGCACCAACACACTGTGGTACCCTCCAACGACTCTGAAAGTGAGCGGCCATTTCCACCAACTTCTCAGCATCAGGGCATGCAATGTGGGTAGGGAGCAGCACCTTGATGACTGTATTGCAAAAATCCTGCACACAGTTAAATACAGTGCTCAGGCCTACTCCAAAAAGATGGCTGATGGTTCTGTATTCACTGCCGGTGGCCAGCTTCCAGATGGCAATCGCCACCCGCTTCTGGATAGGGACACACAAGCAGTAATTTGTGTTCCTCCTGCCAATGACATGCCTCACTCAACTGCAGATGTACTCGAATGACTCTCGGGACACAAAGAAGTTCTGGATGAACTGGACAGAGGTGAAATCAGGAACAATTGTATCCCACCAGAGTAGTATATAGGGACCAGCTTTGCGCGTGCACGTGAAATGCGCGTGCGCGCGTGTGCACGTGAACCGCGCGTGCGTGTGTGCATGCGAAACGTGCGTGCGTTGCCCAGACCCCCGCCCCCCCCCCCCCTCACACACGCCCCTCCCCCAATCCCCTCCCCCACAAACGTCATATGAAATCCTGCTCTCATTGGTTAAACATAGCGCCTCCTTCTGGGGGTGGTTCCGAATGAAACCGTAGCTATTGGCTAATCAAAAGCCCCTCCTTGCGGCCGGATGTAGGTGGTGTGCATATATATACAAGGGATTTTCTCAGCAGGACATCCTCAACTTCTCGGACGGCGAAGCTACGGCGGGAGGAACTCTGATTTTTTTTTTTCTTCAACGATCGCCTGTATTCTGCAAGACGTTTCTGCAACCATGTCTTCCTGCACCAGCAACAGTGGCATCGGGTCAAGCGACCGCCCAGGTATGTCTAATGACCCGGCGACGGTTGTGGATGCTCGGGCCCCTTACAAGAAAAGGAGACGTGTAGGAAGTGGTCTCGTTACTCCGGAGAATCGTGAATTTGAGCTAGAGCTGGAGGGGGTTAATGGGTATGTTTACAATGTTAAATATCAGGACTCTGTCGTTACACTCAGTGCGGCCACCGGTCGCAGTGTGGTTCCAGGCGTTGAAACATGGACGGTCAGTTTGATGCATAGAGATTGGAAATTGTTTTGGTCAGAGGTCTGCCCTGACCTAGACCAACCCGGTTTCCCAGAGAGTATTTATGTCTCGCAGTGGGTCAGCAAAACGGGCCCCGAGATGTACCGCGTCGAGACGGATCGTTTTAACAAACGGCGGGAGGACTTTATTTTTCTCAGTGTGTGCAAAGATCGAGAATCTGTGATCGCGAGCAGAGGCCGCGACGCATGGGGACAACAACCCTACCCTCTTACACTTCAAGAGCGTGACGAGTGGTTTAAAACTGTTTTCTTTATTCAGTGGTGCGACTGGAGATCTCTGCAGAAATTGTTTGACGAAGCTGACAAGGGCATCAGAAGAGACAGGATCCTCTCTTCTTATCAGAGTGTTAGAAAACGTCTTCTTTTCGATGATGCGCAGGCTAATGCGCGGGGTAGTCACCTTCCTTCCCTGTGCCGCCCGAAAATCATCAGACACGTCGACTACTGATAAAGCCTAGGTTAGCATAACTTTTGTATTTTTTGTCATTTTAAATTATGATAAACGGTGTATAAGATTTTAATGTTTTTTTTTTTTTTTTTGTTTGTTTTTTTTTTACAGGTAGTGTCCTTATCAACACCTGTGACGACGATGATACTAGAGGGTGTTGGGAAAACGATTGCGGTGGTGTGGAACCCTGCACACCTCATATGAAGTCGCATGAGGCGCTGCTTGTGAAGAAGAAGAAGGAGAAGAAGAAGGAGGAGAAGGGACATGTCTCGACACTGTCCCTGACAAAAGACGACGTGGACACGATCAAAGACTTTCTATCACGCTGCCAGTATCACGCAGGGTGGGAAAAAACAAAAGCTCTCTGCAGCGGGTGTAAAATCAGCCACCCGAGTCAGCGTCATCACTCATGCTTGTTTGAATTTGATCAGATCAGATGTATGTATTTTGACCAGATTCTGGACTCTGTATTCAAGCAGTCTCTAGGAAAAGCTCTACATTACCTGTTTGCGCAGATATCACCGGGGGCTTTCTCACAAGACAGGCTTTTAGGAGCGGCCGAGACTCTGAGACACTATCTCAGACCCGGATGTGACGGAATATCTGCCAACGAGGAAATGGAGACGATGGAGGACCACAAGCACGAGACCGCTTTACGCAACGCCTTCACCGTGTGGACCAAGTGCTGCTGCTGCTGCATATCGACAGATTTGTAATATTTACCACAGAAAAAATGATGTTGTTGTTTGGGATCACAATAGCCACGTATCTTTTGTCGTGGAAAAGACGCCATGCCATGAACAGACTGACATCACTTCTGTACGGGGTAATTACCGGTGACTGTGTCCCACGCGACTGTGTTACATTCAACAACCATTTAAACGATATAAGGACAAATGTTATAAATTGGAATGATACCGTGTGTGCGGCAGCACACAGTTCATCAGCGGTTAAAGATGTGGTAACAGCATATTTCACAAACTGTAATGAGTCTGAGGCGTTTGCAACAGGCCACGTTATTTGTCTTTGTGCATTTCTTTGTGATGCGTGTGTTTTGATGATTAAAAATGGTGTGCCATTAGATGTTTGTGATGCAGTTCAGCACCTAGTGCGACACATGATAGACAGAGATGTGACGGTGTGTGTAAAATACCTAAACATGTTGAAAAACCATAAATAAATAAATAAAAGACGGTGTGTCGACCTCATTTTGGCCACTTGTGTTGTTGACTGAATATGGAGCGCACGCTAGACAAGATTTACCACGACCCCGCACACCCAGGGGGTCTTGGAGGTGTACAAAAACTTTGCGACGCTGTTAGAAAATGCACTGGGGAGGCTCCGGGGATGCCTGAAGTAAAGCGTTACTTGCAGGGGCAAGATGTGTATACCCTCCACGCTAGAGCAGCTGTACACTTCCCTAGAAATAGGGTGTTGGTTAGCGGTATTGACAAACAGTTCCAGGCCGATCTGGTGGACATGAGTGAATATTCAGCAGAAAATGACAATGTGCGCTACCTGCTGACATGTATCGATGTATTTTCTAAATATGCATGGGTTAGGTGTCTTAAAAACAAGACCGGTACATCTGTTGCAAAGGCGTTTGAAGACATTTTGAACGAAGGCCGCATACCTGTAAAACTCCAAACCGATCAGGGGACAGAGTTTTATAACAAACAGTTTCAACACCTAATGGAGGTGTATAAAATTAAACATTTCTCTACCTCAAACGAGACTAAGGCTAGCACGGTTGAACGTTTCAACAGAACATTTAAGACCCGCATGTGGAGATATCTAACGTCTGTTAATTCGCGTAGATATGTTGATGTCGTCCAGGACCTCGTCAACGCTTACAACAAGTCTCACCACAGATCGATAAAGATGGCCCCATCCGATGTAAACAAAGACAACGAGAAGCTCGTCTTTAACACGCTGTACAAGGAGAAGAAGAAACCGCCGAGGATCGTATCGTTCAAATATAATGTAGGGGACACTGTGAGAATATCAAAACTCCGAGGGGTGTTTAGAAAAGGTTATGAACAAACATATACAGACGAGTTTTTTACAATAACTAGGCGCATAGCCCGTGACCAGCCTGTGTATAGAATATCAGATTGCTCGGGTGATGAGGTAAAAGGCGCATTTTACGAGCCTGAGCTACAGCCGGTAATCATTGACAAAAACAAGGTGTTTAAAATAGAGAAAATAATATCCAGAAAAACTATAGGCCGGAAAAAGATGGCGCTTGTGAAATGGTTGGGGTGGCCTGAGAAATTTAACTCGTGGGTCTCTGAAAAGGACATCGTTGACGTGTAATATATATATATATATATATATATATATATATATATATCACGGGGCGTTATCTGTTTACACAGCCACTTTGGAATTGTCGCACGTCCCAACAACATCAAGAAAATGGAGAACAAGAACGGATTTTATGTCACGTTACCGAGTAATGCATCGCTACACGTGTATCCTAATAACAAGATATGGCGCTACCGAACAAAATTAGCAAAACCGATCGTTCTGAGCGAACCGTACGAGGTGGGGGTTATTGAACTTCAGTACCCTAGGGTGTGGTCAACGTTCCCTGCTTCTGACACGGACGTGTTAATATACGACAGTAAAACCAACCAGACAGCCACTATAACACTGTTTGCAGGGTTTTACGACTCCATTCCCAGAATACTAAAAGAATTTAATGCTAAATGCATCGGCAACCCGATAACATCGCGCTTAGGTCTTCAATATAACAACATTACAAATCATGTTTATTTTTCGGGAGGAGAAGGATATAAGGTGACGTTCCGCGGGAAACTGGCCGAAATATTGGGTTTTAAGCCCGGTGAGCCGTTTGAGATACCGGTGACCCCTATTTTTAAGAAAATCTACGCCAGTCCTCACCCCGCAGATATTTTTGGGGGAGTTTATAATATATACGTTTACAGCGATATCGTTGATTATCAGCTAGTGGGAGACAGCCACGCGCCGCTCCTCCGATGTATAAATATAACGCCGGAGGTAGGTCGTATGCCCACTCTGACATATGACAAGCCACACTATACATCGCTCTCCAAATCTGTCATTGACGATATCGAGATATCGTTAAAAAACGATCAAATTCACGTACGGAAAAGTGATTGTTAAACTACACTTTAGACCTGTGAAGCAGTATTTCTAGACCTGAGAAAATGGCCTACACACCATATGTGCGTGACGATGCCCGATATATGACATATTACATGAACCAAGCGGGTGGCGAATTACCCGGATTTATAGGTTCAAGTACACAATACGGTAACGGTTTAGGCGGCATATTTCGGGGCTTGCTTAGAATGGCTGTACCGTTATTTAAAAAAGGATTCAGCATCGCCAAGCCACATTTAAAAAACGCAGCTGTAAACATTGTAGGGGATATGGCGTCCAACATTGCCAGAAGCGCTGTATCGAGACGACAGGAAGGAAACGGGTTGATGGTGATCAGAAAAAGATTGTCCAAGAGACCCCCCTCGTCGAGGGGTCGCAGCTCCGGCAGGTCCAAAAAGCGTAAAACGACCGTCAAAGTGACACGACGCATCAGAAAGAAGTCGGCCGCCAAGAGAAGCGCAACTTCCAAAAGACGCTCGGTGATTCTGCGTAAAGACATATTCTAGTCTGAGAAGAGAAAACAACAGCACCGGCCATGGCTCTCATACACAACCAGTCGGAAGAATGTGTGAAGACGGAGCTGGATCTGTTCACAGTGCCGTACACACAGACATCCATTGAAAAATCTACATTTGTCGAAATACCCCCGGTTTCGGCATTACGGGATGCCGGGCCTCTGGAATTTTTTATATCGGCCTGCGGCGAGGATTACATTGATCTAAACGATACCTACCTGTACATGCGCGCGAGAATCACGAACCCCGATGGTACCGATTTGGCCCAAGCCGCAGATGTGGGTTTTGTCAACTACCCCGGGTGTACGTTATTCTCGCAGGTGGATATCATGTTAGGAGACAGGCTTATAACCCAATCTTCCAACACATACCCGTACCGTGGGATAATCGAGTGTTTAATCAACTACGGAAAGGACACCTTGGATACACAGTTTAGCAGCGGCCTGTTTTGTAAAGACACAGCAGACCACATGAATGTTGCCTCCATAGCCGGAGATAATGAAGGCCTAGCCGAAAGAGGGCGATACACTGTCAACAGCCGCACTGTGGAATTAATAGCACCAATACACTCCGATTTGTTTTTTCAGGAAAAGTTATTGTTAAACGGTATAGACATTTCCCTAAAATTTATTCGATCAAAGGACGAGTTTGCCTTAATGACTGCGCAAAATAATCAATACGCCGTGAAGATCGTATCGGCTAGCTTATTTGTGAAAAAGGTGGCCGTGGCACCTGCCGTTAGATTGGCGCATAGCAGGGCACTGCAGCACACTAACGCTAAATACGCTATTGACAGAGTGGCTCTGAAAACATTTTCCATACCTGCAGGAACAAGAGTGTGCAACCAGGAAAATCTTTACATGGGACAAATCCCCAAATTCGTCATCATAGGCTTTGTTGACCATGAGGCATATTCGGGGAGCTATAACCGGAACCCCTTCTGTTTTCAGCATTACGATACAGAGTTTATTAGCCTGTACGCAGACGAGCAGTCTCACCCTGCAAAGCCCTTTCAGCCACTATTTCAGAGAGGCCAGTATGTGAGAGAGTATTTCCAGCTGGTACAAACTACAGGACGTCATTTAAAAGACAGGTCTCTGGCCATATCACGTAATGATTTCGGGAATGGTTACACGTTATTCTGCTTCAATCTGGAACCGGACGATGGTCGTGCAGGGAACGTATCACTGATTAAAAGTGGTAATGTGAGGTTGGAAGTCCGTTTCAGAGTACCTCTACAGCGCACCGTTAACCTCGTGTGTTATGCTGTTTACGATTCTGTTATCGAAATATCAAACAAGAGACAAGTACTTTTGGATTATTACTAAAAAGAAGAAGAAGCGGTATCAGCCATGAACACTATAGAGCTGACCGGCATCCTCAATAAAAGAATCATTAACGGGACAAATTTTTTAGGAGTCCTGGCATGCGACCAGCTGTCAAACCATAAAGGCACAGCGTTCCCAGCCATGCTGGTTGTGAATACACATCCCTCTAACATGCCCGGTGAACACTGGCTCGCTATTTATATTACGAAACAGAAGCATGGATATTTTTTCGACAGTTTTGGAAACCCTCCCAACAGCGACAAATTTCCATCGGAGATATACAGATACCTCGTTGAAAACTGTGCAGGCGTGTATTATTCCCAGAGGCAGGTTCAGAACAACTACTCTACAACCTGTGGACAGCATTGTGTCTTTTTTCTGTGTCATATACAAAGAGGAATTCCTTTTACAAGAATATTAAACATGTATAGTGCTAATCTGGCACGCAATGATGCTATGGTGTGCAAGTTTGTAAACAAAATACAGCCCTCTGTATGCCGTGGATATAATTTCACATGTGTACAGTGCAGCAACATGCAGTGTGACTGTGAATAATTCTAATAAATAAAAGAGAGAGAAAGCATGATCCGCAGTTCAGACATTCCATTTATTTAACACATTTGTAGAATACATTCATTTGGTCAAGAATTTAATAATAGTAATAATGTAAATAATAAAAAATACATTCAAGTGGTCAAAAGTTAAAACAAAAATACATTAAATTGGTCAAGAATTTAAAATGAAAAAATACATTCAAGTGGTCAAGAATTTAAAATGAAAATACATTCAAGAATTTAATAATAGTAATAATGAAAAATAAAAATACATTCAATTGGGCAAGAGTTAAAAAACAAAAATACATTAAATTGGTTAAGAATTTAATAATAGTAATAATGAAAAATAAAAATACATTCAAACGGCATTCAAAAGTAAATATTAAAAAAAGATAAAGAAATCAGAACAACTGTAACAAAATTACACACATCCTTTTATTATTAAAAATCCTCCCACTGTGAAGTGTTTAGTCTGTGAGGTAGTGAACGTGTTGAAGCAGGTGTCCTTAGTGGGGTGCTAAAGTACCCCGGTGAGTCTATTACCGACCGTTTTTTCCCTTTGCTTTTATGGGCTGAAAAACTAGGGGCGTCTCCGATTCTTTTATACTCAGCTATATCGCCACGCACCTGTTTGTTAGGGATGGCCATTAAAGGTATGTTTAAATGGGCTAGGGTTTTTAGGAACACGTCCCACCCCAGTGGTCTAGAAATGTCTGAAATGTTGTGTGATGCAGTGACACTTTTCACCAGGTCATACAAATGAGTACCGTGGAGGGGACGACCGTTAACAACAATTTCAGCGTTGTCTGTCCAGGATAAAACATGCTTTGAGCGGGTAATTGCATCTAGAATGTATTCAGCATTTCTCTGACTTCTTTTGGGAATGTGTTTTAACACACCCTCTAAAACCGTGTCCTTTTTATGCCCATCATCATCATCATCGTCAGGTCTGCGGTCCTCGGGTCTAATTTCGGTATCAGGCATTGACAGGGTCAGTACAGTTTTTTCACGCTCACCCTGTCTCACCAATGCCAAATAACGCTGCAGTACTTGAGAGTATTTTTTGGCCTTTTCATATATGTCTGTGTCCGGTAGTTTCAAAATGTCAGACATGGCTCGGTCAAGATCGTTTTGTACTACCTGTCTTATGCTTGCAGTGTTTTGGTCCTGATACTGCTGCTGCTGCTGCTGCTGCTGTTGTTGCTGTTTTAACATGTCAAGCTGATGCTGAGGAACCAAAAACATCTTCTGCGCATGCTCCATATTCTTCTTTCTTAACCTCTGCTTATCAGGCTTGTAATAAATGGTATAGCTGCTCCAAGTAGTGGTAGTAAAAACCCGCCGCTCTGGTTAATCGTCTTTTTCTTCTTTAAATGTTTAACATTTTTGTCCGCAACCAGTCTGATGATGCCTCTCTTCTTTTTTAACTGAGCGTACTGTTTTTCTGTCAAAGGGATGTTACCTCTCAACACATTTAAAGCTATTTCACAGAGTGCATCGATAAAGTCTGCGCTAGCGCCACACACAATGACCCTTCTCATACCCGGCGTTGCTTTATATAACAACTCCAACATGGCTAGATTCCTCTGCACGCGTGACGACATTATTTAGCCCTTTGTTTTTTAGGCATATAAACAACGTGCTGATTTGATAACAAAGCGGTTCTGAGCCTCAAGTGGTCTGGAGTGGCAGCTTTATAATCTATGAGGAGATACCCGTATGCAGAACTAGTGGCGTCATTAAACGCCTCTAAAAAATATTTAGTGTTTCCAGGAAACATCTGTTTGCCCAGAAGTGTAACCTGATATTTATCCCTAGGGTTTTTGAACAAGACAAGGTAGTTTGTGTTTAAACTAATGGTTCTGCTAGCCTTGCCTTGTATAAACAAATTTTGAACCAGATATATACAGCTGAGATTTCTATGGTGGACATATTTGGTGAATACATTCTGAACTTCTATATTGTTACTGGCGTCATTCATTAAATCGTCTATGACGAGTAGATTAGTCTTGTCCGGGGGTAATAACTCATCGTCACACAGGGAATCGGGTAACCCTTTAACAAAGTTGATGTCTCTTAATTTAAGGAGTTGGTCATATAAAGGCTGCCAGCATGAGTATACGTAGACCAAATTATCAATGTTATGTGAAATAACTGTAGATGCATTTTCAATAAGACCCTTGACAAAATACGTCTTTCCACAATTTGAGGGACCACTCACCACCAAACTAAACGGATGCTGCAGTCTTGAGTCAAAAGAGATGTTAGTAGCCATAAGGCAGCGTGCTGTAGTCTGACAGGACTCTGCGCTTGTTATATACCACCTTGACTTTTTTGTGTACTATGTCATTTTTAAGATGAAACTTCTTTTTATCACGTCTGATGGTTTCCGCCTCTGTGATCACATGCATCTGAGTGTTCTGATTGGTCACAAAGGACTGGACCAACCCCTTAAGCGACTCGTGGGTGAGCACTGCTGCATTTTTGGCGTTAAGTGTGACACCCTTGCACTTGACCTGCGTTTTACCAAGTTTTGTGCAGTAGGCGTAACACTTTGGACCCCCAGACACAAACTCTGTGATATAATCTTCCTCTGGGAGCCCGCACACATCACCGTCATTGATCTCGTCGGTTAAGTCACCCAAGTATGAGCCTAGAGGGGGAACCCAATCACCTGGGCTGGACGTGAAAATGACGCTGTCCGTGTCACAGTACAGCACACGCTCCTGTAGCCTGTCCAACAAGTCATACAGCATCAGCCTAGCATAGGCGGTGGTCATAGCCCCTATGAACACATTCACATCATTCACTCTGGACGCCTTACCATCTGCGTGACACCACTGGACAATGGCCACGTCATCGGATATAAACCCAAACTGACGCACGTCATAATGGTCGCTGAACATGAGCTGTGTGAATCTCTCCGGTTCTGTAATTAACTCGCAGGAGGGCATGTTACTCCGCATGCTGAATCTGCCCCACAATGAGTTCAGGAGAAGCTTGTTACAATTCCTGACCGCCTTGTTGACACAGATTTTGTCAGCATCGAGTAAAATCCCCTCCTTTTCATGGTAGTCGCGTATGTACTGGGCTTTTTCTGCAGGAGTAGTGACATGCCCGGGGTAGCCTGACGCCTCCTGCTTACACTTCAAAAACGTCTTGACATATTCCTTGAACAATGTGTCTGTCTTGTTTGGGAAATGCCACACTTCATCAATGCAGACAATCTGGTACCCCTTCTCGACAGCTTTCTGAAGTTCAAATGAGACCCACACACCTGACAGCTGTCGCTCGGCGTCAGTATGCGCACAGACACTGGTCTGGTTTAACTCCTCAGCACACCTGCCACACAACGGAAACATGAGCCTTTTGTGACACCTGTAGGGTAGTACGGGGTGGTACAGACCTCTGGGAGGAAGCACGGTACACTTTACAAACCCGAAATAATTTTCCACCGGACCAAAATCTCGGTGGATAATTTGAGGGTGTCCAACTGGGTATTGTTTTTTTGACTGTACAGTAGGATACAGGCTTGTGAAATCGTAGTATCTGATTTTCTCATCTGCGTTATCAGCCTTGTGGTACATTTTGATGGCGTTTGTACGCCCTCCAAAAAGGGCTTGTCGTGGGTCGAGGCGTTCTTTGGGCCTGTAAGTGTTGAGGTGCGCCTGAACAGATGGGTCTGAACGTTTTAGCGCCTCCCACTCACATTCCCACATCACCACCACACGCAGACCATGCACGCTTTTCAACGCTGATATTTTTTCACAGAATGAGTGGTACAGACTGCCATAGGGTTTTTTGGTGACAGGATTCACTTCGGTCTGGACGCAACACTTGACACATCCGTGAAAAAAGCATCCCGCAAACTCGTAGCAGGTGTTTGTGGCCGTGTTATACCCGTCCACAAAAAACTGCCCAAATCGGTGCTCACCGCGGTTCAAAGCGTGTCTAATCTCGGAGCCTTCTACCTTGGCCACGTATTCCAGCCACTGCATAGACACCTCAGAATAGGTTTTATTCTGCTGGGTGTATGCGCCTTCATACGTGAGGGCGAGGGTGTCTTTGGGTAGAAAACGCGTTTTGAAAACGCCCATGCAACTCGACGCCAGTGTCGTAAACGCGAACGGGTCGAGGTCTGTGCACCTGATAAATGTCTCACGATAAATTAGACAGACCTTGCGAAGCACTTCTACATCATTAACACAGTAGTGGCAAATTTCTGTCTGGAAATCAAAGGTTTTCTCACGGACGGTGTCATACCACATCATGAACCTATGCTTGTCGCTGTCAGACATGGCGTTGTACCCGTAATAAGAGGGGTCGGGGTATTTGCCCACATAGTACTCGTTCGCCTCGGTGTTGAACTTGTGCGGAAAATACCCCTTCTCCATGTCCTCAAAACCCATGGCAGCCGGTGTCCTGGATAAACGCATGGGTAGAAAGCTGAAAGAATCGATCCAGCGTTGCTGGAATGCCTTGTCATACATCAGGATGACCCTACTGCCACGCATGGTTACTGTGGGAGGGATCCCCTGTTGCACAAAATATTCCAGCAGTATGTAATTATCAAACCCAGAGGCGTTGTGTGCAATAAATGTGTACCCCTTATATTTTGGCTGCCGGTACCGTTTAACAAACGTGTCAACGCATTTCAGGGTGTTGAAACAAAATTTGTTTCCCTCTGTGTCCATAGCGCACACAAAGTTTGCTTCGTGCTTGCCCTCGTGATAACGCGTCTCAAAATCAAAAAATATGTATTTTGTGTGTGGGGTTTGTTTTTTCAGCGGCTGGATAAAACACTGGTGTACCGCATCGCTCTCATTTAGGGCCTCACCGCAGTGTGTACACTTTGGTGGTGTGCATTTATGCTGCGTTCTTGCCGCCTTGTAGGTTTTACCGCACTCTTCACAATATTTCACTTTGTCACACGGCGCTGCGTCGTGTTTAGAGTGAGGGTGTTTATGCTGATGATAGCAGTGTCTGGACTTGCAGATTCGTTTACACTCTGTACATTTTACAGTGGCCCCTGTGTGCATGTGACACGGTGTATAACAAACATTGCAGAGGTATTTACAAACGTGCTTAAACGGTTCTGTGTATGAACCGTAACAGTAGTCACACACATAGGTACCGCCAAAGAAACCGGATTTATTTACAATCAGGTAATAATGGTCATTGTGCAGGTACATCCACACAGTGCTGGCGTGTACTGCGTCATGGGTTTTGTAACACTGTAGGTGTTTACGCCCTGAACCATGGTGGAATACTACAATTTTTAGGTTTAAGTGATTTTCAAATTTTGTGATATCAGAGAGCGACACCTTGTGGGTTTCATCAAATCCTACAGCGCTATGCAGTTGTTTAGCATACTGCATTTTATCAGCGGCAGACAAGCTTTCATTAACAAAATGGGCGAGACAAAGAGAGAAACAAAGACTGTTCTGAGACCCATCGTTTTCAGGGTTATACAGGTGCCTTCCCTTCTTGGATAAAATTTCATCATAAGGGACGCTTCCTAGCCTCAGTCTAGAGCCAGCACCACTACTACCACGTGCCACGGTCACAACAAACTCCAGATCATCATCTGTCAGCGACGTGTCATTACTCTGCACAACTTGAGAGATCACCTCCAAAAACTCGTCAGCGTTATATGCGTTGTCAGAGCTTAAAACAGCTTGCACATCGCTGGCTAGAGATGGTCCTCTCAAAACCACATTTAATACACTACCTGCAGGAGAGTCCTCTAAGGCTGCACCAATCACGCCTGACAACCTCTCTCTAACACTGTCAATTGCCTGGGTGATATTATCAAGACTAACGTCTCTGAAATCGACCCTCTGGCGAAATTCGGCAGCGTTGAATCTAGGTATGTCACGGACACACAACTGTGCACCGCCTGTACTGGTAGACGGCACAGCGGGTGTTCCTTCTACCGGATTTCCTGCACCGTGTTGACAGACCATAGAGTTACTCACAGAACCGACAGCAACATGTTCAGCAGAGACCCCACGATCACACACATTCACACCAGAGACCCCACGATCACACACATTCACACCAGAGACCCCACGATCACACACATTCACACCAGAGACACTCACGGCCCCAGAACCGACAGCAGCATGTTCAGCAGAGACCCCACTATCACGCACACATTCACACCGGAGACACTCACAGTCCCAGAACTGACAGCAGCGGCATGGTGAGGCTATATTATCATCACTGTTATTATCATTGTCACTGTTGTTATTATTATTAACACCGATTTCTACAATAACAGCAGCATTAGATGTAGCGGGAGTAGCAGCAACACCAGAACCTGAACCACATGCGTGTGGTGGTGATGGCGATGATGATGAGGATAAAATTCTGTCTCTTAAAAACAGCGCTGTTCTCTTCTCTATCCCCCGCATTCTTTTTAAAATGTATCTGGACCAGCGCATAACACTGCTGTGGCTAGCCAATACATCTGGTCCAGAGGGTGTGTTAAAACGTTCCCTAACTGTACCTGTCAAAGCACGCTGCCCCTCTGTAGTGCACTGGGACGAATCGACATTATCAGTAAAATGTGTGCTTTCGTCATCGGTGTCATAACGACCATCCCGACCTGAGTGCTCATTCGTTTTTAACAGTTTCCTTGGTGGTGCCATTATCTACGTCTACTTACTGTGTGTTCCTGTTTTTCTACACAATGCGTCTACTAGATTATTTATTGATGTTGTGGTTGTGTGCTGTAGTTCAATTAAGGTACCGACGCTCTGTTTAATCAACTGTACCTGTGTATTAAGGGCTCTGTAGCGTCGCTTGTTAGTTTTACTGTTCCTAATCAGGTTTCGCCGCTCGCTTGCCAGGAGGAGGTATCGCGTCTCGGCAATTCTTTTCTGCCGCTGTTCGCGCTTGATTAACCTAGCCTGCTGCCTGCACCTGATTTTGAGCAAAACGTTCTCTCTTGCTAGAGCAGCCTCTGGTATGGGAGAATCAGAGGGTGAGACAGGGTCGGTAATAGGCTGAGGAGGAGTAGGTGGAGGCGGGGTGGACGGCGGGGACGTATGGTTTACGACACTCTCAACACCGGCATCAACAACCACCCCTACTGAAGGAGACAGGGGGAGAGGGACAGGAGGCTAAGGAGGGCTGGAGGGCGGGGGCGTATGGTTTACGACACTCTCAACACCGGCATCAACAACCACACCTACTGGAGGAGGCAGGGGGAGAGGGATAGGCTGAGGAGGGGTAGTTGGAGGCGGGGTGGAGGCTTGGCCTGGATATGCGTCAACAAATACCACGCTCTCATCAACAGCATCAACAACAACACCAACAGCTGATGGGGGAGGCCTGGGAAGAGGGATAGGGGATGGAGGGGGGAGGAGGACCCTGGGGGGTAGCGGCGGGGTGGAGGCCTGGCCTGGATATACGTCAACAAATACTATGCTCTCCTCTTCACCATTTTCAACAACAACGTCAGCAAAAACAGCGGGAGGGGGAGGAAATGAAGCGGGTATAGGTGATAATGTCAGTAAATTGGGTAAGTTACTGTGTCTGTAATCACCAGTACTGTCTAACAGGTCATCAAAATCTGGAATATAGTCATCACCTCTTAATAATGTAGGGATTGTGGGGAGATTCCCCACACACACACCTCTCCCCGCTGCGGGAGCAGAAGCAGCACCAGTATCAGCAACGCCAGCCTTCACAGGTGTACTTGTAGAAAACAGATCTTTGCTTACTTCGTGCTGATGCTGTAGGCTGGTGTCCAGTGGTGGGAAGAGCGACTCCTGATGACTCCACAAAGCCTCTACAGATATTCCCTCGTGAAATAGCCGCCGGTGCGGAGGAGGAGGAGGAGATGGTCCGTGTTCCTCACTGATCGATGCCCTCTCACGCTGCTGGGCGCCCGCTGTTCCGCCGACTTCCTCTCGGCCGTTAGAAAACGAGTTCACAGACTCCCCGACCTCCTCGAATGTGTCGTTGAAGCACTCCTCAACACTCGCTGGAGCCGGTTCTACACCGCCTGATCCTTGTGCGCTCCACGCTCCACCCGCAGATAATCCCTGGGCAACCAGTAACGCAGCTACCGCAGCGTTTGTTTCTTGCGTGGCCGTCAGCTCAGGCGGTTGAGTACTGTTTATTAAAAAAAAAAAAAATAAAAAAAAATACAACATTAACGTTATCATTATTATTAATATTATTATTATCATTATTAGGCTGCTATTATTATTATTATTATTATTATTATTATTATATATAACGACGTGTCTTACGTGAGAAATCCTTGTCCTGACGGTGTAACCCTCTGGAAATTTTCAGATGGGTAGTCCTGGTGAATCGCCCAGGCACTGTTATGGAAAAACAAAAAAAAACGATATGTTAGCAGTATTCTGTATCCGACACATATTAGCATAATATTCATATAAAGTAGCATTAAAACATTATGTCTTACGTGTTAAACCCGCTAGAGAACTGATGGAGGGGTCTCAGCGGCCTGCGCTGTGCACTGTGGAGAAAGAGGAGGTAAAACAGATGTTTACAATGATGCCGCAAGCATTCCCCCATTAATGATAAATAAAATATATAAAGAAAACAGTCTTACGGTATAAAATCTCTAGCAGCAGAGGCTGGAGGGTCTGTTCTGCTCCTTTTCAACGAAAGTGAGCGTCTTTGTGTTGCAGCTGGAAAGTAATACCATTATTTAGCCTAGTAACACACTCTTTAAAATAATAATAATAAAATACATTCATTAGGTCAAGATTTAAAACGAAAATACATTCATTATGTTTAGAATTTAATATCAGTAATAATGAAAATAAGTAAACACACACACACACACACGATCACACACACACACACACACACACACACACACACACACACACACAACGAAATGTTATTTTAACTTACGGCCGGTGCGGCGGGGTGCAGGGGCACGGTTTTCAACTCCGGAATCGTCAGCAACTGCGCCTAATAAGAAAACACTTTTTTTTTTTTTTTTGTAGTTGTAGTTTTTAGAATGTTTTTTCTGAGAAAAATTAAGTATCTAGAGAGCAATGTTATCCAATATAGTTTAGGCACGCTTACCGTTAATTGAAGCCATTGTCCGCAGTAAAGCAGTAGAAAAGGGTCCGCTGTGTTTCACGCAACCTAGCCTTTTTTTAAAGAAAATGTCCTCTGCTTGTTTCACAGAGATTTTTATACATTTGGGTAAAACATTAAGCAAGCACGACACACATCACTAAACCCTGATTGGATGTTGGTCTAGCCTTGCCGTATGATTGGCTACTGTACTTTCTTCACATGTTTTGCCCAGACATGTCTGAACATTTATTACACCAAACAGATGGTGCACAGCAGGGGGTCGTTGTAAAAAAACACCTGGGCATTCTTAATTCCTCTGATTTCGGACATCCTGGCACCACTCGCAATGGTCTGGGGTAGGCGAGGTGTTGAATCAACACTTATCGTCTCTTTCCGGTCCGGGGCAGCGGCGGGGTGGGGGGGGGGGGGGGGGGGGGGGGGATGTCTGAGGGAGGGGATTATTACGCAAGGAGGGGCTTTTGATTAGCCAATAGCTACGGTTTCATTCGGAACCACCCCCAGAAGGAGGCGCTATGTTTAACCAATGAGAGCAGGATTTCATATGACGTTTGTGGGGGAGGGGATTGGGGGAGGGGCGTGTGTGAGGGGGGGTGGGGGGGGGGGGGGAACGCACGCGCGTTTCACGTGCACGCGCACGCACGCGCATTTCACGTGCACGCGCAAAGCTGGTCCCTATATACTACTCACCAGTAGTGAGATCTTGGGTGTGCCCAGACAACGGGTGATCTTCGGCTTGCCATCAGTTGCAAGATTACTTATAAAGACAAAAATGTATAGGTAAATAAGCATGTTGAGTGGAGAGTGATCAATACTAAAATGAATATCCATCATGCTATTTAACCATTATGCCTCATTTAATAAAGTTTTGCTTGTGTTAGGATTAGTTTTTGGAAGACTCCAGTGCCAGCGGTTGCATGCAGATAGGATAACCGCAGTATTTTATTGTGTTTATTACATGCATTTCAAATAGTAGAGTTCATTTCACAGAGCTAAGCAGCCTCTTTTGTCCAACTGAAACTACAATAAACTAGCCCTCAGATGTCTAAATAAGTACACATACACATTTGCGTTGTGAATTAGCTGTGCTCGGGAGCGTATCTATGTTCCCCGGGTTCTATGTTCCCTGGGTTCTATGTTCCCCATTTAACCCTGCAAAAAAGGTTCTATGTTCCCCGCTTGCACAAAAAAGGTTGTATATTTCCCGGGTTCTATGTTACCCTCTTACTAAAAAAAGGCTCTATGTTCCCCGCTTATCCAAAAAAGGCAGGAAACATAGCAGTTGCATTAATATGTTGTTTTAATATCTATAAACACACACAACGGAGCATAAAGGGGAGAAATTACAATCAGAAACTTACCCTTTGGGCGATCTGTGGTGTGCAATCTGGGTAATTTTATCCTTTACAGAAGGTTTTTTTTAATACAGCCATTAAATGCAGTGTTTCAGTCAGTGCAGATTTCTTCAAGCAGCCAAAGACCAACTGGTAAGAAAAGAATAATTATCATGGCCGAAATAAAGATAAATAAGCTGTTAAGTGCAGCGTTTATTCTGGAACTCTGTTCAGTAAATCCACCATGATTATTTATTAGTTTTGTGATAAAAATAAATGCGTCTATGTTGTTGATCACGGATGTTGGTATCACCTGTTCAGTTCGGTCCTTCGACCAATCAGATACTCAGATTTCTTCCTCTCTTGTTTTTATGACGGTAGCGTCAGGAGCAGCCAAAGACCATCTGATGGCAAGATAATTATCTACCAGTGTTCGTAAACAAAAGAATAATTAGATATAAAGATTTTTTAAAAATGCCTTACTCATTTCAATGACAAATTTTATTTTTTTTTAAAAAAAATCTGCGTTAAATAAACTAAACTATGTGTTTCAAACATGTTTCCCTGTACCCATAAGCAAACGGGGAAACGCATTAACTGTACATAATTATTTATCTTTATCTTTATTTCGGCCATGATCAATATTCTTTTGTTTACATAGGGATGACCCCCTGTGCTCTGCCAGCTAACGTTAGCTTACAACAAAGACTAACATAGCAATCTCACATTCAGTAATAGTAAGAGACGAACCGCATTGTTAGGCAGCACAAATACCATGTAACTGCCGTGTTTGGATGCCGATGAAGCCTCGTAGAGCCAGGAGCAACAGCTGCACAAATATGTGGTCCGCCATCATTCGAGCTCGAATGACGTATACAGTGACGTATACAGTGACGCAATGACGTGGCACCCTAACCACCTCCAGCCGTGGAAAAGCAAATCGGTTCTCAGCTGGTTTGCAAATTGAACCAACTGAGAACCAGCACCAGCACCAGCACCAGCTCAGCACCAGCACTGGAACTGCTTTGGTGGAAAAGGGGTAACACTGACCTTGACCTTTGACCACTGAAATCCCATCAGTTCATTCATTCAGTTAAATCCAAGTGAATGTTTGTACCAGTTTGAAGAAATTCCCTCACGGTATTGTGATATCTTGTTCACAAGGATGGGATGGACAGATGTAGGGATATATGGATGGATGGATAACCCCAAAACAGAACGCTCCCAACCACGGCCATCACCGGTGCAGAGGCATAAAAATGGTACTTCAAAGCAGAGCCGCAATTCTCAAATATGAACTGATCATTAAACCTTCTCAAAAACGTACACTTGTTTTTCTTTGTTCATGAGATCATGAATTTAGAGCCAGATGTTTCACTGTGATCAGAGCTCACCTGAGAGGCTGCAGCTCACCTGTCATCCTCCTGATAAGATGATGCAAGGCTCTCACAAACAAGGCTCATTTACCTTCTTATCCTCTAATTTTCATAAATACATTATGTCTATAATATCATGGCTCATACAAATCTAACTCCACTGCTGAACCACTGAAAAAACACTGTGACGTGGGGATGATGTTATTTCAATAAATATTAATCCTACGTCACTATCATCCCTTTAGTTTTTTCCACATTCAGCTCTAAACAGGAGATATCACACCACCTGACAAACTCCTGCAGGGCTGAGCTGTGATGTTGTGTGGATTCTGAAAAAAGAGACAAAATGACTGTGTCATCTGCAAATTTCACCATGTGACAGTTCGGCTGGGTGGATCTGCAGTCATCTGTGTAGAGGATGTAGAGGAGGGGGGAAAGGACACACCCTTGTGGCGAACCTTTTGAGGTGAAGTAGACGTCTGAGAGGATGTTATTGACCAGTACCCTCTGTGACCGGTTGGTGATCTGTCAAGGTATGTGGCTGCATGGTGTTGAATACAGATGAGAAGTCAGCAAACAGGAGTCTGGCTGTGGTATTGGGATTTTCCAGATGTTTGTGGATGGAATCCAAGATGAGGATGTTTGCATCTTCATCCCCTCTGCCAGCCCAGTATGCAAATTGGTGCAGGTCCAACATAGGATCCGTTACCTTGGTGATGTAATTTTTTATGACTCTCTCCATGGCCTTCATCACCAAGGAGATAAGAGCCACAGGCTTGAGGTTGTTCAGGACTGTAGTGGTACCCTTCTTAGGTATGGGAATTACTGTGCAGTGCTTCCACATCTGGGGAACTGTGTTGCAGTTAATGGAACACTGAAAGAGGTATTGGAATATACCCCCCAGTTGCTCAGCACAGTGCCTGAGGCCCACAGATGTCGGGCCCTGGCGTGGTGTTCGCTTTGGTCCTTTTGAGGTCACTCACCACCTCCTCTGTGTTGATAATGAGGTCAGGGTCACCAGGTTTAAGTGAGGAGATGGTTGAGTTAAGTTTAGAACAGTTGTCTTTCTCAAATCTAGTGAAAAAGGAATTCAGGTTGTTGGGAAGTGAGGTCGGGCTGCAGCCTGCAACCTGGATGGGCTTGCGGCTGCCAGATCTGGTGTTTAGGCTACTGCTACCATGTTCTTGAGGCCCTGCCAGGCTGACCGGAGGTTTCCCTGAGCAAATGCTTCCTCCACTTTGTTCTTATATTTCAGTTTGGCCTCTTTTATGGCACACTTGACCTTTCTGTTGACCTCCTTTTTTTTCAACCACAGAGTCTGTAAAGAAGATCCTCTTTTTTTTTTATTAAGAATTTGTTTTAATTCTTTGGTCACCCAAGGTTTATTATTGGGGAATATTGTAACCCTCAGAGTGGGAATGACGCTGTCCACACAGAAGGAGATGTATGATGATACAGTGTCCACTTGCTCATTTATGTCACTGGAAGAGGAAGTTAGATTGAGCCAGTCAGTGGTTTCAAAACACCTGTGGAGCTTCTCTATGCTATCAGCTGTCCACTGTTTGATGTTTTTTTTAAAAAATCATTTTCTCCAACCTCCTCACCAATGGTAGATAGGCTGGGGCTAGTAAGATGCCTAGATGGTCAGCAGAACCCAGAGGGGGGAGGGGGAAAGCTTTATAGGCATTTATCCAGTGTCTTTCCTGAGCGGGTGGAGCAGTTAATGTATTCATAAAAACCTTTAAGGGATTTGTCCACTGAACAGTGATTAAAATCACCTAAAATAAATTTGGGGGCATCTCGGGAAATTAGTTCAAGTTTGTGTAGTGTTTTTATGATACATTCAGTAGGTGAAGATGCTTTTGCTCTGGGGTGAATATAGACTAAAATAATAAATAATTGCAGGAATTCCCTGGGTAAGTAGTAGGGGCACAGGGAGACAGCAACTCAGTGTCGGTATTGCACAGTTCTTCCCTTACCACTGCACCTGTTGACATGAAAACAGACACCGCCCCCCAGCTGTTTTCCTGTGAGCATGGGATCACAATCATGTCGTATGGGGGATCCAAAGCCATCAATATCTGCCTTTGTGTATCAATATCTCTGTCTGCGTGTGGGTGTGTGTGGGTGTGTGTGTCTGTCTGTTTGTCTGTTCCACGTTTTTCTCCTGACTGACTTGGTCAATCCATGTGAAATTTGACACAGTGGTAGAAGGTAATGGGAGGATGTGAATGAAGCAATATTACATCAGTTGGCCAAAGAGGGGTGCTATAGCAACCGATTGAAATTGCAAACTTTGAATGAGCATATCTCATGCCCCGTATGAGACATGAAACTTTGCACAGAGATGCCTCTCCTCACGAGGAACAAATTTGCCACAAGAACCTATAACTTCCGCTTATATAGATTTTCCGCCATTTTGAATTTTTTGAAAACACTTAAAATCTGTCATCCTAGGAAGTTTGACCGATCTGCATGAAACTCGGTGAACATAATCTAGGGACCAATATCTAAAGTTCCCTCTTGGCAAAAGTTGGAAAACTTACTAAAACTGAGCTTCTATAAGGCAATGAATATTGCGGAGGGCATGGCTCATCACATAAAGGTGTATGATATCTCAAGGGTTTCACCGATCACCACGCAACTTTGTAGGTAGGGTTGGGAATCTCTCTGTGGTAGACAATTCGATACGTATCTAGATACACGGGTTACGATACGATTCAAAAACGATATATTTTTAATACAGAACGATTCGATACGATTCAATACAGTAGGAACGATACGATTCGATACAGTGTAGGACCGTTACGATTCGATACGATTTGATACGATTCTATGGTTAACATTTGTTGATGTAGACATTAATCATATATTATAAAATAAAGAAGTCAATTCTATAAAAGTGACATTCTCACAGTATTTTCAAATTTGTAAAAGACCACATCCCCAAGCATTGTTGCTGTATGGCACTGGCAAAAATAAAAAGACAAACAACAAAATCACACATTGTCTGTGTTTTTGTATGTATCTTATATGGACTTGAGTCTGGAATAAAGTTTATCATAACGCTGTACAATATAAACATAAAGCAGAATAAAATAATAACATGCAATGTAGGGGCAGAATCTGACATCTCCTGTTATTAGTTGATATCATGGACTGTGATGACTAGCAGCTTATCACTGACAGCATGTCAGACTATTTCTCTGTGTTTGCTACACTGTTTGTCATTTATAAAAAGATAAATCACTTTTCTATAATACATCAATGATATTTCAATGGAATAAATTACTTATTGACTTATTCATACTTCAAAAACAGCATCAATAAGTGATTAACATAAGGGGGATCAAAATAAAATAAATAAATAAAATCAAAATCAACCAGCCACCCTCCTCCCCTGACAAGTAAAGAACAGTCCCTAAAGTGCGGTGAGGTTTGTGGAAATGTGTTTCTCCTCTGACACGTCATATACCTGTGTGCCACCACGGCTCGGCTGTTCAGGTATTTTTGGGCAGTCATGACACCGACGAAGACTTCTTGGACCTACAGCCGGGCTTCTCGGTCGCCGGTAAGCCATTATCTTGTGCTGCGGAGCACTATGACCACCGTATTTGACAGGAATACGTATTTCTGTCTGTGTCTGTGACCCCTGTTCAACCCACAACCGGCAGGATTCGCCTTTACGGCCGGGCTCCACCAGCTGCAAACGTAAGCGTCACGTCAGCGTAGCGTCACGGCGTATTCATTTGGGCTCCACTGACTGCGTACTGAAGCGACATGTAGAGAAGCCAGCAGGGTTGTTTACCGAGCCGAGAGGCTGCATGTAGGCCAAGTTATTAGGCCTACATATATTTGAGTTATCTACAAGTTTACTGTACTGTTTACTGTTTGTCATCTACTCTTTCAAATGTCCACCACAGACATTTACACAATGTCACGGATAAACATGGGTAAATGCATGAAAAAAAATTATCACATATCACCTCTGATAATGGTTTATTCATTTAAAAACACATTGTGCTCATCTAGCACACTATTTCATGTAGTTTTTATCTGCTGGAGGGTCGTGTAGGGGAGCGTAGCGCGACAAAAATAGAAGAGCCGCATAAAATAGAGAGTTGTCGCGTGGCAGACGGGGGTTGTCGCACCGCTCCCGTTGCTGGTGGAGCCGCTGTAATTGATTAACAGGGGGGCGAGCTGCTATGGGACTCGCGCTGCAGACGTGTCGCGCCCAAGCCCCAACCTCCGGGGGAGACGAGTGAGGCCAATGCGCAAGTGCCAAAAACTGCAGTTCACTGACTGTCCACTTGAGGCTGGCTCCGGAAGTGAGTCAATTCCCATAGACCCCCATGTTAAAATGCCCAACTTTAGAGCAGAAATAAACACGTTTACAGCCTGGTACAAAAAATGGTTTTGGTCTCTATAGTTAATTTCCCCTTTCATGACAACTGTCGGGGGGGGGGGGACAGACATGTGTTGTAACTTTTTCTCTGTAAGGCTGGACTCCTCAAGTCTCCAAACCAGCTAACGGAACTGTAACGGAACTGAAAGTTGGACTAACCTGTTTTGAAGTCGGTGTGTCACGTCTGTCCTTCAGAGCATGCTGCCAAAGTGCCTTGAGAAATCACTTAGTTTACCGTTTCCTCGTCCCTTGGATACTTTTCGTGCCTATGAAAACATATGTTAAGATGTGGACATACACTTTAGGTGTCAACCTTAAATTCGGCAATGTACTTTCCATTAATATAAATCTGACGGCACGCACTTATCACACTGTTGGATTGACTTAGTTTACTTCTGTTGGTGGTAAAGACGATCAAAACAAACTAGCCAACAGCATGCCATGAACGTGAGATGACGTTTCACGGCCGAATCAAATAACCAATCGGAGAGCCCTTCTAGCCAATCAGAGGTGGAAAAGGCGGTACCTTCCCCTACCATCCTACGAAAAAAAATATTGCATCCGGGTATGCATTGAAGTTAGAGCCTGACAGAGAAGTGGTAGGATTTAGGCATTTAGGGAGAGAATATTTTGAACAAAAGGCTGAGTGAGGTTTGAAAATAAAGGTCCACCAAGTTAATTAGCTAACGTGATGCAATGTTAACGTTGTCATATGAGCAGTGGAACGTTAACGTAACATTAAGGCTATACTGTATGTAAATTAAAAAGTGGCGAACTGTGTGAAATTACAATAAGGTGTGTAACGTAATTAAAAAAAACTAATGTGACATTTGACTGTCACATATAAAATATTAAGATTAGTGTATGATATAGGCCTGTAGTTACACAACAATAGATAATGCACAGACAGAATATGAGGACTGTGATGGCCAACACCTTTTTGTTTTGCTAAAATAAATTGATTATGATCTGTTGAACATTGAAGTAATTTAAGTTGTATTGTTTGCATGTAAAGGTGTCTGTGAAGTAGGTAACTAACACATATATTACTTTTAATATCTATTTGTCTGTGTAAAGTTTTCCTCTAGGTGATCCAGACAGACAGGACCAGTGGACACTCAACACGAGGAGACAGAACTGGACTCCAAACAAGACTTCCTGTCTGTGCAGTGAACACTTTGAGAGTCATCACTTCAGCACTGACTCCAGGATAAAGACACCTTTTTTCATACAGTACCTCACAAAGAGTCCAGAAACTTATTGTTTAAAATGATTAATTATTGTCCATAATACATTTAAATGCATTACATAAATTACTAATTGTCATACATTACTAAGTACTCGATTAGGGCACAGCTTGCTCTGTACTATTATTGATAAGGTGAAATTACTGACACACTAGTGCAGTTTAGTGTTCCCCTGATGCAAAAGGCCAAATGAAGATTTTATCACTCAAGGAACATGACATGTATTTACTGACTTTAACATTTTAGTGCCTTTTATGCAAAGCCCCTTTATCAAAGTGAGAATTACTACCTTTTTCCCCACACACAGTCTGTGAAGAACCAATGGAATAAAATATTCTCATAATGAGACAGCCAAACATAGCATGATTCCACAGTGGCAGTGAGCTTTGAGAACAGTTCAGTTTCCTTTTGATAGCAACAATTATTTTAATGTGGATGAATTGCATACTGCACATTCATACTCCATTTGTCTTGGTAGTACACTGTTAAATTTAAAATCACATTCAAATATAAAGTCAAGGGGCGCTGGTGGCTTGGTGGTAGAGCAGGCACCCCATGTACAAGGCTGTTGCCGCTGCGGCCCAGGTTCAAATCCAGCCTGTGGCCCCTTGCTGCATGTCACTCCCTCTCTCTCTCCCCCTTTCACACTTGTCTGTCCTATCAATTAAAGGCTTAAAAATGCCCAAAAATATCTTAAAATATATATATATATATAAAGTCAAATATCTACAGAACTTAAACACAAAACTACTTTATGAATGACAGCCACTTACTCAACAATAAGATAATTTTGGTGGTGAGTGGACTTTTAACCAAGACAGGCTGTAGTCAATGTTTTCTACCTGTGTTTTTAACCTGTCATCTTTCTCTCATGTAGGACACTTGAGGAAAGTTACAACTCCTCGGCCAATATGATGTTTACTCCACAGGAAAGAGGTTGTTTCACAAGAAATTAAGATTTTGCAAATTATGACACTGGGTCCTAATTCATAGGTTTTATAATTACTGTTATAAATCTTTTCATTTATTTCATGTGTACTTTTTGTAACCTTTTAATATGGATGTTTTCATGAATGCAAGCTTTGACTTAATTTTGTTAAACTGTTTGTGTAATGGTTATAACTTTTGCTATATAAAATGGATCAGACAAAATTTACTTTAGAGTAAAAGCAAATTTTTTGAAAGCTGTCATTCATCAGTTTCCTGTGATGATTGGAAATACAGTGGTGATTTAAACCATTAACAAAATATAATAGTTATTAATGGTATCTTAATGTTTCCATTTATGTCTTAACATTTACCCAAGTTTGCATTTATCTTAGCAGAACGTAAAAAAAATGAAAAGCTGATGTTATGTGCTGGTTTTGTTTGAACACTTCTTTAAGACAAATGAAGAAAATTCACTGAGAAACTCTTCTCCTTTTGTGAAAAACAAGGAAATATCTGCACACTGAATAGTTTTAAGTCCCGTAGGAGGTATTATTTATTTGTGACATTGTGACATATGAGAAGGTTCTGTGGGTATTGCTCGGTATTGAGGCTTATATAGTGAGGCTAAAAAAACGTAACACACAATTGGCTGATTATGTTTCTGTTTGCCTCACAATAAAAACGTCACAATACCTTTGCCTGAGGAAGACCCTCTCAGAGTTGGCAACATAGCGAACAAGTGATACCTCCTTGGGGGCTTCAAAACTATTGTGTCCAGCTAATTATTTGTTTTTCACTTTGAGCTCTTTTATCCAGTCACATTCTTCTGTGTTAAAACTAGACTTCTAACAGAGCAGCAAACAAAGGTTACTCTCCAAAATTCTCAAGCTCTGCTGCTGGGTGTAAGGTGCTTAGTTATCTTCAAGTACAAAGTTAAAATAATCAGGCCCACACAGAAATGGACTGCTTAATTTTTTGTCAGTGACAATGTTAAACATTAATGCTTTATGTTTTGTCTGTAGTGTATGATTTGTTTGCCCTTTTAATTGACAGTCAGATTTGATTGTGAAATACAACATTCAGTCAGTAATAAAGACAAAAGGAGTGCAAATGTAAATAGAATTTATTGAAATTTTAAACAAGTTATAGATGAATGTCAAAAACTCAACATTAGCCATGACATTCTGGGCTATGTTCAGGCCTAACAAAATGTGTCCTAAAGGCCAAATTCAAAAGCAGTGACACTGCCAACTGTAAGCAGTTCACTGCGTTTGGAGGTGGTCTTTAAGACAATTAACTAATTTACTTAAAAACATATTATTTCTCCTAGGTGTGAGATGAATGTATCTGATGTGAGGGTGCTCAATTATGGCACCATTTAAACTATGAACAAATGTAGCCATAACACTGGTAACAGATTTCCTGGCCCTATCAATCTTTGCTGGATTGCCACCAGCCTCCCACCTGTACCTTTGGGCCAATGAAGAAAATATTATCTTAATGCTAGGATGCTGGAGGTGAAGCTGGTGCAGGTCCTCCTTCATGCTGACCAGCTTGACACTGCTGACCTTCCCCATGTCATTGCCGCCACAGTGGATGATGAGGACATCTGGTGCTGCTCTTCCTCGCAGGGAGTGGGAAAAGAAGGAATAAAGGCCTCTCCACTGCAGTCCACCCCTGCCAAACCAGCAGACATGGACGCCCGGCATGCTGAAGGTGCTTCCCAAGGTCTCTGCAGCTTTCTGGACACCGTGCCGGACATAGCTGTCACCAATGATCCACATTGTGCGTATGAAAGTAAAATGAGTGTAATAAATGCTTTAGGTAATGAAAAACAGAAAGTTAACTATAAAGGGTGAATCACTTCTTTTTGCTGACAATACTATTATGTCACATCTGCAGGATAAAATAAAACAGGGAGCAACACCTCAAAATATAGATGACAGTCTTTTAAATGCTTTCTTTTTGTCCTTGGAAGACAATGTAATATTAGCTGTCTAAAGTCAAGTAGCCAAAACTGGTACTTACAGTTTCTGCTGTGTGTAGCAGGCGTGGTGGAGACGTAATGTTAACAAGTGGCCATGACCTCAACACTGGTGATGTACTGAAAGAAATTAACATCTTGTAACAAGTATAACACTGCCTTTTTTTTCACAATTTCTACATTTCTTTATCATGTTCTAGATGATAATCTCTCAATGCACTGTTGATAACAGTAACGTTAACGTTAACGTTACAGATACATTTCAGTCCCCTTCGACTTTTATCACTGTCACGTTACTATAATTAACGTTAGCATTCTATATTTAAAAATGTTGAAGTGTTTTTTAAGATTGTGTAATCTCAATAACAGCTGAATCATTGTTTCAAGATTTGTTGTATAACGTTAGTTTCAGGTAAACTCAACTTACCTCAAGTTTCGTGAAGGAGCTGGTGTGGCATACAGAGCAATCAGTGGGTTGATATACCTACATAAATATTATTCATATGTTTCATTTGCATTTCATGTTGTACAGCTCGTGTTCAGAGTGTGGTGTTATTGTCTGGGTGTTTTCTGATAAGGTAAGAGGCTGATTTATTGGTTGAAAAATGTAGTGTTATCTATTAGTATGCATTGTCTAACTCTGACCAGCAGAGGGCGCGTTCGCTACACTGTGTGTGCAGGGACAAGGGAAGGATCGCGGGAATACGTTCAGGAAACGAGAACACACACTTGAGTGTAAAGTACTGTGAGTGTGGCGAACTGTGATGATTAATATACTGTATTTTTGCTCTTGGCAGGTAAGCAGGGAGAGTTAGAATTGGATAAGTAATGAATGAATATGTTATGTGGTAGTTTACAATCTCGGTTGGACTCAATGTGGTTCCAAAAAAAAGAATGTTTAAGAACGCTATTTGTTCAGCGAACGTAACGTACTGAAAATGGCGGCTAGCTAGTAGTTAGCACTGGGTGCCTGGTTACCTCGTTGCCTTGAGTGAGCGTGAGGTTGGAGAGTAGAACTATGAGCCGGTCTTAAGAGTTCACGCTGTTTGCGTACAGTTCATAGGTGAATAAATTAATTACTTATGTGATGTTAAAATAGATACATGATTGATTTGGTTAATGTGACAGTGTTAAGTAGACATGATTGGCTGACTGTGTATTTGCGAGACAAGTTGATATTGAAGGTACATGATGAAACTGGTCTGGAATAGAGATGTAACATACATGATTTATTGTTTTGATGTTGGTGTAGATGTTCATAATTTTCCTGTGTTAGAATATTGAATACGTTCAGGAAACGAGAACACACACGAGTGTAAAGTACTGTGAGTGATGATTAATATACTGTATTTTTGCTCTTGGCAGAACAAAATAAAAGACTTCAAATTAAATGTGTAGTGGAGGGCAGCTTCACTCTGCATCACGCTACACTGGCACCAAGCGGGAGCAGCCAACACCACAGGGCTTGCCAAAGTAGCGTAGCTTGTTAGCCTAGTAGCTTGGGTCCATGTCATTGGTCCGACAGCCCATTAGTCCGACTGTCCGCGGTGCTGAACAGCTCCCGGCGGGCGTATGGTGCGCCGCGACCGGCTCTGGGTCAGCTGGGAAAGGCTTGAGGTGGAGCAGGCTCATGGCTTATGTGTTTGTCACTTTCTTTTTCATTTTAACCCACACCATGATCTTTTCCTGACCCTAACCAAGTGGTTTTTGTGCCTAAACCTAACCAGACCTTAACCACAGGGCATCATGATGATTTCGGAACGGACTTCGGAACAATGAGTTTAATATGGTCGGAACAATGGGATGTCGAACCAATGGGCTGTCGGACCAATGGGCAGTTCCCAGTAGCTTGTTAGCCTAGCTTGTTAGCCTTAGCTAACTTAGCAGCGTCGAGTGAGGTGGGCGTGTTTAGGCAACCAGGCTTCCTTTGGCCCGACTCTTTGCCCATTTTTGATTGTCCGGGAGTTGGGCGGAGTCAGACACTGCCAAGATGGCGACATCCAGAGCGGAGTATTTTGAGCTTCAAATCCACTCATCAGAAATGGATGGGTGACGTCACAGTGACTACGTCCATTATTTTTATACAGTCTATGGTCGCGCCGCTGACGTGCCCGGTGGACCCCGGCCGTTAGTTTCTGCTCCGGCTTGGCTGCTCCCTGGTTTACCCAACCAGCATTAGCTTCTGTTCCTCAGCTCACCAGTCAAGCTGGCGCTGATGTTTACATCCATTATCGTTGTCAGTAATGCCTGCCACAGAGCATGCCGCCAGCTCTCGCGTTGTTTTAGAGATGCAAACTGTTAAAGCCAGTCAACTGATTGCTAGTCTTGCGATACCATCTCGCGATCATCTAAGGATTCATGGCTGATTCGTATCGATTGAGGAGGCTCCTACCGACGCAGCTGTATCTCTCGCTTGTCAAACCGGATATCCGGTCGTTTCGGTTAATCGTTCCCAACCCTAATAATTATCTGCAGTTTTTGTCTAATTTGTTCCAAAGTACAGTACAGGCCAGAAGTTTGGACACACCTTCTCATTCAATGCGTTTTCTTTATTTTCATGACTATTTACATTGTAGATTCTCACTAAAGGCATCAAAACTATGAATGAACACATGTGGAGTTATGTACTTAACAAAAAAAGGTGAAATAACTGAAAACATGTTTTATATTCTAGTTTCTTCAAAATAGCCACCCTTTGCTCTGATTACTGCTTTGCACACTCTTGGCATTCTCTCCATGAGCTTCAAGAGGTAGTCACCTGAAATGGTTTCCACTTCACAGGTGGGTCTTATCAGGGTTAATTAGTGGAATTTCTTGCTTTATGGATAAAGCAAGGGGCGCATGCGCTCTAAATAGCTCCTTTATTACACCCCTCCCCCACGTGTTGTCACCTCCACAATGTGCTTCACTGCTGACCATGTGAGAAGACAGCTGATGAGACTCCACTCAAATAAGGCTGCAGGCCCTGATGGTGTCAGCCCCAGGGTGCTCAAAGCCTGTGCCCCCCAGCTATGTGGAGTACTTCAGCATGTCTTCAACATGAGCCTGAGTCTCCAGAGGGTCCCCTTGCTGTGGAAGACATCCTGCCTTGTTCCTGTGCCAAAGACGTCACGTCCCAGTGGCTCCAAGGACTACAGACCCGTGGCATTGACCTCCCACATCATGAAGACCCTGGAGAGACTCATCTTGGAGCAGCTCCGGCCCATGGTCAAGCCACTTTTGGACCCCCTCCAGTTCACCTATCAGCCCCGACTTGGAGTTGAGGACGCCATCATCTACCTGCTCAACCGCGTCTACGCCCATTTGGATAAGCCGGCGAGCACTGTGAGGGTCATGTTTTTTGACTTCTCTAGTGCATTCAACACCATCCGTCCAGCTCTACTGGGTGACAAGCTGACAGCAATGCAGGTGGATGCCCCCCTGGTGTCCTGGATTGTAGACTACTTGACTGGCAGACCACAGTATGTGCGCTTGCAACGCTGTGTGTCAGACAGAGTGGTCAGCAATACCGGGGCCCCGCAGGGGACTGTCCTCTCTCCCTTCCTCTTCACCCTCTACACCACGGACTTCAGCTATTGCACTGAGACCTGCCATCTTCAGAAGTTTTCTGATGACTCTGCTATAGTTGGATGTATCACCAAGGGTGATGAGGATGAGTACAGGGCTGTTGTGGATAACTTTGTCACATGGTGTGAGCAGAACCATCTGCAGCTCAACGTGGCAAAGACAAAGGAACTGGCTGTGGATCTGAGGAGGACCAAGACATCGGTGACCCCTGTTTCTATCCAAGGGGTCAGTGTGGACATTGTAGAGGACTATAAGTACCTGGGGGTACACATTGACAGTAAACTGGACTGGGTTAAGAACACTAACGCTCTCTACAGGAAGGGCCAGAGCCGTCTCTATTTTCTGAGGCGACTGAGGTCCTTCAACATCTGCTGGACTATGCTCAGGATCTTCTATGAGTCTGTGGTGGCCAGTGCTATCCTCCTATGCTGTTGTGTGCTGGGGCAGCAGGCTGAGGGTGGCGGACGCCAACAGACTTAACAAACTGATCCGCAAGGCCAGTGACGTTGTGGGAACGGAGTGTGACTCTCTGATGGTGGTGTCAGAGAGGAGGATGCTGTCTAAGCTATGAACTGTCTTGGACAATGTCTCACACCCACTCCACCATGTGCTGGTCAGGCACAAGAGTACTTTCAGTGGGAGACTCATACCACCAAGATGTACCACTGAGCGCCACAGGAAATCATTCCTGCCTGTGGCCATCAAACTGTACAACTCCTCCCTCTGAGTGGCCCTGAGACTTTCACACACTGCAATAACTTAATTTAACTTGTGCAATAACCCCGTTCACCCTGACTGTATATACATATAAATATATATATATGTATACATATATAATTTACGTTTATGTTTGTTAATAATTCCTGTTTATTTAACTATATATTTGTTAATACTATTGTTTAAATTTCTTATATTTTCATGTATCTTTCCTGTCTTGCAAGGAGCACCTGTAACATAAATAATTTCCCCTCGGGGATCAATAAAGTATTTCTGATTCTGATTCTGATTTATCAGTGGGGTTGGGACCATCAGTTGTGTTGTGCAGAAGTCAGGTTAATACACAGCCAACAGCCCTATATTAAAAATTCATATTATGGCAAGAACCAATCAGGTAACTAAAGAAAAACGAGTGGCCATCATTATTTTAAGAAATGAAGGTCAGTCAGTCCGGAAAATTGCAAAAACTTTAAATGTGTCCCCAAGTGGAGTCGCAAAAACCATCAAGCGCTACAACGAAACTGGCACACATGAGGACCGACCCAGGAAAGGAAGACCAAGAGTCACCTCTGCTTCTGAGGATAAGTTCATCCGAGTCACCAGCCTCAGAAATCGCAAGTTAACAGCAGCTCAGATCAGAGACCAGATGAATGCCACACAGAGTTCTAGCAGCAGACCCATCTCTAGAACAACTGTTAAGAGGAGACTGCGCGAATCAGGCCTTCATGGTCAAATAGCTGCTAGGAAACCACTGCTAAGGAGAGGCAACAAGCAGAATAGATTTGTTTGGGCCAAGAAACACAAGGAATGGACATTAGACCAGTGGAAATCTGTGCTTTGGTCTGATGAGTCCAAATTTGAGATCTTTGGTTCCAACCGCTGTGTCTTTGTGAGACGCAGAAAAGGTGAACGGATGGATTCCACATGCCTGGTTCCCACTGTGAAGCATGGAGGAGGAGGTGTGATGGTGTGGGGGTGTTTTGCTGGTGACACTGTTGGGGATTTATTCAAAATTGAAGGCACACTGAACCAGCATGGCTACCACAGCATCCTGCAGCGACATGCCATCCCATCCGGTTTGCGTTTAGTTGGACGATCATTTATTTTTCAACAGGACAATGACCCCAAACACACCTCCAGGCTGTGTAAGGGCTATTTGACCAAGAAGGAGAGTGATGGAGTGCTGCGGCAGATGACCTGGCCTCCACAGTCACCAGACCTGAACCCAATCCAGATGGTTTGGGGTGAGCTGGACCGCAGAGTGAAGGCAAAGGGGCCAACAAGTGCTAAACACCTCTGGGAACTCCTTCAAGACTGTTGGAAAACCATTTCAGGTGACTACCTCTTGAAGCTCATGGAGAGAATGCCAAGAGTGTGCAAAGCAGTAATCAGAGCAAAGGGTGGCTATTTTGAAGAAACTAGAATATAAAACATGTTTTCAGTTATTTCACCTTTTTTTGTAAAGTACATAACTCCACATGTGTTCATTCGTAGTTTTGATGCCTTCAGTGAGAATCTACAATGTAAATAGTCATGAAAATAAAGAAAACGCATTGAATGAGAAGGTGTGTCCAAACTTTTGGCCTGTACTGTACGAAGTATCTTAGATGTTTGATTCTTTTGCTGGTTGCAGCACTTTTCAAGATGTGTATTTGACTGGGGTAGTATAATGTCGTTTCTCTAGCTTTGTTATACAGCAAATGGAGCTATATATTTATGCAGACAGTGTGCTCAAGTGCATGGCTTACAGATTGCTTATGCATTGCTAACACTTTTTGTCTTCCAACCTTTACAGATGCCATTCTTAAGTCATTTAAAGAGGGAACAGAAGATAATGTCCGAAGACATGCAGCTGAACACCTAAAACATGCTACAGCAAGAAGAGGACGGGGTGCAACATTAACTCTTCATCCCTGGAGCCCCTGCGTCAAGGGGTGTTGCACCTTCCTGTGTAACCCTTACCCAGAAATTTTTATTGGTTGTTGTATTTGTTAAAAACTTCATCAGTAATAGGTTTAGGTTGAATAAGGCACAATGGTGCAGACTTTAATTTAGAGTACAGTTTTGCTGTAATTTATACCTAATTGGCCTCTAATAAGATCTAGTTCAGGCTGAATAAGGCAGAACGGTCCGGACTTTAATTTAGAGTACGGTTTTGCTGTAGTTTATACCTAATTGGCTTCTAGTAAGATCTAGTTCAGGCTGAATAAGGCGGAACGGTCCGGACTTTAATTTAGAGTACGGTTTTGCTGTAGTTTATGCCTAATTAGCCTCTAATAAGATATAGTTCAGGTTGACTAAGGGTCGCTATGTATTACTACCTACAAATGGGACTCCAGAGAATGAGCCATCCAGGCAACAAGGGATTTGTTGGTGTTTGTTCAATATCTAATAAAATATAATTACCTCTAGTTTTTGTCTAATTTGTTCCAAAGTACGTCTTGTTTGCTCTTATTAGGATATAATTGTGTTTGTTCAATATCTAATAAAATATAATTACCTTTTGTTTTTGTCTAATTTGTTGCAAAGTACGCCTTGTTTGCTCTTACTAGCGTATAATTGTGTTTGTTTAATATCTAATAATATATAATTACCTCTAGTTTTTGTCTAATTTATTGCAAAGTACGTCTTGTTTGCTCTTATTAGCATATAATTGTGTTTAATATCTAATAAAATATAATCACCTCTAGTTTTTGTCTAATTTGTTGCAAAGTACATCTTGTTTGCTCTTATTAGCGTATAATTGTTTTTGTTTACTATCTAATAAAATATAATTACTTCTAGTTTTTGTCTAATTTGTTGCAAAGTATGTCTTGTTTGCTCTTATTAGCGTATAATTGTGTTTGTTTAATATCTAATAAAATATAATTATCTCTAGTTTTTGTCTAATTTGTTGCAAAGTACGTCTTGTTTGCTCTTATTAGGATATAATTGGTTTTGTTCAATATCTAATAAAATATAATTACCTCTAGTTTTTGTCTAATTTGTTGCAAAGTACGTCTTGTTTGCTCTTATTAGGATATAATTGTGTTTGTTTAATATCTAATAAAATATAATTACCTCTAGTTTTTGTCTAATTTGTTTCAAAGTACGTCTTGTTAGCTCTTACTAGGATATAATTGTTTTTTTTTAGTGTCTAAATTGCGAACATATTTCTACCTAATTTGGTACAAACTACGGATTGTTACGTCTTATTAGAGCAATTGTAGTGGCCGTTTGTTCAAAAGAGTAACCCAAATCAAACTCGTGTCAAACAAAAACAAAGGACCACTGCCGCACGATGTGCATGTAGTGTACGCAGGCAAAAGAAAGTCATTGTCCATGCAAAGTTGCTGCGTTTCCAGTGGTTTATTCAACCAAAAACAAGCAAGCAAACAAAGAACAAAGAAATCCCTGCATGCCTCTCCCGCTCTGGTAAAAAACCATATGCCCACCCACGTGCATTCTGGTCGCCTACCTGCTTTCCTACATAGGCTATATAAACTTTGGTGCCCACAGTATGCCCAAAACGAAATGAAATAGTGAACAAATACTAAACAAGAAACAACTAAACTAAATGAATAATTAACAAAACACAATACTAGCAAACATAATCATAACAAAATCAAATATCTAGAATAATCAAATAATATTAATTATTAGCGAAACAACTAAATACTAACAACAAATAAACAGCTCCAACAGCAATGTTGTCTATTTTACTGTCTAATAAAGATTATATTAGGTGTAGTTTTTTCTAATTTGATACAAAATACGGCTTATTACGTCTAAGTAGCGCCTAATTAGTGTACTGTAAAATAAAGTGCTACCGATTAGCCTATTCATATCTCAGTTGCATAGACCCTTTAGGGGCTGATGTCACAATGATGTCAGTTTGTTAGCTGGAGGCAAAACACGACTCGCTGTTACGTTCCCCAGCCGCCTGTGTATTTATTACGTGTATGTGTTTATGTCTATGTAGTCTATGGATTTGATCATCATGTTTAGTGGAGAGTCAGACCTCTCTTTCTGTCCGGAGATCGTGTGTGTTGTGTTAACAGGTGTGCAGGTGATTCGCTGGACGATCGTGACGTTGCTCCGACTGGATTGGCTGAGCAAGGGGCTCGGCCTTCAGTGTCAACGGTCGCCTACTGGATAACAAGCGTGACGTCACCGCTGCCGGATTGGTGGAGCAAGGGGCTCGGCCTTCATAACGCCGGCCACACGGAAGCCGGCCCCACTCTCGTACATGGCAGCAGCACATTGTATCGTTCTCTGGTTTTGTGATTGATAAGTACTTTGTTGTGTGATCCACGTGTGATTATTTAGCTTGCTTGCTAAATAATTAATTCTTTTGTTAAGACCAGCGCCTTAGGGCCAACTGAGTCGTTTGTGTATATTGTAAATAGTCATTGTCACATATTATTGTTTGCACGGAGCATAGGGGTGAGCTGCTATTTTTGTTATACCTGTTTTCTCCTGTTTTTCGTTAGCCTAGGGAGTTAGGCCTAGTATTGTATTTTTGTTTCTTTTGTTTCTGTTAGGGATTAGTTATTTCGCCGGTCGGTAGACAGGTTGCTTTTTGTTTGTTGTTTTGGCCTGGGCTCACCCTGATGCCTTTTGCTCCATTTTGTGTGCGATATTGTACAGTGTGTTTTTGGAGTGTGTAGCAATAAATTGCTCACCTGTACATTTACTCCTGTGTTTCTATGTGTCTTTATGTTACACACGCACACCCCTAGACCGGGGCGTAACACTCGCCACCACAGAGCTGTAGACTACACAGGAGTCTTAAAATGTCGTTTTGTTATGTTATTGGGAGCCAGAACAGAAGGAGTCATGGCTCAAAACTTACATTTTAGTGCATACTAGCTGCCACTGTCTGTCAACAAAATTGAAGACACCTGTGGTTAAGCATTATGCCTCATGAGTTTGGCTCCAGACAAAGTAACTGGGTGGTTTAGCTTGTTTGTTGTGTACAACTCAGGCCTCAAGCCTCAAACTTTGGTTAAGTGCAATTAGACGAGACAACTGTGCGGAGGTGATCATCAAAAAGTTTGCATGTGCAGCACACATTCATATCAGGTTAGGGAAAAAGTATTTACCGTTGTAGGGATGAATAACATCATGTGTATTAAGGATTATCATGTCCACCTAATCAGAGAAAGGGGAGGTATTAAGAAGAACATCATATTTCTCTGTATTGCTAACTTTTTAGTGCATTAGCTTATGTTTGCTTCGATAGCAAAACAAACATTCAAGTGTCATCCTCCTTTGTGAGACTGGCATAGTTATCAACCACAAAGCCAGCCATCTGACCTGCACAGAAAGTAACTTGTACTTTGAGTAATTTATTAACAAGGTCCTTTTTTACCTTTACTTGAGTAGGTTTTTCAAAGGGTAATTTTCACTTTTACTTGAGTCAGTTTTTATGGGAGTAATTGTTCTATTACTTAAGTATGGCTTTTCAGTACTCACCGCTGCTTACCTTGTAATATCAACAAAACTTTGTAGACAGTCATTGTTCCCTGAAGGAGGAATCATAATGTTTTGGTGATGATTACCACAATTTTTCTATAGTGTCACCATGAGGTTCACTTTTGTGGTTTTAAGGAAAATTTCTCAACAGATTTGGCAATGGATTGACAAGACATTTATGCCACCCTCAGGCTGACTTTGGTGATTCATTTTAATCTTAAAATGAAGGACACTTGTAGAAGACCTGGTGTAAGCCAACTAATTGATGACTGATGACTAAAATAGGCCATTATAAAGTGATATAATCACTAAAATTAGCATAAAATGTTCATGATTCTCCTTGACTAAGATAAGGCTAAATATCCAGTGTTAAGACTGATAACTACATATGACTAAACACATTCATTTCTCATTTTAGACTAAATCTAAAAAGCTGACCAAATAACAGCCCCTGATTTGACAAGACCATTGTAATAAAGGGAGCATTTTTGTTATTCGACCAATGGATTGATGACACTGGCATTATGCCTCATGAGTTTGGCTCCAGACAAAGTAACTGGGTAGTTTAGCTTTTTTGTTGTGTACAACTCAGGCCTCAAGTCATGTTCAGGGAATGTTAGTTTTAAAGTAATTTGCTATCTCCAGTCCAAGCTCTCTAAGAAGACAAGGAAAAACTCCATAACATTCTGAGCCCACAAGAAAACTGCAAAGAAACCTCAGAAGAGGCAATTCAAAGAGAGAGGCCCTCTACATGGACAGCTGGGGGTTCAACAGGATCCAGAGGTGGAGAGAGCTCCAATATTGGTGCTGTAAATCAATTCCAATTGAATAAAGCCCTCGTGGTTGGTGGTGGTGTTTGGTCCTTGTTCCTCACAAATTTTAATGTCCAATGTTGAGGCAGATGTGAGAGGTAGGATCCAGCAGGGCACACAGCAGACAGAAGTGAGGTGGGCTCCAGTGTATCTTGGCAGGAAGAGAAGCAGAGTTAATTTATCCAAAGCATAAAATGGGCATTAATGCCAAAGGACCCATAATAAATAATCTTTCCTGCACTATGGAGATTATGTGATGATGTCCTGACTGTGTGAAACAGGCGGTGGGAGGAACCTACCTGCTGGACCGAGCCTTGAAGGTGGACTTGGGAAGGAGTGGGTGGAGGCCTGGGTTGTCCTGCTGCAAAGAAGAGCTGTAGCTGATTCAGTGTAGAATGCTCCGCAAGATCTTTTGCCAGACGCATATCCAGCAAAGTCTTTACCTCTGAAAAGCAAGAGAGAAACCAGGGAACAAAGGATTATGTGGGCAGCTGCTGTGAAGAAGTCTTAAGAATATATTTGCTCTCATCAAAGATTCTTAAAAGCCCTACATAGTGTTGTAAATTCAGCCTCAAAAATTATCGGCTGCCCCTCCCCTCACTTGAAGACATTGCTGACTCCTGATACCTCTCCAGAGCAAACAGGATCACTGAAGACAGTTCCCACCCTGGCCATCACCTCTTTGACCTTCTGCCCTCAGGGAGGAGGTACAGGTCAATCAGGTCACGTACCAACAGACTTTTAAACAGTTTTTTCCCCAGAGTCATCCAATCTCTCAATAAACAAAAATAATCACTCAGTAATTCTGTAAGCCATCCCACAATCCTCAACACATGCAATATTTATTTATTACTTATTCATATATTTTATACATTGGGTCTGTGCAATGACTGTCATGCATCAGTGCAATTTCATATATACTTTATTTTATTTTATCTTGTGTTAGTTGTTGCATGAGTGGGGGTGTGTATGGGTGTGTATGTATGAATTCACGTAATGTATGAAAAATCTTAAATGTCACTGTGAGGGCACTTGCAATTTCACTATATCACTGTATATAGTGACAATAAAGGCATCTTATCTTATCTTAATGAAACTGTGTGTGTGTATGTGTGTGTGTTACCTGTAGACAGTACAGTATTGAGTCTGATGTGGTCCTGGAGGAAGGCTGTGGTGTCAAAAGGCTCATGTCCACTCAACAATTAATAGAAATGCACACCCCACTGCCAAACAGTGGTGGGACCAGCCCAGTATGTCCCCACGTTAAAACCACTCTGGTGGGGCGTACGCCAAGACACTTATTGGACACAGCAACAGAAAAATGGAAGGGGACAGACAGAGAGATGTAGAAGTTTTTTTTGAAACAACAGTCATTATTTCAGAGCTGAATAAATGAGTCAAGAGCAGAAGCCAGATATCATACCACTGAAGGAAGTGTAGGGCTTCCCTGTGGAGAATGAACCACAGCCAGAGTCAATCATTCGCACTCTCGGTTCACCAGTGTTGCCTTTAACTGGAACGTTCTCCATCTTGATGTCCCAAAGAAAGACACCATTTGAGTGCATATTGATGGCTGTGCCCACCAGCTGCCTCAGGATCATCTGAAGTAGACAGAGACACAGTTGGAGGGAAGGTAAGGCATTAGCTATTTTTTCAATGTATTCTCATAGAACAGTTCATATGGTATCCTATAAAAAATGCATGCACAACAGTTTGTATGATACTCTACAAATTTCTGCTCCATGACTACCAAAAATAATGGTTTCCCAATAAATTGCAACCAAACAACAACACAGAATCAGAATCAGAATCAGCTTTATTTGCCAAGTACATGTGTAAATACAAGGAATTTGACTCCGGTAGACTTGCTCTCAATGTACCAGAATTGATATAAGGGGCTCTAGTTTTCGCAGACCGGGCGAGGCAGGGGCACAGCGCACCTGCGCTTCGCCAACTGGGTGTGGCCAGGCGGATTTTGCAAGTTTGGCACACCGTGCGCCTGGCGCAGCTACTCCTCTTTCCCACCTCCGTCCCTCCTACCTGCGCAAGTCGGAAAGAGGGAGGAGAGAAGGCGTGGAGTGGGTTTTACACACATCACACCAATCAAATGAGCCCCTCTCCTCGCCCTTAAATGCGCCGCGCGAAGGCGTAATGAGAGTTTACTCAATTCGCCATGGCAGAAGAGAGCAGCAGTGTCAGACGGCCAAACTTCTCCCAGGAGGAAACTGATATTTTGGTCCGTGAGGTCCAAGCTCGCAGTGTCCGAATATACAGAACTGCAAGCAGACCTCCACGGGCTGATGATGCAAAGGTAGCCTGGGAGGAGGTCACCACAATTGTAAATCAATGTTGCCTTCTTCTCGTGCGCACGCGCTCTCTTTCTCTCGTGCAGTCTCACTTTGTTTCTTTTCTTTTGGCTTTTCTAAGATGACAGTTACTGAATATATACTCCCTATCTGATGCTGTGGCTGTTTGTGGTTGGCTGAGAGGGATGTGAACTCATTAGTTTGCAGCTGTGTTAATCAGATCAGGTTGGGTTTCCATTACACGTGCCAAACATGCCAAACGGTGCCAATCCCCTTTGATCTGACATCAGATGTGACGGGACAGTCAATATAGAGATACATTTATGTGCTGATTGCAGATAGTTGTATTGAATAGTGTTTTTTTGGGTATTTATTGCATTGTTAATTGCACGGGGTTCGCCACCCTGCGCTGCGCTAGGAAACTAGAGCCCAAGTACTCAACAGTTAGAGTGGAATATACAGAAACATACAAATATACAAAAAATATACAACTATACATCAAATGTAAAAAATAAAATAAAATACAATATACAAGGATGCAGTGTTGTTTATCCTGCCACTCTGTGACTGTTCATCAGTTCATCAGAGCGACAGCCTGGGGGAAGAAACTGTTTTTGTGATGGGTAGTGTTGGTGAACAGTGCTCTGTGTTGCCTATCGGAGGGGAGGAGTTTAAACAGTTTGTGTCCGGGGTCTACAGTGATGTTTCCTGCCCGTTTCCTGACCCTTGACACGTCATCGATGGAGGGAAGATCAGTCCCAATAATCCTCTCTGCACACCTGGTGGCAAATCCAAACCAGACTATGATGGATTTGCAGAGAACAGACTGGATTATGGTTGTGTAGAACGTGATCAGCCGTTCCTGGCAGGTTGAGCTTCCTGAGCTGTCACAGGAAGTATAGCCTCTGTTGGGCCTTTTTCTGGATAGTGTCTATATGGGAGGTTCACTTCATGTCCCGAGAGATTGTGGTAACCAGAAACCTGAAGGTGTCCACAGTAGACAGTGTGCTGTTGAGGATGGTGAGGCGGGCAGTGTTGGAGAGCTTCTCCTGAAGTCCACTGTCATCTCCACAGTCTTGAGTGGGTTCAGCTCAGAGTTATATTTCCATTTACTTTTAAGCAAATTCCTTAAATTTCAGTGAATAATTAATTTTTTTACACTCAGCTTTTTTATGCGCAGGTGTGCACACAGATACGGGTTTTTTTTTAATTTATTTATTTAAATTTTCTTTTAAAATCTGTGAAGCAAACGGAAGCTGAACCTCCCCCCTTTGTGTGCGCTGTGAGGTACTGAGATGAAGGAGAGGAGAGGGAAAAAACTCCTCCGGGCCTAAACGAGTGGATGCCTTCCTTCAGTAGAAGTTTGTTAAAGAAAAAACCTTATTAATTAACAGCCAAATGAACATTGTTCTTTTGAGAGTCACCTTTGGATTGACTGGGACTCTTCTCAGTGAATTGAACTGTTTATGAATGAGAAGTTGTTAAGACAAATATATGACAGTGATATGCTAACAGCTAACACTGCTAGCTAAACAAGTGTTACATGTAAAATTGTGAACGCTGGGTTTACTATAAAATGTAGTTAGCTGGTTGTAATATTGTATGTAAACAACACCTGTTATATGTATGTTGTAGAGTATGTGTGAGTTTGTGCACCGAACTTAGCTGCATATATTCTGCAATGCAATGCACAGTCTTTGTTTGTGTGTGTGTGTGTGTGTGTGTAGTTGACCACTGTACCACGAAGTCACCATTTTTAAGCTTCAGGAGAACCCTGTTTCCTGTTCTCTTTGGTAAGAGCAAACCCTTTTCAATATTTTATGTTTTGTTTTGTTTTGTAGATGTTTGTGTACACTGTAAATAATTAACGATTGTGCACTGTTAAAAAATCATGTGATGACAAGTGTGATGCAGTGGCGCCGTTTGGGAGGGAAAAGTTAGGACAATTCCCCTGACTGACAAGGGCCCCAAAAATAGGTCAAAAAATATAAAATTATTAAACCATCATCATTAAGAATATATATTTTTTTCAAATATAGTAATACAAGTAATGATCTCTTTGTTTTTACTTGTTTTTGGCAGTAAAAGTTAAATATCCCCATTGACCTAAAAGTAAACATCCATACTGACTGACCACCCCCCTGTATCTACATGAAATGGTTTGGTCCTGCCTTAGCGCACTGACAGTGATGGTGCCTGATAGCAGTCAGCAGCTGCTCATCATCATGCTACCTAGTACTAAAAGAAAATCCGGTTTTCAAAAAAGGAAAGTGAGACAGGAGAGAGAAGAGAGGCAAAAAAAGGGTGTCAGTGTGTGACCCAGTGTTTCTCCAAGAGAGATGGGTAGCCTATAAGTTAGTCTGTGAGTGGTAGAAATGAACCTGTTAGCTTAATGTCCATAGTGAAATAAGCTAGCTACAGACAAGTGCTAGCCTACATTTCACTCCTTTTTAAACCTACATTTAATCAGTGCAGGTAAATGTTCAGCATTTGCTCCTGCCCCTTTTACCAGACTCAACAACAGATGAGTCAGAAGCAGCAGCCCTGTCTCCCCATAACTTTACCCCTCCCCGTCCCAATGAAGAAGGTGAGCAAGATTGTGTTGAATGACAATTTCTCTCTCTCTCTTGCTCTTTTTTACCATTACAAAAAAGAAAACGAAATATTTTTATTGACAGAAATTCAAACAAATTATTTTTCCACATAATGATTATTATGAAACAAAAACAGCCTACAACTGTCTGTGCTTGATGTTGGATAGTTGAAAACATTAAGTAACCTAACTCAGCCTGTATTAAAGTTACAGGCAATATTAAAATAATCCAGATAGATGATTTCATTTAGATTGAATTATGGCCGTTAAATGACATCTATAGATACAGACTTATCAAAAATCGGTTGGTTCTCCTTGATGCTGGAAAGTGGAAAACCCTGTGTTTGGCATACTAATTTATCTGATCAGGTTCTGTGTCTGCTGGAAGCAGGCCACATTGAGAGCAGAGCTGCAGCTCCTACTGTGAGCATGCAGAGGTAAGAGAATGTGGGAAGGGCGTAGCAGGTCCTCCTGTCTACATCCGACCTTGGTCAAGGTCCAGGAGAAAGAGAGCCCATTGGAGGCGCAGGAAAAGGACAGCCATCAGAGGCTCAGGAGAAAGAGCGAGATGGAGAGAGAAACTTCTCCTTAAGTTGGCTTGGTGACATCACAGAGTCACATGTCACTGTAACAGTGGTGCCCAATCAAGTTTGAAGACTTGTCTCTCACTTAGGTGTGACAATGATCCTGCAGAGTTGAGAGCCAAATGGCCGTCTTTTGTTTGAAGAACAAAGAACATGCGGTCTTACCCACCATTTCAGATGGAAAGACCCAGAGGGAAAGCCTTCACATGTCCAGTTTAGATCTTAACAAATAACAAATCATCTGTGGTCCAGTGAATCCCAACAGAGAGTGGCCTAAAATAAAACTAATAGTGCTTATCTCTGTTTTCCTTTATTGAAATACAGTAGCACAGGTACTTACAAAGTGTGTAGGTTGTACGAAGAGTCTCGTTTATTTCATCAGCTCCCTCTCCTTGGTTTGAGAGTCCCGTTGGCCCGTAAGATGTCCATACATTTGAACTAGTTGAAGCCGTAATGGCCAAGTTCTTGTGCGTGTGCATTATGGCAGTAAGCTTAAAGGGCCAGTTTGTAAAATGGGTTGAAAACAGTGACATGTAGTGTTTAGATTCGAGATTGCAGTGTGGTAACTAAAAAAACTTTTCACTACTCTCTATCGACGAACTACTAACTCTCTCTGCTGTTTCCTCCTCCTTCCTTCCTTCCTTGCGCTGTCTTCGTTGGTTTATTTATACACGTGAAACGCGTTCTCTGGCTGGCTGGATTGTCCGCTAGGGCTGCCTTACATACATGGCGGCGCAAGATGGCGACCTCTCTAAAGCAAGGCCCTTGCTATATATATATATATATATATATATAAGCATAATTGTAAGGCTACGAAAACCAAACAAATTTTATTTTATAGCGATTGTACACTTGTATAAACATATTAATGGGTAGAATATTCAGATTCAGATTCAGATTTGACAGTAAACCATGCCAAATAGCCTATTACACACTGGCCCTTTAAGTTCTGTTATTTTACATGAATGATGTAGAAAATACAGAAAAATGACTATATAGACTATATACGTCCAGATTTATGATGTATGAAACATTAAATATGTGAAAACCACATTTTGGCTGGTTGAACAGATGCTGAAAAGTGGTCTTAGACATTCAGACCGAATATCAACCAGTTTTCAACTAGAATTCAATGGTAAAATCCCAGTTGTTGTTCACTGGGCAATATTACGTTGTTACCAGCAGCGTCTCACACAGATGCCAAAACGCTGCTTAGTGATGTTACGCCGGATTTCCACTGGATGCGTGTCTGTTGCGGAACGGCAGCACTGGTTATCCGCTGCGTGCTCCGCCGTCCGTCAATACCCACCGGCTGCGTTTGCTGTGCGGTGCGGTGCAGCTCCGCCGGAAGACATCTTGGTGCACTACCATGATGAATATCTCCTCGTCCATGGTGTTCGCGGGGTGAAATGACGTCTGAAAACCTCTGACCTGTTGACTTCAGGCCTGCCTCTGCCCATTATGTAGTTTTCAAGGTGTAGTACAGGGAAATATGATCCGCGTGAACACTGTGTATTTTATTTTGAAAATTAACCGGATGTTTTATTGTGTTTCTGTGCACGACTTCCTGCCCTGCACGATCTGCTCTGTGCTGAATTGCTGCGTTGTGCTCCGGCGTCCGGCAAAAATAGAAGTCCTGCGTATCTGTTGTGGAGGGCTCCGGAGTGCCGGAGCTGAGACGGAGCCGGAACGCAGCACAGCCGCAACCGGTGGAAACACACACATTAACTAGAATTGAATCCTATCGGCTCCGCTGCCGTGCCAGAGCGCAGACGCAATCAACACGCATCTGGTGGAAATAGGCCTTTACACATTGTGACGCTGCCCAACAATGTATCATACTGTAGGCTGACCAAACGTCCTCTTTTGCCCAGACATGTCCACTTTTCACGTCCCGTCCGGGGCGTCCGGGGGGTTTTTATAAACTGATGATAATGTCCGGTTTTCTGTGTGTTTGTGTTTGTGTGTGTGTGTGTGTGTGTGTGTGCGTGTGTGTGTCTGTGTGTGTGTTATGTTCAGGTGTTGTCACGTAAATAACAATGCCCAAGCAATAAAGAGGGCAGACAATAGGATTTTATTTATTTTTACACTACATTTTCACTGAAAGCTGACCGAATGCGACCCGAGCCCGAATACAATTTATAGCTACATTTCTGACCAAACCCGGCCCAACCTGTCGGGTACCGTCCGGCTCGGATCGCGACACTCTAGTGTGTGTATGTGTCCCCTATTGGGGCCTATCTGAATTTCTGTCTTTGAGAGATATTATTTTGTAATATAACTTAATTTTCTATCCATACATATAAATTTTAAATATATTAAAATTATAAGGCATCTTTGAGTAAACTGCGAGTATCATTTAAGTAGGCTATGTTGTGGCCGGGCCGAGTGTCCTCTTTTTTGGAAATCAAAATATGGTTACCCTATCATACTGCAACGAAAGGTGCCTTTTTGCGTCAGTGTCTAATGCCAAAATCTCTGATGTTGGTATTTGATGAGCTTGGAATGAATACGAGCTGGTACTTCAGACCATTTTTGTCCTGGCGGAAAATGAATGATTGGAGCTTCAGTTGGCAGTTGCCCTCTTTAGCTCTGTGCCCCATATGACAATAGGTGACTAACTGGCGAATCATACTGAAATAGTAAAGCAGTCTCAGCTGTGAAGTTACAGTATTTTAAAACAGTTTTAAATTTGGCTCAGCCAATCCTAATCAAGACTGGAACCATCCATTTTTCAGAGTTTCTAACAAAGGAAGGAAGAATTTACACACTTAATACATAATGATTATTATGGCTGTATTTTAATTGTGCAAAGATTCTTTAGTTACTGGCAGAAATTCTGACAGTGAAGAAACTTTTACACTCTCCTCCATCACTGCAGCTCAGAATAATATTTGGACTTTGTTATGGAAAGACTTTGTTCTCCCTGCTTTGGCAGCAGCTTTTTTATGTGCATTCATGTGGCAAGATGTAAACTTTTTTAACAGTCACAACCCCCCCCCCCCCCCCCATTCTGTGTGCAAGCATAGGGAATAAGTACATACCTTTTCCATACCATTCTATATACAGTACCTGCCATCTGTCCTTGACTGCTGCAGCTTGGCTCTCCTCCTCCTCATGTTTACAAGGTGAACAGGTAGAATGTTAATAATGGTCTTCCCCACTCATTTACTAATTGTGTCTCATCAAAAGGCCTCTGAGCAGCTCTCATCAAAATGTGTGTGTGTGTGTGTGAGACAGAGAGAGATCAAACATAAGGATGCTAATGTCTTAATGATGATGTAATCCTGGAGGGGCCTATTGAAGATGTTACGCCTCACCACAAGGGGATGGACAAACAAGGAAAGGGGTAAGGAGACATAAGAGTTTAACCTTGATGTTGTAATGAGTCTGGACATGATGACAGAAGTTCGGAGCACTTCTCCTGGTTGGTAACATTATATGACCCTCCTTATTTTCCATCGTGTAGTTTAGTATTCAGCCTCAATATGACTTTCTGATGACTGTATGGGTCACAATTCAGCAAAAGGCCTCCAGCCTTTGCCACCATCACACACGGTACCATGTATTTTTTAAAATGGAGAGGATGTCTTTTGTTTTCTCATGCAGGGCCTGTGGGATGGTTTGTTGATTTCCATCACAGAAAATTTGCCCATGCAAATGAATTTTTCTGAAAAAACTGAGGCTGAAGGTGGCACTAGACAGTTCACATATGACAAGTGTAGCTCCGAGAGATTCAGACTCAGTCACCAGAGTCCCTAACTGTAATTTATCCTGTTAAAATGCTGGCAGGAACATCGACTATAAAGTAATGTATATTGGTCTTACATGTGCACACCTTGTTCTCAAAAACTGAATTTATACATCCCACATGTAAAGACATACATAACATATATTTATTATTTTAACATATTGTGGCGAGGTGGTACTGGGTGGAAGTGCATGATTTACACTAATCAAAAATAACAAAACCGACAACGCCACCCCAGGATTAAACCCAGGGAAAAAGGAAAGAAATAAAATAAAGAGATAAGCTAAATGGATGTGTGTGAATAAATTAACCAAATATTCTGAAGCAAAGGCAAACAGGTCCATTATACTGGGGCAGACAGGAGACGTGGTTCCATTCAATGCACAGAAAGTTTATTTAACAAATATCATTAAAGGAGCAATAAGCGAAATTCATCATTTCTAGATTGAAGGAATTAAAAAATCGCTATGTGAAGAACTAGAGGTGTAATTTCATCTGGAGTATAGCATGACCTCACACACCCTCTCTCTGTGTTGATCTCCAGCACCCCCCCCCCCCCACTCTCGGAGCCCTCCCTATAAAAGGCTACAGCCAGTGAGCGATGGCAGCGCGTATTTTCGAAGTGAAATGGCGGAGAGCAGAACAAAACGTCCAGCTGAAGACGACCAGGATCCGACATTACCTCCTAAGAAACAACGGTTGTTGGCAAAGAAGTTGTCAGATAAAGAAAGGGACAGAACTCGGATTAACATTGGCCTTGCATTTCCAAGGTGGAGAGCACTGTGAGAGCTAAAGGGGCTACAATTTGACTCAGAGCTAACTCTTCTTCTCCTGGACAGATAACAACATAAAATCAAATGTCTGTTTTAATTAGTGTTACAGTAACGTTAGGCACATGGCGCTATGTCAGTTCAGTTAAATGTAATGTTACAATCGTAGCATGGGTTAATGTCTGGAGCTTGAGTTATTAGCGGCTCAGTCCCATCAATGGGTCAGGCGTTACGGTTGTGTTAGGTGAGTAGCCTGGCAGCCCAGCTAACATTTGCAATTAGCATTGTAAAATGTAGCCCTGCGGGCAGCCTGGCAGGCTGTGTTTAGCTATTTCCCTGCCTACTTCAATGATGATGGTACATATAATATATTTGCTGAGATGGAGGCGAGGCTCAGTGACAAGAAGAGCTGGTAGAAGCACTCCATAGCTGTAAGTTACTCCAGTAGCCGTAGTAGCTCTAGTGCTAACTCCAGGAGCTAACGCTAACGTCCCTAATGTTCCTACTCTTCTCCGTGAGCCCGCCACGGCTCGGGCTCACAGATCCCGGGGGGGACGGGGGGGACATGTCCCCCCCAAATTCTGAAAAACACAAATTGTCCCCCCAATTCTAAATAGCTTAAATGATTGAAATTAAACAAATGTATACAGTAGTCCTATATACTGGGAGAAAGGGAAGATGATGAGGAGAAATGGGAATCCGAGGCGAGAGATGAGAACGTGAGTGGACATAACATGCCTGAGACCCTGAAACTAGAAGTAGCATTAACTAACAGAGAAGCAGTGAAAAGGAGGGTGATGGCTGGTTCCATGTACTACTGGCTATTTAAAAGAAATAAACAGTAAAGGTAAGCATATGATTCTCTTTGTAGTGCTTTTTGAATGACTTGGTGATGGTGATGAGCCTCTATGAAATTGTAAAATATGCTGGCAATCTCAAGCGCTCTGTGGGCATGATTTGCACGCGTGCAATTAAAAAAAAATCACAACTGATTGTGTCCCCCCCAAACTTGTCATCAGATCTGCACCCATGAGTAGGAACGTTAGTGTGGCAGCCGACTAGTGCTAACGCTAACAGGAAAGCAGGGAAATAGCTAAACACAGCAGAGACCGCGAGTGAGTGAAAGACAGCGCTAACTGCTAAACTAAGCCAAACTAAGTCAAACTAAGTCGGCTGTTTAGGTTTTATTTCCTCGCCCCTGTGGCGAGTGAATCTGCCTGTAGTGAAACCGGGGCTAACTGGTGCTTCCTCCTCAGTCTCCACTTCACTCAGCTGCCAGCACAGCCAGTTAGCCTCCGCTAGCTTCCCAGCTAACATTAGCCCCGGCTCTCCATTTGGATCCAACCGGAGCACCAAGCCCTGGTTTGTTATGCAGGTTAAAGGGATAGTGCACCCAAAAATGAAAATTCAGCTATTATCTAACGCGGAGCACAGAGAAGCAGTCAGAGCTACAGGCTACAGTGAGGCTAAAAACAGAGTTCGTATGACATTTTTCAAAACAACTTTTTATGTCACGGCTGCAGCACACTTGGATCACTACGGATGAGCAGTATGGAGATACTTTGTGGATTCAATTTTGTGTTCTTGGACGTTAGTCTGGGGTGCCGTCTGCCATTAGGTGTGCTAGCCGCTCCCCCTGCCGATCTCCGCAAGGGATGTGAGGACTCTAAAACTTCACCAGGGCCTCCGTCGGCATATAGGTGAGTAGGTGATGGCTGAATTTTCATTTTTGGGTGCACTATCCCTTTAATGTGGGAAGAAGCAGCGGGTATATCGGGCAACTGAGTGAAGTGGAGCCTGTGGAAGAAACACCGGGACCATCTGGATGTAATAGTCCGTGGAGATGCTGCGGTGCTTGGCTGCACAGACGAGGCGAGTGGGGTGGGGGGTGGAGAGCAGAGGTAGAGGGAGGTGTGGCTCATGACACACTTTGTTTTGGTCCACAGGCAGTGCACAACAGCAGACCTAGCGGTGAAACGATTTCGCTTTTTGCCCCTTTAAGACAAGGTTGGAGTTTATCATAAAAAGTCAACTTCACTTGCACAATCTTTTAAAAGTAACTGAGCCCATTACCTTCCCAGTTGACACTAAAATACTCTTCCAGGGCTGGGGCCTACTTGGTTATGGTGAGTGAGGGGGGTGAAGGTATCGCCTGAAGAGGGGAGCATTGCAATTCACACGTGGGAGACACTACACACAAACACACAAGGGCAAGGCCAATAAAAAGGGAGTGAATGTCGGCACTACACACGAGGGGGACACCATCACCAGGGGAGCAGGTCACCAGTGAGGCCCTCAGCACCTGGAAGTAGTAGACAAATATGAACAGTTAGACCCCGTTTATACGACGATGATTTCAACTGAAAACGGTAAACGTTAGTTGCATTTTGGCCGATCGTTTACACAATTGCCTGAAAACGCAACGTTTTGAAAATGGCTTCCAGTGTGCAACGTTTTGGAAACAGCAGCGTCTCCATTGTCATGTAAACTTGCAATATGCAGTTATTCTGAAAACGGAGACTTTTCGCACATGCGCATTACGGTTCCAGTCACTAGGCATGCCGACCGTCACAACAATGCTGAACTCTGTTTGTGCTGATTTGTGTTGATTTGAAGTGAAGTGTAGATCTGTTACTGTAGCAACTCCACCTCGTTGTCCATCCAGACAAAGTTATCTGTGCATGCTTTCACCTTCTTTGTTTTGATTTGTAATCACCATGTTGTAGAGGAAGGCGCTTCAGTGCAGGTGCATGGCGTCATGCTGTGGTGTTGCTTTGCAAATTTACACTGCCACGCCATTGGCCTGGCGTGCATACTACAGCGTTTCCAGTAGACTCCATGTGAACGGGGATCGCTTCAATACACGAGTTTTTTAAAACGCAAAGGACAGACTTTTCTGTTTTTAGAGAAACCATTGTCGTCTAAACAGGGCCTTAGTGGGATGGCTTAAACAATATGCAAAAGAAAACAAGAAAGAAAAACAAGAAAACAGAACACTATTGAAGCTGACCAGCTAAACAGGGTCAGCACATAAATGAATAATCCAAAAAAAGAAACAAGAGTGTACAAACAAAACCTTCAAATGAGAACAATATCAAATGAAACAGTTTAAAGCCACTACAAGGAACTTTTAACTGGATATGCAAAAGTCTCTTGTTTCTGCTGATGTCTGTGCGTGACCTACAACAGCAAATGAGACCATCGGTATGAAGATAAGCTATTTCTATATAGTGTATATCCATACCTTTAGGAAACTGTCTCCGCGTCCGCCCCAGGTCGTTTCCAGGACGAAACGATTTACGGCACTCAGACGGCACACGTCATCTTACATAGCTGCTTACATTTATAGTGACTCATAAATAGTCGCTATTCCTCGTCCTCGACCCGACGTCCACGGGGAGTTAAAATAGCAGCAATCATCGGGTAAAAGTTCTGTGAAAGCACTGGACTCACCAACAGTCAGCCACGTCTCAGTCACACAGAGAAAATCCAATCCTCGGGAAGTCAGGAAATCCTTCAGGATAAACGTTTTGTTCGCCAGTGATCTAGCATTTACCAGCCCAATCCTGGCAGGAGCCGGCGGGTCCACGGCGTTAGCTGTCCGGGGAGCCACACACAGAGGCCGCAGGTTGCGCAGATTCACCCCGCGCCAGTGGGGACGAGGAGAGCAGGGGCCGCGGGGCTGGAATACCTCATCTGGGCCGACGACAGGTACCAGCCAGGCGTCAACAGGGTCCAGCGAGTGCCGAGAAATAAAGAGGCGAGGCACCGCTCCATACTCAGTCCAAGAAGCCGTGGAAGTGCTCGCCAAACAGGCCTTCAGCCTTACCAACCGACCGCTGTGTTTACCCCGGCGGCGATGGTGCTTACGTCGGAGAGGTGGAGCTGGGGCGTGGCAGAGGTGAGCTGGGATCCCCAATAGGAGCGGGGGCAAAGTTTTCCAGTCTTGTTGTTTCATTCATCCCCAAAACAAACACTTGCGCAAGCCAGGTAAGCGTCTTTACGACAATACGAGCTAGAGCTCATGGGAAATGTAGGCTTCATTCCGGCAAAACACTACCGCTTTTGTCCACAGGGTCACCAAAATCAAGTCAAAATTAAAGTTCCTTGTACAGGCTTTAACTTAACTAAGAGAAAAATAATAATGTCATAATTAAGAAATCAGAATTATCAAAATCATTGAAACAAAAGAATCCCACTCACTATCCCCTTTGCTATATTCTCTAAAATTCAGTGCAATCGGTGAGATTGATGCTATACCAGCACTCAGGTTAGTAGTGAAGCCACACAACACAAATCGAAACAAAGCAAAGAAATAAACTAAGGGGTGGATAAGGGGATAAACAATACTAAAGAAAATACCAAAGTAAATGGCAATTAAGCAAATTAATCAAACAAATAAATCAAAACTGTGCCATAAACAAAAGTTTAAAAAAAAAAAATCATCCAAAACAAAACCAAATTATCTAAATCATGGGGGGCACAAAAAGCACTATATCACAAACTTATGTAACTCAAACAGAATCATATAAATTGAAACCAAAAACCAAACAAAAAGAGCAGTAAATATTATGAGTCTCAAAAAGCAGCAATATTATGAGTCTTAAAAAGCAGCAATATTATGAGTCTTAAAAAGCAGCAATATTATGAGTCTCAAAAAGCAGCAAATATGAGGCTTCAAAAGCAGCAACTATTACAGGGCTCCAAAAAGCAGCAGCAGTCCTGTGTGAAGAGTGGCAGTGGCGTTAGTGGTAGCTTGTGCCGGCTATGAGCCGCAGCCTCAGGCTTAAAGTCTGTAAAATGTGCAAAGTGTAGGGGAAATACCTTTTTGCACTTGTAATAAAGTTTGGGGGACCACCCTCCTAATGAGGGAAGCAACTAATCAAATTAATAACTCCGTAAACCAATTATTAATTCGTCAGCACACTTATCAATAATGAATCAGTATCTGGGTTATGAATTCTCCATACAGTGATCTTAATTCCTGCTCTAAAGAAATATCCACAGACAACGACCTGGCGATAAATGAAAATTTAATTAAGCTAAATGGGTAACAACTGAATAAATGAATGAGGACAATATGAAGTAACACAAAATCAACAGTATGTATAAATGGATTAAACAAGAAGTAACACTCGTGTGAGTTATTTAATTTGGCGATAGTGAATGAGTATGTGAAGATAAATTGGGAACGCAGGGATGGGCAAAATATTTATCTAAGGCAGGGGTCACCAACCTTTTTGAGAGTGAGAGCTACTTCAAGGGTACTGAGTAGTATGAAGGGCTACTTGTTTGATACAAACTTCCTGAATAACAAAGTTGCACAGATAACCTTTTAATAATAATAATAATAACAATAATATGTGAAGAGACTGTCTGATCACATGTCAATGTTAATTATTCCTCACAGTTATTATTAACAATGATTTCCACAACAATGATGGTAGGAAACACAGATATATTTCAACTTGCAACATTTATTTCTGTCAATCTGTTCCAGCATTTGCAGGTCAGGGGTATCACATCTCTGATATTTTTGTAAATATCTTTCTTGACAGTTTTGTATGAATAAGCACATTTGTAGCATTTTGTTCAAAATCACACCTGCTATATTTTTGTACAAATTATCACTTTTAACATTTTTTAGGAAATCATTAACCAACAAGCCATAACAAGTTAACAAGTCATATCTTCAAATCATGTCTCGTTTAACCACTACCTTTGTAACATTTTTTAACAAATCATGAACTCTTTCTCATATTTATACAAATCATCAGTTATGTAAGGTCAACTCAAAAACAAAAAATAAACTCTTTCACATTTTTAAATGAATCCTATTAGTACTACTCACCAAATCTGTAGCATTTTTAACAAATCATAACATCTGTTACACTTCTTGAACAAATTATTTTTCACATTTTTGTGCAATATTTGAGTTTAATGTTGTCATGGTGTTTTCAGTGAATAGATATGTTATCCCTTTTCTTTGTCTGTAAATGTCAGTTAGTGGGAAGCCTGACATTGCATTCTGTTCACCAATGTACTGTAATCTGGTGTATAATTTGACACCGCAACTCTGATTGAGTCTTGTAAGTGTGCATCAGTAAGGTGTGTTCTGTGTTTGTTCTTGATGAAGTTCATGTTAGAAAAGGCTGATTCACAGAGATAGGTTGAACCAAAAAGGCAGGCAACTTTCATAGCTGCTGTGCATATACACCACTGTACTTTTCTGTGTCCACAAGGCACCAAAAGTTTGGTGCAGACTGATGGGTTTTGAGGTGGAGGTCATTTTGCAATGTTAGGATTTCCATCTCTATCTGTCCAGCATCCAAGTTGAGCATAGCACTTAGTTGCTCAGCAGTGCATGTCATGTCCACTTGAATGAAAGGATTTGAAACTAATGACACACATGGCTCAAGCTGATCAAAGTCACAAAACCTGTTCTCAAACTCTTGCCCTAGTCTGTTCATGACTTGGGAGTACTTTTCTACAGCTTTGTCAAAAGCTGCAGATGCAGAAGCATTGTCATTCAACACTGACTGTACGGAGGGAAAGTGCAGCACTTTTTTCTCTGTAAATGGACAGAGAAAATGTTCATCTTAGCTTTAAATGCGTTTACAGCACTTATCATGTCGGCGACAGTCTTACCTTTGCCTTGCAGCTCACAGTTCAAATGGTTCAGTTTCCCAGTGATGTCTGTTAAAAATGCAAGGTCAAGTATCCACTCAGTGTCCTCAAGCAGCGAGGTGTCTTCCCCTTTGGATTGCATGAACTCTTTGATTTCGCCCAGAAGTGACAAAAAACGCTGCAAAATTCATCCCCTGCTGAGCCATCGGATTTCTGTGTGCAGTAACATATTCAGCTGACAGGTCCTCCAATAGCACCTTGAATGTCCTGTGTTGTTTGGCTTTGGAGCGGATGCCATTTATGATCTTCACGACAGGAGTCATAACATGATCAAAGCCGGTTACTTTTGCACATAACGCCTACTGGTGAATGATACAGTGGTAATGTAGAAATGTTGGGAAGTCTGGGTCACCTGTGCATTGCGCAATGAAGCCTGCATGTCGGCCGGTCATGGCAGGAGCCCTGTCTGTCGTCACTGACACCAGCTTTTCTAATGGTACCGTTTTCTCCAAGAAGTAGCTTTTAACCGCGTTGTAAATGTCAATTCCCCTCGTTGTTGTCTTCAGGGACAGAAGTGTCAGGAGTTCTTCTTTGGTGGAGAAATCATCAAACACCATTCGGATAAACATCATCAGCTGAGCTGTACTGGTGCTGTCCATGGACTTGTCGCACTGGATGCTAAACCACCTACACTTAGCCACATCCCAATCCAGTTGCTCTGTCAAGTTTTCAGACATAGCTGACATTCTTCTAACCATCGTACTTGCCCCCAGTTGGACATCGGAGAGAGTGGAGATGGCATCGGGACCATTCTTCTCATCTTTGAATACAGTGTTTGCAACTATCATCATTGCATCTTTCAAAACTTCCCCGTCCGAAAAGGCTTTCTTGCTCTTTATCAAAAAAATTGGCAGCTCTAAAATGAAGCTTCAGTTGCTTTTGTGATTTTATCACTGGCCTCGTGAAAAAAGACTGTTGTTTGGGTGTGTGGGTAGTTAGCATCGAAGCTTTTGTGACACGTACTGAAGTGTCTCTCCACATTGTGCCGCTTTGCCGTCGCAACAGTCGTCCCGCAAATGAGACACACATTTTTCTTTCACTGTTGTAAAAAAGAACTCTTCCTCCCAATCACTGTGAAAATGGTGTGTTTTCTTTCGCTTTTCTGCCATGTTTTCTTCATTTTGGGGGGTAAAAACCACTAACGCCTCATCCTAATTGCACCTGCTTCCTGTCTCAGGAAAGAGTGAGATGGTGGTGTGACATGGGTGCTATATTGATGACCTTTGACTATGACCTATGACCAGAGTTCATACATAAAACATTTTTGTTTTAAAAATTTTTTATATTACATATTGTCATTTTAAAATCTACATTAATGCAAGCGTTTTTGATTAAAAAAGAACAGCAACAAATTTTTTTAGATGGGGCTCCATGGTGACTAGTGCTATTTTTAGAACATGCCTTGCGGGCGACTCACATGGTCCCTGCGGGCGACCAGGTGCCCGTGGGCACCGTGTTGGCTACCTCTGATCTAAAGAATCCTAAATTAAGATTAAGATAATTAAATCTCCTATTCAGGGTCCGACATTGCCCGAATGCCCGGGGCAAGTAAAAATAGCCAGCGGGCCAGCAGACCCTGCGCAGACATGCAAGCAGCACCGACTCGGACACACACACATACCGGACAGCCTCTCAGTCCTTACCCGCTAACGTTAGCTCATGTAGAACACAGGTACCACACAGAAACTTTTACAAAGGGTCATAATGTGCTTCTAGTGACTGTCAAATCGCCAGCGAAAGTTGTTTTAAATGCAGACACGGAGAACAGCTGCCTGCTCTCATGGGACAAAGATCTTCTGAGAAGAAAGACGGTTCACTCTGCTCTGTCGCCAGGAACAAACTGGGAGGCAAAGATCCTCTCTGAGGAAGAGGGTTCCCTTTGCTGCAGGGTTCACCAAAACATTTTTTTTTTGTTTTTTTTCTTTTAATAAATTGAACACACATTAAAGAACATACAAGATCCTGTAGAGAATTAATACATATAATACAATACAATAAACATTGTCAAATTAAATGAAGGAAGAGGATTTTTTTTAAAGGCAAATTAAATATTGGGGATTTATGTAAAAATATCCATAGAGACATATAAATAATTATATAATTAAAGATATGTAGGCTATGTTAGGTGAATACTCCTATCAGTGACCCTGACCACTGGCATTGGCAAAAGAACTGGAGTTGGTCCCCGGACGCTGCACTGTGGCTACCCACTGCTCCCAGTGTATACAGTAGGATGGGTCAAATGCAGAGGTCAAATGTATGTAATGTGCTGAGAAAGGACAATAAAGAATAACTAGGAGATAACAAAAGAATAAAGAGATTTCAAAGACTTAAAAAATAAGGGACACGAATCAAAACAACAAGAAACGAGATATATCCCCAGTCATGCACACCCAGTTTTAATAAACTCAGTACTGTTTTTCAACACATATATTGTCTTCATTCAATGTAGTTAGCACATATTGTTATTGCGCCATTGGTTTTGGCCTTGGTGCCCCACATTTTGGCCATGATGCCCCAATAAATTTGTATTTATCAAAGGCCAAAATGGCCTTGCCCTAAAAATATCTTAACTCCAGGCCTGTAATCGTGTATTTCCTCCCCTGTTTCTGTCCTCGGAGGGGCCAGTTGCAGTGTGCTGCTTTTTTATGTGCTGCTGCCTCCATTGGCTGAGCGTCTCTGCTGACGTAAGATATAAGTCATGAGCGAAAATGTGCACCACACAGTCAGAAAAAGAACCTCTGAGGCAGGGCAAGTAAGAATTTAGATGGGGCAAGTAGATTTGAGAAGCACTTGCCCGGCAGGGCAAGTAGGAAAAAACCTTAACGTCGGACCCTGCTATTCGACATCAGCTCTTACCACTGCCCAGCGGGTCACCTGTGAGGGGAATTCATTGCCTCCCTTCTTAGCAGCGAATCATGCAGACGTTTCTCCCAGGGCCCCGAACTGTCACCCCCACCACAGGCTGGCGCACTGTGGTGGGGGGAGCGGTTGGGCCTGTGACATCCTGTGGGTGCCCTCAACGTCGGTTTCCTTATGCTGCAAAAAGCCTTTGGATTTGGCACAAGAACCACTGTGACAAGTGGCTGGCAGCTGCTGGGTTTGATGAATCTTTGGTTGAAGAGGCAGTTCGAAAAGGGCACTTGTCTACTTTGTTATAATTACTCACTTATAATAATGGTGAAAACAATATTGTTGGCTGTTCGATATTGTCATCAAAGTTATTATTAACATGTGTGAAAATGTTGAAAACACTGGAGATAAAAGAAAACTGGTTAAGAAAAACTTTAAAGTGTAAAATAACTTTGATCGTGAATACAAGAGAGGCTAAGATACAAAATAGAAGAAACAAAAGGGCAGAGAAGTATAAAAAAAACAAGAAGAGAGAAGAGTCAAAAAAGAAAAGAGAGCAAAGAGTACAAAAGAGCAAGAGAGGAGCGCACCAGAGTGCGCATGTTTTTAACCGGCCAAACTGGGCGGGTGTGATAAGGCAGTCTTCTTAAGCCTGATTTATGGTCCTGCGGCGTACCTACGACGTACCTACGTCGTTGCCGTGACGCCGTCGTGAACCCTTCGAACTTCTCCGTCACTCCATTTCGTCGTGGTGCAATTCACCGCCAGAGAGGTATGGAGCTGCGTTCCTTTTCTGAATGGTTATCATTGTCTCTAGTTGATTCTTTGTTTAGCTTCCAGCTTTTCTGGTCACAGTGAACAATGGCGACCAAGAGAGAGAGAATCTTGCTGGAGTTAGAGTTGTTGGATGTCGAAGAAAGTATGTTAATACTGCAACATCTACATCGCAACAGAAGATGTTTAAAGATGGCGGGGATGGCACAATCTGGAAATACGGAACCGGAAATGCGTTGCTACCAAGCAAACCAATCACAGCCCTCTCAGTCTGTGCTGGGTCTGCGTCGCCTCGACGTGTAGTTACATTTTTTGGGAGGTGCACGTCAGGCTACGCCGGGGGCTACGGCGAGCCTCCTGCGTAGCCATGTACCCTACGACGTAGCTACGTCGTTAATTTAACGCAGGACCATAAATCAGGCTTTAGTTGTAAAATAGGCTTATTACTTTATTTCAAAAGAAACTTAATGCTTTTTATTATACGACATCAAATACTTTGACATGTTAGGCACGATAGGCACATATTCTTCTCATTATGGTCAAAATCGGTTTTTAACATCCAATTAAAATTAATACAATTATTATACCACGTGTATCAGCAAAGTACATGTATTGCCTAATTCAAATACACACTCTAGATTAACCTATAGTTGCAACATATAATGAAAAACAAAATGAGGAAGCACATATTCATGAAAACAAGTTGATTAATAAAGCCAACTAGTTTAACTCCATAATATGGATAAAATGTATAATTTCACTTCCAACAGACATTTCAATCAATCAATTTTATTTATAAAGCCCAATATCACAAATCACAATTTGCCTCACAGGGCTTTACATCATACGACATCCCTCTGTCCTTTGGACCCTAACAGTGGATAAGGAAAAACTCCCCCCAAAAAACCCTTTAACGGGGGAGAAAAAAAAAAACGGTAGAAACATCAGGAAAAGCAACTGAAGAGGGATCCCTCTTCCAGGACGGACAGACGTGCAATAGATGTCGTACAGAACAGATCAGCATAATAAATTAACAGTAATCCGTATGACACAATGAGACAGAAAGAGAGACAGATAGAGAGACAGAGACAGAGACAGAGAGAGATGCAGGACAGACGGTAATGACAGTAGCTTACAACAACATTAATGAAAGTAATAATATTATAATTCTGGCTATTGTGGTACAATATGTTGAAAGTATATAGTAATATCTGATAGTATACATATGTGACAATAATCATAGTATAATAATAGTAGGAGTATGACTAATGGTAACAGCAGCAGCAGGAGGCATCTGGCAGGACCACGGCAGCAGCACAACCACACACGTCACACTATCCAGGCACCGCTGCGATATGAGTTAACCTGCGAGACAGTGGAGCACAAAGGCTCCGGAGAAGAAGCCGAGTTAGTGACATGCAGTATGGCTGAGTTAGCAAGATGCAGTAACAGGACATGAGAGAGAGAGAGGGAGGGAGAGAGAGAGAGAGAGAGAAAGAAGGAGTGAAGGTGCCCGGTGTATTATAGGGGGTCCCCTGGCAGACTAGGCCTAAGTCAGCCTAACTAGGGGCTGGTACAAGGCAAGCCTGAGCCTGCCCTAACTATAGGCTTTATCAAAGAGGGAAGTCTTAAGTCTAGTCTTAAATGTGGAGACGGTGTCTGCCTCCCGGACTGCAACAGGAAGATGGTTCCACAGGAGAGGAACCTGATAGCTGAAGGCTATATGATGGAGCCTGACCATTTAGAGCTTTATAAGTTAACAGTAGGATCCATCCATCCATCTTCTATCCGCTTTATCCTCTTGCGGGTCGCTGGGAGGCTGGAGCCTATCCCAGCTGACATTGGGCGAGAGGCAGGGTACACCCTGGACAGGTCGCCAGACTATCGCAGGGCTGACACATAGAGACAGACAACCATTCACGCTTACATTTGCACCTACGGCCAATTTAGAGTCACCAATTAACCTAATCCCCAATCTGCATGTCTTTGGACTGTGGGAGGAAGCCGGAGTGCCCGGAGAGAACCCACGCTGACACGGGGAGAACATGCAAACTCCGCACAGAAGGGCTCCCACACCGAACGGGGGGATCGAACGGGGAACCCTCTTGCTGTGAGGCGACAGAGCTAACCACCACACCACCGTGCCGCCCTTAACAGTAGGATTTTAAATCCAATTCTGGATTTTACAGGGAGCAAGTGCAGAGAAGCTAAAACAGGAGAAATATGAACTCGTTTTTTAAGTTCCTGTTAGTACACGTAGTGCCGCCAGAGTTTTTGAAGACTTATTATAGCTACCTGATAATAGGGAGTTACAGTAATCCAGCCTTTAGGTAACAAAAGTGTGGACCAATTTTTCTGCATCTTTTCGGGTCAAGATAGGCCTAGTTTTCACAATATTACGCAGATGAAAAAATGCAGTCCCTGAAGTTTGTTTTAAATGAGAATTAAAAGACAAATCTTGATCAAATATTACCCCGAGGTTTCTTGAAGGTAGTGCTAGAGGCCAGAGCAATGCCATCTAGAGAAACTATGACATCAGATAAAGAGTCTCTGAGTTGTTTGGGGCCAAGAACAATAACTTCAGTTTTGTCTGAATTTAACATAAGGAAATTGTGCTCATCCAGGTTTTTATGTCTTTAAGGCATAAAAGCGGGTGTGTCGCTGAGTGGGGAAAAGTGGTTAGAAACATGAACAGAAACATTTCAATGTTGTCACACAGAAACATTTGGCAAGAGAGTGGAGGGCGTGATTTCCCCGGGGCAATGCAAATGGACAAGATGTGGTTGAGAAAAGAAGCATTGTCTCATGACAACTAGTGGGTCATTCATCACCGTGTTTTACCCCTAGGCTGGATACTTTAAGATGGCATCTGAAACTTGAGGGATCCCAAGTGACTTTTTACCTCCTTTTGGCTTAAGGATGGCTGAAAGAAGTGTTTGTCCAGTTGGGGGTAATACAGGGGTGAGTCCTTAACACTTGACCCCCGGTGGTCTCGTTGGTCTTGTTCATTGATAATACTGGTTCAAAGGAAGTCCAGAGAGGCTGTTCCTCTACAAAAGAAATGATTAACAAATACATAAACACAGGCTAACTAGAGCCGAAACACAGGTGTCTACAAACCAACAGGGTCATGTGGCCACTGCCAGCATCTACCTACAGCAAAACACTGGTTTACTGTGTGTGCGCTGCTTAAGGAGTGGCGCAGCAATAATCAATATATAAACATGCCTGCGTCTTTCAGAGAGGAATGGACCAGAGGAGCGAGGGGGGAGAGTCTACCTGGCAAAATAGCAGCTATAATGAGCGTTTATATTTCAAAAATGAAGCATGGAGGGGAGCAGTAAACAAACCATGCCCACCTGGGAAGCGTGTACCGAATGCCGGAAAGGGACGGGTACCTTCTGCTTTTATATTGTGAGTGCAATGATTGCGGAATCAGGATAACGGAAACCATAGTAACAAATGTAAACAAAGAGAGCGAGAGAAAAAAGAGAAATGCTCATTCTGTTACAATCTTTTACACATATTTTTGCCAGACTGTCTAAATGGGAATGGCTGTTGCCACAGCTTTCCTTCTGGGACAGGGTCTGGATCATTGATAACTTGGTTGCCTTGACCCTTTCACACAGACTGATAGCCCTGCCTCCACCAAGAGGCCTGATCGAGGAGGTTAAGAGGGAAGTTGTGGACTTCTTCTGGTCAGGGCAGCACCAGTTGCGTTCATCGGTGCTATATCTGCCGGTGCAGGGACGGAGGACAGGGCCTGGTGGACATCACATCTTGTATCGCAGCCTTCAGACTGCAGACAGCTCAAAAACTGTTGTACAACTTCGGCCTGCCTTGGATGGGCACTGCCTGTCTGCTGCTGAGAAGAGCTGGATGTTTAGGACTGCACAAACATCTCTTCCTGCCCCAGCCCCAGTCCATAGACTTGACTGGTTTGACACATTTTTACCTGTTTTACAGGCATGGCAGGTCTTCTCATTCCACTGAAAGGCTGTAGGGATACCTGGGATGTGGTTCTTTGAGGAGCCCCTCTTTGGCGGGAGTTTCATGGCCTCTCAAGTCCTGTCATCTGTAAGCCTGAGATCCAGACTGAGAGGCTGGCATAGTTCAAATAAACACAAGAAATTTGTGCTCTAAATAAAGGATCAGCGCTCAGTGAATAACCTCCTAAGCCCTATGATAAGCTATTATGGCAAGGCTTAACTATACAGACCAGTGAGCAGTGATGGACTGATGTGCTGACATACTGCGGTAAGCGTGTTGTGTCATTTCCGGTGTTTCTGTGATAGCGTCTCTGTGCTGCTCTAGCGAACTCTACAAGCTTGCTTTCTGTTTTTTCTTCAGTTGCTTAATATCTACTTCAAGTCTTAACCCACACTAGTTCTGTTTAAGCACTTATAGCTCTCCTCTTTTTACGCCTTTCTTGCTATTCCTAGCTGTTGTTTGCACATTATTAGCCTTGATAGCTACATTAGCTTAACAGTTAGCAATGGCTTCTCCTTCTGCTCTTTCTTGCTCTGTGTGCAAGATGTTTAGCTATGCCTCTGCCTCCTTTAGCGACAGTGGTAATTGTAACAAGTGCAAGCCCGGTTCTAGGCAGGCATATATGAGGGGGCAGTCATAAATGTGAAGGGGGCATCATGCTCCAGCACATTTTTGCCATAGGTAGAGCTGACAAATAAAGGTCACTCACTCACTCACTCACTCACTCACTCACTCAGTGCCCTATAGAGGGTGTCAAAGCACCGTGGTCTCAAATGTGCTCGCCGCTTGTTTTGTTGTTGATAACAGTGTTTTCTACATGGAATTGGGTTGTTGTTAGCTGTGTGTCCAACCCCCAACCTAAAGAAATGGATTGCACTTTGTCAGGCCTCTACCCTAAGACCTGTCCAACTTGGGTGTCCCACCTGAAGACTAAGCTCCTGCTGGTATAGCTCTTAGGGTCACGCAAACCCCCTGACCACAATGAGGTGGCAATCCCTCAGGGAGGAAAACTGAAAAATAAAATGAACAAAAAATAAAATAAAAATTAAGAAAAAATAAAATAAAAATATCCTTCATCCAGGCACAACCAACATCTTAACATTTATCTTATTGGATGGCCATTCGGCATCTAGACATATAAAATAAATTTGAACCTAATAATCACAATAACCTCACTATAGCCAGTATTTACCAAAGCTAGTCTTATAAAAAAACTTCTCAAACTAACAGAACTAACAAACACAACAGATGTAGGCTAGAGCAGAACATTTTATACTTTTTTGTTTTGTTTTTTTTGTCTTTTTTTTGTTTTGTTAGCAATTTAACAGATTTCTCTTCACTCCACTCTCCTTTGAGCTGCTGAAAGCTGCAGGAGTGAAAAGTTAATAAAAGCTTTGTAAAAATCGTGTGCAGAACTAGAGACTGGGCGGGGCTTTATGTAGGGGTCTGGCACACACAGGGCATTTGTCCTCAGTATGTGACATACAGCAGACATCTCTCGCTGTGCTTGTGTGATTGAAGAAATGTTCACACTGACAGGCTCACACTCTATGCTCACACTGCTATATTTACTTTTTTCTGTTGTTAAGTATCTCACAACACGAGACACTACAACGAGTTTAATGGAGCTTCACGTTACTGCTGCATTATGCCTCACTGAGACTGAGAAACCTGACGTCAATGCATCTTGGCTCATTTGCATACTAAACAGTGATTGGGTGTTTACCGGGGGGAGGATCTCTGCTGACTGCAGACAGTAGATTACACACAGCCGGCACACAGCATGGAGTGGAGTGGAGACCGATGAGAAAACTTTCCTGTTTTGTGCCTTTTTCGGCGGATTTGATTTGAGGGGGCAAGACATTTGTTTAAGGGGGCATTGCCCCTCTTGCCCCTGCGTAGAACTGGCATCGAACAAGTGTATCTTATTTGCTGCGTTGGAGGCGAAGCTCAGTGAATTGGAAGCGAGGCTCTGCACCATGGAAAATCATTCAGTAGTTGTGGTAGTTAGCCAGCCCCCTGTAGCCGGTGCAGAGCCACATAACCTCTGCTAGCGGTCCCCCCGGTAACCCCTGTGCAGCCGGGAGGCTGGGTAACTGTCCAGGACAAGCTTAGTTCCAAGCCGAAGCCCACGGTTCACCACCAGCCTGTTCATGTTTCTAACCACTTTTCCTCACTCAGCGACACATCCACTGAGGAGAAAACTCTGGTTACTGGCAGCTCTATTTTGAGAAACGTGAAGTTATCAACACCAGCGGCCATTGTCAAATGTATCCCTGGGACCAGAGTGGGCAACACTGAGTCAAATTTAAAACTGCTGGCTAAGGCTAAACGTAGATTTAGTAAGATCCTTATTCACGTTAGCGGCAACGACACCCGGTTACGGTTTTGAGTAATTTATGAGAAGTTCTGATAAAAAAAATAAAAAATATTACAGACTATAGAATAGGACCGACAACCTCTCCAATGTCTCATGTCAATTAATTAACACTATTTGTTGGCTTTTCTTTTTTTTTTTTTTTTTTTTGCTGCTGCTGCGCTGTGTCTCCAGTTGTAAGTGGCTTTGCTAAATTTTTCTACAATAATAAATTAGATTAACTTTTGGTCTATAAAATTGTTGGCTATATTTTGCATTTTAATAAAAAAAACTTAAGAATAAAAGAAATAAACACCAAAATAATTAGTGGAAACGTTTTTTTATTAATACTCCTCCTCTCTGACATACTAACACACACACACACACACACACACACACACACACACATTGAACACGCGATTGAATGAATGAATGAATGAACATTTGAAGCGGTTCAGCCGCAGTTCTGCCGGCTGGCGCGGTCACTGTTGAGATTACATTTACATTTACATTTTTATTATTAACAAAATGTTTTTTTATTGACCATATGAATGGTTTTGTTTTCAAATAAATATCTGGAAACAAAAATGTATTTTTTGGTGTACTTTTACAGAGTTTTTTTTTTTTTTTTGCAATATGTATATAGCCTACCTGTATATATCAAAATGTATAATTTTCAGCAGCGGTCAGAGGTATAAATGCTTAGAAGTCTAGTGTGTTTCATTTTTGTAACCTATGGCTTCAGAAAACATACAAGACACATTTTTAGGAAAAGACATAGGAAGAGAAGCTTGTAGGTTTTATCTAAACAGAGTTATTTGCATTATAAAAACCCAAACGGTCTGTCAGACCGCCTGTCAGAGTGATTGTTTCCTCATTCATTCCAAAAAATGTTCACACCAGGGTGAAAAACGCGTTCTCTGCGTCTTCTTTCATTGTTTCGATGTCTCCTTCTTGCAACAATAACCGCAGCCATGTGTGTGCAATTACGCATACAAACCGTTTGCACCTCCCTTTGACACGTGTTAAATATAGATGAAGTTTCTATGAGCAAAATTGCTTTCAGGTTTGATAAATCACTTTGCGTGTGCTAACTTCATATATTTACATTTTCTCCTCCCAGCACACGCACAATTGCGTGCTAGTTCCTCACTAGTTTAATCTATTGTAATATTGTTTGGGCTAACACAAACCTGTAAACCTAAACTCTGTAAGCTCCACTTACTCTAAAAACATTTTTTCAGAGCAGCTACAAATTCAAATACAAGGGCTCCATTCTCTCCTCTATTTTCTAAAATGAGGATCCTAACCATATTTGATATTAATGTCATGCAATTCTGCATTTTCATCTATAAGGCAATTCACCAAAGTCATGAATTCCTCTAACCGCTTCCAGCAATATTTTCGCGTGAATTCCAGTATACACTCATACGCAACAAGACAAGCAGGACACCTGCAACTCCCCCCCTGCCGTACTAGCAGAGGGCAATTCACTATTAAATATAAAGGGATCACATTGTGGAATGAACATCATAATCATGCAGATGCCACTGCCTCCTTGTCTATATTTAAAAAGAGATTACTGATGAAACTATTTAAACACTATGTTTAACAGTTTACTAGGACTAGTTGATCGTGTTACAATTATCTTGTTTAAATTATTTTTTATTTCTTCTTATTTCTTCCTATTTCTTTTTGCTTCCCTTATTTTATTCATTATTTGTTTTCTTGTTACCTGATATAATGTACATTATTAATTTTTCTTGACTAAACAAGGTCAAGGTTGGGTCAATTTATAAGCCCTCCTAGGGTTTCCGACCTCAACTGCACATTCCCTACCCACTCTCTATATAGCGTGATTTGTACCGAATTTATAATTTGTCACTTTTTTATGTGCAAATAAAAAAATAAACAAACATTGTTAACCCATTATTTGATGTCCAAAAGAGTTAGAATCTGGTGATTGTGGATGCCTTCTCTTCCATTTGATTCCATTTTGATTTTAATTTCATTGAATGCAAATCAACTGTTTTGGTTGAAACACCAGTGTAAAGGCAGGGAACTAAATCATAAATAAAACAGACTTATTAAAACCAGTCCTGTCTGCGAAAGGACTGAAAACACGAAATAAGTTTGTTGCTCTGCTCTTGCTGGATCAAACAGATCAACAACCAAGACAGATTCAGTTATTATCTGCCCACTTTGGCACTTACTTCAGAGCTAGGCTACCTTCCAAAATGGGCTTAATCAAACACAGTTGCAAGAATCCCTCAAATTCTCAAAGCCCTGTGTCCATTCATTCATTGTCTTGATTACATGACATCCAAACAATATACTACTCCATCCTGATGTATGATTTGTTCAGTGTGTTCAGCAGTTCATTTGCAAAAGCATGCTTTGGTGGACTGGTAGCTGAATGAACATCTTTCTTCCTAGCTGATGATACTGCTCAGTTGCAAGGAAATGATTGAGCCTTGAATCAGACAAATGGATTCAGAAGCCATATCTCCACAAGGGTGTTATAATGCCAGAGTTGTTAAGAGAATCCACCAGTGATACATGAAGACCCAAAGAGAAAATATTTGAGGATTAGAAGAGTGAAGGTGATAAAGAAGAAAGAGAAGGCTTGTTTAGATGTATGAGCATAGCGGTCGTAGTTGTGTCAGTGGTCCTTACTTTGTAGAACAGTCAGATCCTCATTCACACTATTTCATATTCTGTTCATCTCATTCTTGGAACTGACAAAGCTACAATCAATCAATCAATGGCTAATCATCAGTTAATTACTCTGGGAAGAATGTGCTTCATTGTCACAGACCCTGGATGAGTTTTTTTTCTCTGAAACAGCAAACACTCATCTGTTGCTTCATTATTTGCCTTTACCCACCGGATTGATGGCAGACATGCCATTCATTTTTCAGACTTGCAGTTCCAGCTTTTTTACTTTATTACTTATTTCCCACCAGATGAGATGTACTGATGAAACAGCTTCAGCTAGAAGCTGTGCCCATTTTTTTTCTCAATATGCTCCAGCAGCTGTAGCTTTGGAAATGCCCAGGATATTGGATGTAGTTATGTCATGGAAGTAAAATGGTATAAGCAGGGGCGGAAATCCCGGGGGGGACAGGGGGGACATGACTCCCCCTTCAATAATTTGAGACACAATTAATCATTTTTGAACAATGCAGTAGTATTTATTAAAAGCACAATGTAAGCACAATGTAAGCGGTGCTCATTATAATCGCTCAATAATGTGCTATTTAAATCTTAAAAGATTTAGTCCCCCCCTCCCATTCCTAGTAGTGGTATATCCCACACTCTTTCCAACGGGCGGGGCTAGCAGCTGTTAGTACTTGGCAGCAGTGGCAGAGTGTGGCTGGACCCGGCTGCCCGCATCGCGCATAGCGGGGTAAGATGTTCACTCACACAGATACAGTTTAACTTACACAAGTTACAACACATCCCATTTACTGTTACAACAAGCCCCAGGCCCAGGCTGATAATATAAACTGTCTGCAACATTTCTCCTGCATTGTTCAAAAGCCAGAGGAGGAGCGGCCATTATGCGCGACTATTATGCACGGTTGTGAGGTGCGCAGCGGCAGATCTCACAGCACACTGTTTATAAACCAGTTCACCAGTTTAATTGCAGGAAATGTTTATCTAACTGCCAGTAAAAAAACGAAAAAAAACCAAAACAAAACGGTTTGCTCCTGCAGCCAGCCAGAGATGAAGGATCCATTCCACACACCTGAGCCAGATGAAAAAGAGGGAGAGAAGGAGAGAGATTGAGTTTTGGTCTTTGATGAATGAAGCCTTATTGTTTTGCTGCTATTAAACAATGAGAGACATGTTTTCTCCGCTTACTTAATAGTATAAATATTCACACTACTGCGCACGGGGAGACAGAGACCCACTCTGCTCCAGACACACTCAGCACCTTGGACAGCACGGTGCACCTGACTGTTGTCGATGTATACATGTTAATTTGATTTCAGTCATTTTGTTTTAAATCTGGACATGTGCAGGTGGACTCGGCCAGTGCTGAGAAAGGTCCTATGCCTGCCTGTTGGAGAGATAAAGAAAAGATTAAAGCGTCAAATTGCGGTAAAAGATGCTTTATAACAGACAGGCTACAACTTTTTTTTCTTGTCCCCCCCTGGAATTATTTTCTAAAATTTTACTGTTTATTGTCCCCCCCCCCCCCCCCCCAACTATGAAATGGGATTTTCGCCCCTGGGTATAAGTATATTAAAGGGTGGGTTGACACACTCACAACAAGACTACTTTAATATCTAGTATATAAATGGACTATTTATGGTCAATGTGCTAAGTCTACAGTGTAAATTGTTGGATACTAAATGTTCATTTGCAATTTCTACATGACACAGTGAAATAATTAAGACTGTCCACACATCACTGTAAAAGTCTCCTGAGGGCGTATTTGAGGACAGTCACTTCCTTTTTATTTGGAAAGAGCAACGGCCAGTAGGGCAACTCCAACACTTGACCAGTGTCAGGCTATAAAAAGTAATTAATTACTTTTAACTTGTTACTCTTTTCAAAAGTAATGTTATTACTTCACTTATTACCCCCTGGCGATAGTAATTAATTACACTACTCATACTTTACTTTTCCGTAACTTTCTAAAGTTTTTCACTGATAAAATCTCCCTAATAAGAAACAATATTATTAATCAACAGCTCTCCAGCAACATGATAGATCAGTGCTCGGTGTCCTGGTCCACCAGTTCACTCTCACAGTTTAAGCCTATCTCCGCTGAGGCCTTGGCCTCTTTGGTAGCCGCCTCAAAGCCTACTATGTGCGCATCAGGTCCTATTCCATCTGACCTCTTTAAAGAACTTTTTCCTATCCTAAGTGGCCCTACATGTACCAACATTAACACTTCCTTCTCTGAGGGGTCTGTCCCAGTAGCCTATAAATCTGCAATCATTAAACCGCTCCTTAAAAAATCTAATAGTGATCCACTGGTTCTTGCCAATTATCGACCCGTTTCCACTCTTCCTTTTTATTCAAAATACTTGAGAGAATTGTTGCTGATCAACTAACTGCCCATCTTTCTGCTAATAATCTCTTTGACAACTTTCAGTCCGGCTTCCGCTCCTGTCATTCTACTGAAACTGCCCTGACTAGAGTTGTCAATGATCTGCTGATCACTGCAGACTCTGGATCAGCTTCCTTACTTTTAATTCTTGATTTGAGTGCGGCTTTCGATACCGTAGTTCACTGTGTGCTTTTACATCGGTTAGAGCATTGCGTTGGTGTACATGGGCTGGCACTCTCATGGTTCCAGTCTTATTTATCTAGCAGATCCCAACGTGTTAGTTTTAATAATTATTTTTCTGAATGTTCTACTGTCATGTCTGGTGTGCCCCAGGGTTCTGTCCTTGGCCCTCTGTTGTTTTGTATTTACATGCTCCGTCTGGGCAAGATCTTTTCAGAATATGGCATTAAGTTCCATTGCTATGTGGATGATACGCAGCTATACATACCGCTGCAGCCAACTGACCCCTCCCAAATCCAAAATTTAGAGGCATGTGTATCCCAAATCAAATTTTGGATGTGTCACAACTTCCTTATGCTTAATGCTGCAAAGACTGACTTGTTAGTGATTAAACCTAATAACTATAAGCACTTGTCTGAGGATCTATGTCTTAATATAGATGGATGTATGATCACTGAGCGCTCACGCATTAGAAACTTTATACGCATTATTTTTGATCCAACTCTCACTTTTCTGCCTTACATCAAGGAAATCACTAAGACAGCATTTGTTCATCTTCGTAATATAGCCAAAATCCGCCCTGTTTTATCTTTCCAAAACACTGAGATTGTTGTTCATGCTCTTGTGTCCTCTAGACTGGATTATTGCAACGCTCTTTTCCCTGGCCTCCCTAGCTCCCTCCCAAAATATGAACCTTATAGTCAAAGACAGTTTATTCAGCCTGCGTAGTTGAGGGGACAGGTCAAATTGATATGATGCTGATTTACAGGAGAATTCATGTAAAATGGAGGATAAACCATGAACATAAACTACAGATCACCTGTAAAGCATTTTAATAAATTAATCTATCATAATTAAAACAACTGGAGACTGAGAACAAACTGATATATGGGTCTGATCACTTTTTTAATGAATTGACATCATTCCAGACAGGATGTAAGTGTGTTTGTGACTTCCTGTACGGACTGAAGGCTGCTGGAAACTGTCGGGAAACTGTCTGACTTCACTGCGGCTTTTTGTCACCGCCCCCCGCTGCGGCTGCCTGCTCTCGTCTACTTTCCAGGCGAGGCGCAGTTAATCTCGAAAGAGCCTATTGTTATCAAACACAACGAGCTGGCTCGCCCCCCCACCCCCACCCTCGTCCTCCGTGACGCTGTCACATGAATGAGCGATAGCTGCTAGTTACCCTGGATTTACACACCTGTTCAAGGGATAGTGCACCCAACATGAAAATTCACCCATTATCTACCCAGATTCAAACATCCAAAAACACATAATTAAAACCACAGAGTATCTCCACACTGCTCGTCCAGTGATACAAGTGTCCTGAAGCCCCGACATAAAAAGTTGTTGAAAAACATCATTTGACAGAGCTCTACGGTGCGATCATTTCATTCGCATTTGCGACTAAAAATAGTTTTGTGTGAGCAAAAGAAATCATTCAGGAGCACGCTGTGCAAGTACAGATTTCAACCAGCAGCAGAAATGAAAGGCGAATCCTGCCGGTTGTGGGTTTAACGGGGGTCACAGACAGGAATTCGGTGGAATACTATGGCCACCGCAAAATAGCGGTTTGACGGCGTCCAAGAAGCCCGGCTCCAGGTCCAATAATTTCCTCTTCCTTGGTGTCAGTGTTCCACAGTGACTGTTAGCACCCAGCCCACTGTGGGTCTATTAGGGAATGTACTAAAACATACCAACCGGGCTGCAAGATGTGTCTGGTTTATGCACTGATAAGGGATTGTTCTTAACTTATCAGAGGAGGAGGGTGGCTGGTTGATTTTTTTAATTTATTTATTTTATTTCCGATGAACTCAGCTAAGCGTTCCAGGCGACCCAACTACAAAAGCCAGTGAACTAAAGACATCCTTTGTTTCTAATAGTAGAGCAGTAGGCCCAATGTAGCCCTGTGTGTGTGTGCTGGGCCCATACCACACACATGATGGAGGAGAGGGTGGAGTCCTGAGGAGCCTTTGTATTTTGTTGTTTTCCTATTAAATATGTTATTTAAAATTTTCACTGCGCTCCTAAATTTTTTTCTGTGCTCCTAATTTTTTTCAGTTAGGAGCACATGTGCTCCTAGTGAAAAAGGTTAGCGTAGAGCCCTGCTCATTGTAGCCTGTAGCTCTAACTGCCTCTCTGGGCACCCAATCATGTGTGCGCGCTTGCGCGAGACTGTGAGACATGGGCATCATGTTCATGTATGTGTGCTTGCTTTCGCTGGTCTCGCGCTGACTGGTTGGTGCAGCCTGGGCCCAAATATTTTTGTTGCCATTTGCGGAGCCTGGGCTGCCTACAGAGACCAGACTTTTTCACAGCATATTCAGAGGACATGTAGCTAGCAGATCGGGAGGAGATGTTTGCTGTATGTGACATATGACTCGACTTGACTTGCTGGACTTACAGCAGGGACTTGACTTGACTTGCTTGATTCTCACCACAACTAACTTGGGACTTGCTTGAGACTTGAAGGTAAAGACTTGAGACTTGCTTGTGACTTGCACATGTGTGACTTTCCCCCATGTCTGTTGGCTGCAGACAGTCCCCTCTTAGAAAAAATGCATTTGTGAATCGAGTCACATTAGGGGAGTCTCAAAACTCGCACACACAAATGCAGGGAAGTTTACAAATTAAAAGCACTTTGTAAATGCAAGTTCGACAGTTCATATATCAATGTAACAACCTCCAAATATGTATTTGATGGAAATTGCAAATACATTTACATGCGTACCTTTGTGAATTTCAATTGCACATATTTAAAACAAGAAATATTTGTGTGTGCATCACAAATATGTTTATAAATCTTTTTTTTTTTTTTTTATACGTGGATTTCTTTTACTTATATATGGAATGAAACATATTTTTGTGTGCATTGAAAATGTGTTTGTGTTTTGAGTCATGTACTGTATATATACTAGTCCATACCCATACAGTTTCACATGGCATGTGTTTGGGATACAGGTCATAGGAAATTGCAGATTAAATAGTCAACTGAACCCATTAAGAAGAGCAATGAATTCAGACAGTTTTTGTGAATTTGATAGCATGATTGCTTTATTGAAAGTACAGTAGTACCATTGCCAATAATGGGGTAGTTATTGGGCTAAAACTGTACAAGGCAAATAGTTAAAGTGTTTATATGTTGCATTGACTTAAAACTGGGGCGCACTGGTAGTTCACATGGGAAAAGTGCGGCTAAACCTCACTGCAGCAGTGCGGGTTGGAATCCGGCCTGAGTTATTTGCTGCATGTCTTCCTTGCTCTCTCTCTCTCTCCCATCCTTTCTGTCATGCTTCACTGTCCTGTCAAATATAGGCCAAAAATGCCCATAGTCATACCATGACTTAGTCATACCAAAAATTTGGAAAAAAATTAAACATTCGGCCACAGGGGAAGCCATAGCGATCGGTCGCATTTTCGCCATTTTTAAGCATTTTTCTGTTGTTATAGCGCCACCCAGTTGCCAATTAGAGTTACATTTCTCCAGTCACCTTGAGGCGTCCTGTTCTACATATCTACCAAGTTTAGTAAAAATTGATTTGGCAGTTAGGCCTATATAAGAAATTAGCTGTCTAGCGCCCCCATTTTGTTTGATCGGGTCAATAATGGAGGGGTCCCCTCAGATTATGTGTGGTCATATGCCTACAAAGTTGCGTGGTGATCGGTGAAACCCTTGAGATGTTATACACCTTTATGTGATGAGCTACGCCCTCCGCAATATTCATTGCCTTATAGAAGCTCAGTTTTAGTAAGTTTTCCAACTTTTGCCAAGAGGGAACTTTAGATATTGGTCCCTAGATTATGTTCACCGAGTTTCATGCAGATCGGTCAAACTTCGTAGGAAGAGATTGATTTTAAGAAATTCAAAATGGTGGAAAATCTATATAACCGGAGGTTATGGGTTCTTGAGGCAAATTTGTTCCTCATGAGGAGAGGCATCTCTGTGCAAAGTATCATGTCTCTACGACATGAGATATGCCCATTCAGAGTTTTGCAATTTCAATCGGTTGCTATAGCGCCCCCTTTTGGCCAACTGATGTAATATTGCTTCATTCGCATCCTCCCATGACCCTCTACCACTGTGCCAAATTTCACATGGATTGACCAAGTCAGTCAGGAGAAAAATGTGAAACAGTCACACAGACACACCCACAGACACACAGAGTTTTCATCATTATATAGTAAGATAAGATAAATCCCCAAATACATTTATGAGTCTTTTTTTGTGCATTTATTACTTTCTGTGTGCATTTATTCATTTTGAGACTCTTCTACCTCCATACATTCTGAAAGAGCAACGGCCAATGAGGCACCCTCAACACTCAACCAGTGTTGGGCTTGTCACTCTAAAAATGTAACATGCATTAGTCGCACTCTTTGTTCTTTCAAAAAGGCAGGGACTGTCCTCAATTACATCCTAAGGAGGCTTTTACAGTAAAATATTACTTTTTCCCAATAACAAGTAGTTTAACTAATTACTAATACATTTTCGGTAATCATATTACAGTTACCCCAAAACTACAAACACTTGTTACAACACTACTTTTGTTATCACCCCACTACTGACTTGAAATACAACATTCAAAGCAGTGGATTCATTTTCATAATCGTCGCACTGCACATGCAAGTCACAAACTAAGTTAGTTTGAAAGATGGAAATGCTTGCCTTAGCAGCTGGAAATATTACCATAACTTTGATTTTGTCAAGAGGAAAGATGACAAGAACACTGTTGCCGCAGGTAGTAGTTTTAAAACTTTTTCCACTGCAAAAACACATCCTCAGTATCCCACATCCCACACATACCTCCAGTAACGTGTTGCTAGTAAAGCGTTACTGTCAAACACTGCACTCGACTGACCAATGGCATAACTTCATCACTCACTCAATAAGTCAGACACAGATGTTGACACCTTTATAGTGCTGGCTAGGGTTGGGAACGATTAACCGATACGACCGGATATCCGGTTTGATAAGCGAGAGATACGGCTACATCAGTAGCAGCCTCCTCAATCGATACAAATCAGCCATGAATCCTTAGATGAATCGATTGTAGAGTCACGGATTCGGGTATCGCGAGACTAGCAATCGGTTGACTGACTTTAACAGTTTGCATCTCAAAACAACGCGAGAGCCGGCGGCATGCTCCGTAGCAGGCATTACTGACAACGATAATGGATGTAAACATCAGTGCCAGCTTGACCGGTGGAGATGAGGAACAGAAGCTAATGCTGGTTGGATAAACCAGGGAGCAGCCAAGCCGCAGCAGAAACTAAAGGCGAATCCTACCGGTTGTGGGTTGAACGCGGGGTCACAGACACAGACAGAAATACGTATTCCTGTCAAATACGGCGGCGCATGATAATGGCTTACCGGCGACCAACAAGCCCGGCTCCAGGTCCAAGAAGTCTTCATCGGTGTCATGACTGCCCAGAAATACCAGGCGAGCCCTGGCAGCACACAGGTATGTGACGTGTCAGAGGAGAAACGAGCAGTTCACATTTCCACAAACCTCACCGCACTTTAGGGACTGTTCTTTACTTGTTAGGGGAGGAGGGTGGCTGGTTGATTTTGATTTTATTTATTTATTTTATTTTGATTCCCCCTTATGTTAATCACTTATTGATGCTGTTTTTGAAGTATGAATAAGTCAATAAGTAATTTATTCCATTGAAATATCAATGATGTATTATAGAAAAGTGATTTATCTTTTTATGACATGCTGTCAGTGATAAGCTGCTAGTCATCACAGTCCATGATATCAACTTATAACAGGAGATGTCAGATTCTGCCCCTACATTGCATGTTATTATTTTATTCTGCTTTATGTTTATATTGTACAGCGTTATAATAAACTTTATTCCAGACTCAAGTCCATATAAGATACATACAAAAACACAGACAATACCATAAAAATAACACAACAAGTAGGTTTAAAACACTTAAATTTTAGTTAAAGTTCACTTCACCTAAAGTTTAAAACTTCTTCTCATTTTTATATTGATCCCATCCAACAAAATGATGTTCATTCAGCAAGACTTTTTTTGGTCCACGTCCAAAAATAAATACATTTGACATGTGATTTTGTTGTTGTTTGACTTTTTATTTTATTTTTGCCAGTGCCATACAGCAACACTGCTTGGGGATGTGGTCTTTTACAAATTTGAAAATACTGTAAGAATGTCACTTTTATAGAATTGGCTTCTTTATTTTATAATGTATGATTAATGTCTACATCAACAAATGTTAACCATAGAATCGTATCGAATCATATCGAATCGTATCGTTCCTACACTGTATTGAATCGTTCTGTATTAAAAATATATTGTTTTTGAATCGTATCGTAACCCGTGTATCTAGATACGTATGGAATCGTCTATCACAGAGAGATTCCCAACCCTAGTGCTGGCCCTCCTTTGTGGCAGTCCAGCCAAGAAGAACAGTTTCAGACTGTAGAAGTTCATCCTTGACCTTTGAAAATGTAGTTTGACAACACTGATGTAAGGTCACATGCTTTTTCCATGTGGATGCATCAGTGGTGTAACTAAGGACACTGTTGCATTTTGACAAGGATAATACATGACAAGTTGTATGTTCCGTGATTGTATTGGATGGCCAGGGGACTAAGCACCTTCACAAAATTCATTACACTCATGGAGTGTAAAAACTTGGAAGGTATTTTACTGCTTATACCATGGCCACTGCCAACAAAATGGCATGTCATCAAATTGCTAATATCAAATTTCTGGTGGCGCGGTGCGGCTGCGACACGGACACAAGAGACGGGCATCCTGTTGTATTTTGTTTTCTTAGTCTGTTAAGTTTGTTTGTCAAGTTTGTCAGGGTGTGCTGAATGTGTCACGATGGGAAAGACAAAGGCTATTGCACTGCTACTATTGCTGGTGCTGATTACATCCAGCATCTACACACAGCACGACGCCAACACCGTGCTCCCTGGGAGATACGACCAGGTGCTGCAGGTGAGCAGTAGGGAATGGCTGCTGTCCCTACGGAGAGGAGCTGCACCAGCGCCGGGCCTGCTGGACAGCGTACCGGAGGAGTTATTGAGACGGCGTGGAGGCAGGCGCCCGCGGAAACGGGGGAAGAGGGGCGGAATTTTACAGCGACTCCGCCGAAAGTGCAACAAACCACCACTACCATCAATAATCTTCAGCAACACTCGGTCCCTGAGGAACAAAATAGAGGAGCTACGCCTGAACACAAAAGTCTGCAATGAATACCGTGAGTCTTGCCTCATGATTTACACAGAAACCTGGCTTCAAGGAGACTTTCTCGACCCCCTGGTCCAGGTACAGGGATTCTCTAACATGCGCATGGACAGGAATAATAACTCGGGGAAATTGAGGGGTTGTGGCATTTGCATATACGTTAAGAACTCCTGGTGCACAAACATCACAGTTAAAGAGATAGTATGTATCCCTGATCTTGAACTTTTATGTCTGAGTTTAAGACCTTTTTATCTACCGAGAGACTATGGGAACATTTTTATTTGTGCCGTCTATGTTCCACCTAGTGGGAATGCAGTAAAAGCTGCCTCATGTGTAGCTGACTGTGTCCACCAGCAATTAGAAAATAAACCTGATGCACCTATATTTGTATTGGGGGATTTCAATCACTGCAATATGGAACACGCTCTTCCAGGTTTTTATCAATACGTTAACAACAGCACACAAAAAAACAAGATACTAGACAAATGTTACGGCAATATCAAGGAGGCATATGCCGCTAAAATCAAACCACCCCTTGCAAATTCTGATCATAACACCATACAGTTAATTCCCACCTTTCAGTCTGCTCTCAAAAGAAGCAAACCTACTGTGAAGACTGTCAGTGTGTGGCAGGAGGGGAATAAGGAGGAATTAAGCGGTTGTTTCCTGGCCACAGATTGGGATGTATTCTTTCAGGACAGTTGCATTGACAATATTGCAGAGGCAATAACTGGGTATATACATTTTTGTGTGGACACTGTAGTCACTAAGAAAACCATCAAAATATACCCAAATAATAAAGACTACATTACACCTGACATCAGACATTGCCTCGAACGAAAAAGCAAGCTTTCTGGGACAACAACACAACTGAACTGAGAGCAGTGCAGAAAGAGCTTAAGATTAAATTAAAGGAAGTACGGGAACAACATAGCCTGCGTATCAGAGAAGCCTTTTCAAACAAAAACTCTAAGCAACTATGGGATGCTATGAAAGAAGTGATGGACCTGAATTCCAACAAAGGGACTATGCATGTATTAAATGAAATGGATAAAGCAAATGAACTCAACAACTTTTATAAAAGGTTTGATTGTGCGGTGGGTGATGGTGCTGAGGAACACAGTAATATTTTGTTAAAATCATGTGACCCAACAGATAGAATTATAATTGATCCAAGTGCCGTAGCCAAGGTTTTCAAAAAATTACACACTAAGAAGGCCTGTGGGCCAGACAGTATTTTGGCACTTCTTTTAAAAACATTTGCCGATGAGCTGACTCCAGCTTGGAGTCCTCTGTTCCAGCTCTCTGTTGACACACACACCATTCCCAGAATATGGAAAAAAGCTGTCATCATCCCGATTCCTAAAAAACCTTGTCCACAGGACAACAATGATTTTAGACCGGTGGCATTAACATCTACAGTGATGAAAGCACTTGAACGCATCATGGTAGGGAATCTACAGGGTGAAGTACAGCATCTTCTGGACCCCTGCCAATTTGTATATAGGCATGGCTTAGGCACTGATGACGCTTTAAACACCATAACACACTTAATTTTAAAACATCTTGAAAATTCCACTGCCTATGCAAGATTACTGTTTATGGACTTTACATCTGCATTTAATACAATACTTCCTCACATCCTGTTAAACAAGCTGGAACAGATTAATGTGAATCCTAACATAATCAGATGGTACTTTTCATTTCTTTCAGGCAGGCAGCAACAGGTGAAAGTTAACTCAACTCTCTCTGACATTCAGGTTATTAACACTGGTGCTCCCCAGGGCTGTGTCAGTTCTCCTATTCTTTTCACATTATACACCAATGACTGCAGGAATCACCATCCTAACAACTACATTATTAAGTTCTCTGATGACACGGCTATACTGAGTCTACTGACAGCGGACTCAGATATTGCTGTGTACAAGTCAGAGATAATAAGGTGTGTGCAGTGGTGTGAGGAGCATAATCTGGTTTTAAATGTCAAGAAAACAAAAGAAATGGTGCTCGACCCCAGGTCCATTGGTGATCATAGTGCAGTTTTTATTAATGAGGAAAGAGTTGATCAGGTTACAGTACACAAGTACTTAAGCATTCATTTTGATTTTCAATTACAGTGGGCTTATCATGTTGACGATGTGTGTTCAAGAATCAGTCAACGTCTCTATTTTCTGCGTAGGCTCAGGGTACATGGAGTAGATAAAAATGTATTGTTATTGTTTTATAGGGCATCCATTGAAACTATTATCCATTATGGCATCACAACATGGTTTGGTAACCTGACCATCAAAGCCAGATCACAACTTCAAAACTTGATTAAGAGGGCAGGTAAAATCATTGGCATGCTGCCCCCATCTTCAGTACAGGACATATTTGAGCAGACAGTCATGAAGCAAGGCCAAAAAATTACTACAGATCCGAGTCATATCCTCCATAAGGAGTATGAATTGATGCCTTCAGGCAGAAGGTACAGGTTACCCAACTATAAGTTGAACAGGTACAAATTTTCATTTATCCCACTGTCAATCAAGCTACTTAACAGCAGGAAATGAAGGTCAACTTCTTCACGACTCGCGGCAGTATTTTGAATGTGAGTGCAGTAACCGTTTTGGCCACATTCTTACATACAGCGCCTTTAAACTGAACTGCAGTAGTACAACTGCAACTGTAACTGCTTCAAAAGTCTTTTTCCTATATATTATAATTCCCTCTGTAATATCTATTTTATATGGCTGTGAAAACATCAACAAATGTTCTCCTTCCAACAGTACGTGTCCTCTATTCAAGTTTCGGTAACGCTTTAGATTACAGCCCGCAATTTACACCGTAACTATTGGGTAGTTACGGTGTAATCTGTTGTACTAACGGTGTACCAGTGTAGTACGTACCAATACATATATGTAGGTACAGGGGAACAAGATGTTAAGTTATGGAATAAGGGGCTAACAATTCGTGAATTTACAGAGAATTTATATTATAGGTTTTTTTTTAATTACAGGGTACTTATTCTATTATAACAGGGTACAGTATGACAATAAAACTGAAAAATCGGAGGGAAGACGGAGGGAAGACTTCTGCAGCAAGTAATAAATCAGATGTGATTTTATTTCAAAATGATCTAATTACAAATAAACAGTCAATCTACATTGTTCCTTTATATTTTCAGCGGGTAGCCTATACAACTACAGGGTACATCTGTGCGTTTACTTCAGAACAAAGGTCCAGGTGACAGTATGTTGTCATGGATACTGTTGGTATCTGAAGACCGTCTCAGCTGTCGCTCACCTCACCAGCTTTACATTACTGGACGCTCGTTTATGACTTCATGACTCTGCTTGCCGTCGGCAGACAGAATTCACCCACCCTAGATGTGACTCACTTGTGTTTTGGTGTAACCACGCTGACAATTTTGGCAGACAATTCACCACAAAAATACTGGTCGGTTGGACACGACAGTGATAATGGAGGAAGGGTAAAAATATCACATTTCTTGCAAATCGAGACACAAGAGAAGAGAATGACAGCCCAGGAGGCTCTGGAACATCCTTGATCAGGATAGTGAAGTTGAGGAGGAATTGTCTGAAAATAAAGATGATCTTGAGATCAACTCTGATCATGATGATGAATTTTCAGACCATCAACTCCAAGAGAAACATTCATATCAAAAAATGGCCTGATAGAATATTGAATGCCTCATTTTTGCCAGTGTACTAAAATAAATCAGTTTGAAAGTTATTTTTTAATGAAAAATGAGTGAATTCTCATAAGTAAACCATGATCTGTAAGGGGTGAAACACTTGATTACATTAAATAATGATTACATTAATGTCAATTGAGCTAACGATAATGTTTATAGAGAAAAATATATTTACCTCCGCCAAGGAGGTTATGTTTCCGCCGGCATTGTTCTGTTTGTCTGTTTGTTCGTTTGTCTGTTTGTTTGTTTGTTTGTCTGCAAAATAACTCAAAAAAGTTAAAAACGGATTTTGACGAAATTTCCAGGAAAGGTAGATAATGGGACAAGGAACAGATGATAAAATTTTGGTGGTGATCGGTTGAAGCAAAGTGGATAAAATAATAAATAACATCTATGGTCTGACAGCCTCAGCAGCAATTAAGACGGTGAAAATAGCGCCATCTGGTGGCCAGAAAGCACTTCTCGTTCTACTTGCTAAATATTGTTAAATTGGAAAAAAAAATGTGAAAAATACAAAAAAAGATTATATTCTGTGTTGGAACAAAATAAAAACGAAGTAAATACACCACAGTGTCTCCATGGAGAAGGCATATATAACCTAATAATGATAGTGATGCAAAGAAACCTAATTGTGATGCAGGCTGCAAAATCTGATGCAGAGGGGGAGGGGATATCACCTACTTGGCGGAGGTCTGCACTCTCTGAGTGCTTTTCTAGTTTTAAACTACTTTCAGATGCTTAAATATCCACCGGGTCAATTTGACCCGGGAACATCATTGCATGACTTGATAAATGAGTTACATTGTTGCATGAAATGAAAGATTAAAAAACATCTTTTCAGATCTTTAACAGCTGTCAGTCTCTTTGTATTATGTATGTTTGTTGAAAAAATGATGTTCCTGAGACAGCCTTTAATAATAATTACATTGAAATCTTGCAGTATGTCATTCCAGGTAACAATGACACAGTCAAGTAATTTAACCCAGATTTTCATGTTATATTACTCAATCATGTGTCTTGAGTTGAGGATACAATAACAACCCTTTTACCTTTACTATAAAACATTTTAAGACATTTTCCATCTTTTTTTCTCTTTTTGGCATGGAACATTGTGTGATCAACAGCAACTAATGAACCCATTTCAGTATAAATATCCAAATATATTACATTAATTATATTACATTAATTGTGATGAAAATGTTGTTTTCTGAGCAGTAATTGTTTGTTGAGCTCTAACTATAGTTATCTATAAATTTTTATATGCCAACAATGGTAGATATTTTAATTAATTTTCAATTCCATTCCCGTTACCCAGGAAGGACATTTTCCATGGAATTATCCATATGAGTGACTGAAAAATGTTAATTGCATTTTTAAAATGAATTATTTTTGTTGAGTTATATACAGAACACTCTAATAAAGATAGAAAGTGCCTACACTGAAAAAAAAGTGATTTTGACCCCTAGTAAATGTTACTTATATTAATTAAGCATATTTATATATATTGTCAAAAATATGACTATCATATTTTATTTAATTAAATGTAGCTCGAAAAAATTAACCAAATTGCGCATACCATCTGGTTTGGATTTTGAAGTTTGCGCATGCGCAAGAACATACCGCCTTTTTAGGATTTTGGGGTGCAGGTCAGTTACTCACTCTGGAGCCTGGACACCCTGCAGGTGCATGTTGCTCTCATTACAGGCTGAATTCCGAATTGTTTGGGTAAGTCTTTAATAATCATTGGTATGTCGTAGTTTAACTTTCACCACGGTGTAAGCCCTATTTACTTTATTCAAATGATTATATACTCAAGTAGTTACAGCTATGGGCCTCTTTAATTCGGGTGGTTAAGCTAGCCATGTGAGGATGTGTTAGCTTGTTAATGCTCCTGACATTAGATTGTCCATGTGGCTAAACACGAATCAACTCGGCTCCGGGCGGGGTATCAGAAATGGTGAGTTAAGTTTAACTTGAGTCGGTTGGACTATGATTTGGTTAAGGGACTTGTGTGTCAGGCGGCGGCGGTCGCCGAGGAGGAGGAGGAGGAGGAGGAGGAGGAGGCAGCAGAGGCTAAGGCTAAGGCTGTGGTCCACCATATACACCGTGTCGTGTGTGGCGTCCGGCACAGGCAGCAGGTGTGTGTGTGTGTGCGCGGCCGTTACCTCCTCCACGTCGGTCTCTCAGCGAACTACGTCCGACTCACAGGCTTACTCATTTTGTATGTTTCTGCATTTATCGTCGGTTTACCACTGAGGCGGACTCGTTTTACATGATCAATGGTTTTAAAAACAACAATGTCTGGATAGCTCCTGTTAATACTGGCATGCAGGAGTTTTATGCCATGGTGATACTGTGTTTAGTCAGACATGCCATGCAGCAGGGGACATGACATTTATTACAACTATATAAAAAAATAACTTAATTTTAAATAAACGTCTTGTTAGCATCTGCTCCAGACCCGGCGGCATGGGCGGGCATTGGGGGGCAGTGCCCGCCCACAGAGTCAGCTGTGCCCGCCCTCGACTGGAAGCTGTTTATTTTTGGGGGGTTTTGTTTTTTAACTCAGAGTGGCCAACTCTCTCTTATTCCTATCTCGTTTTGACGATCATACAGTTCAACCAATCCAACCAACAAATGAAGTCAACTTTCAGCCAATTACAGACAGAGGGGGGCGGGTGCTGACTCATTCATTCATGGACAGCATCGATAATTAATATCGCCGCGAGGCGCGAGCTATGGATATCCGGAATTATTTCCAAAAAAATATAACGACGAGAAGTGACAACGCAAACGGGGGGGAGCAGGAAGCAGCAGCACCATTGACTTTAACTGGAAACGTAAGCACTGAAGTCAACAGTAACACTGAAGTAAACATTCATGCTAGGAGGGTTAGCTATGGCAGCTAGGGAGAACAAGGAGCAGCACAAAGCAGCATAACTCGTCTGCAAGAAGCGTGAGTGATGACGTCAACAACAAGGACAATGTGTTAAGAAGGTTTCACACACTCCACAAACGCCGCCTGCCACTCTACTGAAAGTGACACACACACACACACACACACACACACACACACATCTTACAGATACACCCACTTAGGGTACTTAAAGGCAGAAGGGTAACACTGATTTGTTCTGCTCCTTGTGCTCCCTAGCTGCTGTAGCTACCTCTCCTAGTTTGAATGTTTACTTCAGTGTTCAGCTTGACATCAGTGCTTATGTCTCCAGAAATGCTTGACTTTTGAGTTGAATAAATGGACAGAGCACTACAATATTGTTTTTTGTTTGTTTTTTTAGATTTTGGGATGAACTGCCCCTTTTTGGTGAGGGAAAATAATATTTCTCAGCACTGTAGGAGTGGTCACAGAGCCATTGTTCAGCCTGAAGTAGTTTGAAAAAGTTTGCCCCCCTAAAAAAATTTAGTGCCCCCCCTTTAATTTGTTTCTGCAGCCGGGTCTGATCTGCTCATTGTACAGTAAATATGTTCTCCAGAAAGGATGAAACAACTGCAGTTCCAACATGATATTATTTGAACATGGAACTTTATTTTCTATATTTACTATCAACGAATTTCTTTAAATTCATCATTAAAAATGTTAATAAGTTAAATGTTTATTTTTTAAATTAATAATTTATGCAATATCTGAATGCTGTGAAGTGATCTATAATCATTTATAAGAAGTATAGCACATAGAAAGTAATGTAGTAGTAAATAAATAACATAGCATCTCTTTTCTTTCCCTAACTCTAATCTGTCATCTGATGCATATTTCAGTCGTGCTGAGGCACAGTTGAGATATAGACTTTTTCACTCATGATTTTGTACTCAATAATAAGCTTAACATTTCTTTAAAGACACAATGTTGATAACATGTTTTTTATATTGTGTTTATACTTGGCAGATTTATCACATCTGATTTTCAACCAAGCTTTGGACCTTTATATTCTTTAGGTAAGTACATTTAACAAATAGATTCCTTACTGCCATGTTAATCTTGGAAGTCATGCAATGATCAGTTTAAATTTAACATTAATTTCATCAATAAAACTGCCAATTGTGCCAAGGGAATATAATCGAATTTAGGTGTGTGTAAGTGTGTGGCATGTCTCTCAAGGTCTCACCATGGTCATTAGCAAAGGATGGGTCAAACTAAGAATGCTGTGCCTTTTAAAAGTGTTCATAAAATCATCAGCAGGTTGCCAATAAGGTGTACTCATGATTTCCCATACACATGTAGTGGTTTTAAGTGCCTGTACTGTATGATTCTATGTCATTGCTTTTCCTATGGGACAGTAACACCATATTAGCATGTTTGAACAGCCTTACTCTCTTTTGGGAAAAAGGATTAAGTAAGTATTAAGTATTTTCAAGGTACAAGTTACAAACTTACAAAGTATTTTTTTCTCTGGATGTAAGGTTTTTGGTGACGCGGTGACTGTAAAACACGTAAAGTAATGTTTGATTATCTTTTTTTCTTCTCCACTTTTCTGTATTTGTTTGTCTAGTTTATGTGGCAATGTAAAGACTGTGGTGCTGAAGTGTCTAGGCGCTCAGAACTTCTTAAACATTTCAGAGAAAGACATAGTGATTTTGGGCGTGGCCATCATATTAAGTGTATACATCCAGATTGTCCATGCATCTTTAAGACTTGGAATTCACTTTTGACACACCTGTCAAGGAGTCATAGCAATGCCTTAAAGCACTCTGACAAATTTACATTTTCCTGCCAACTGTGTGGCTTTAGTGAACTTGGAACTGAGCGTGATTATTTTGTACATGTAAACCATCATCTAAAAAACAATGAGACAGTCAATTGTATGTTTAAAGGCTGTGAATACAAAACCAATGTATATAGTACATTCAAGTCTCACAAAAGTCGGAAGCACAGCTTGCATTCATTCGTAGATTTTAAGGATGGTGTAGTCGATGGACTTTCTGTGACTGAAACTGCAGAGCCTGGTGGTTCAGACAATGAGGAATGCTGTGACAACAGCCAGTCTGATGTTGATTTGAATACAGCAAAGGATCAGACAGATATAATTGAACAAAAACTTGCAGCATTATTATTAAAACTAGAAAATATTTTTCATGTGCCAAGTGCTGCAATTGATGAATTGCTGGAAGAACTTCAGTACTTGTTGAGTACAGCATCTCTGTGTAGTACAACAGAGTTGATACAAGACACGCTCAGTAGTTACAGCCTGCAAGTTGATCAAACTTTCATTAAAGAACTTGCATCCACTCTCTGTGTATCTAATCCCATATGCAAGTCAATTGGTAAAGGCTGTCCCTTGGCAACATCATTTAAGCGCAAAAAATACTACAAGGACAATTTCAAAGTTGTAGAGCCCATAGAATATATACTGGATGAAAAAGGCAAAAGAACACTGCAATATGTTCCAGTATTAAAAGTTCTGCACCAGCTTTTCGCAGACTGTCACATTCTTAATAAAGTATTAGACAGTAGTCTCACATCAGAGGAAAAAGGAACAGAAGTGATATACAGGTCTTACCGAGATGGTTTGTTCTTTAAAGAAAACAGCTTTTTATCAGGAGGCCAATTGAGAGTGTTACTTAATTTGTACATGGATGATTTTGAGATTTGTAGACCGCTCGGCACATCTCGCAAAAAACATAAAATCTGTGCTGTTTATTGGACTCTCAGCAATTTACTGCCTGGTTCCCATTCCTCATTGTCTTCCATTCATTTGGCTTTACTGTGCAGGTCTGAAGATGTGACCTGGCAGGTCATTTTGGACCTGAGGGGTATTGTGGATTTAGTTGTTGTACCAGTACATACTGCGCAATCACTTGCTTTCCTTGAGGAAAGAATCTGTGATCACAGATGCAGGCTACAAGAGGTGTTTCCAGGTATAAAACTTTTACCAAAACATCATTTCGTCGAACATTATCCACAGATGATTCGATTTTTTGGTCCGCTCGTTTGTCTGTGGACAATGAGATTTGAAGCAAAGCATAGTTTTTTTAAACAGGTCGTTCGTCACACGCGCTGCTTCAAAAACATACTCTTATCCCTGGCGGTGAAACATCAGTTCATGATGGCATATTACTTGGAGTCAAACACAACCAAAAAATGCAGCTTGACTGTCTCAGCTGTCTCAACTGTCTCTGTTGACATTTTGCATCAGGATGTACAGAAAGTTTTGAAACTAAAATACCCTGATATTGCACACATTCAGCTCACTAAGACTGCATCTGTCAGTGGAGTGACATACAGAGAGGGCATGGTTGTTGTTTGTGGCTCTACTGGTGGATTGCCAGACTTTGCAGAAGTTGTCCAGATGGTTGTTTTGGAGGGAAACTTGAGTTTCATTGTCAAAGAGTTTGGTGCTTGGTATATGGAGCATTTAAGGGCATTTGAGTTGTGTCCAACTTCTCAAGTCTCCCTCATTCAGCTTGGTGCCCTTGTGGACCAGTACCCCTTGGCAGATTACAGGATTGGAGGCCGCCGAATGGTGACACTTAAAAGATTCATACATATACAAGGTCAGATCACACTAAATCATGTTGTGCTTATGTGTTCTTCTGTTTATTCATTTTTTAATATTTGTTTATTTTTCTCTTTCATATTTAGATTGAAGAATGGCAGAGCCCATGAAGCTGAGAGTCATCGTAGAAGAGGATGACTACAGAAGACTTGATCTCCACTCAGGAAAGCCAAAGACTTTAATGGACTTGCACTAAACAATTTGTGATGCATTTGGAATTGAAAGAGACTTTCGCATTCAATTCATGGATCCTGACTTCAATAATGAGTTCATGAACATTACATCAGTGCAAGACATTCAAGACAGAGGAACAATTAAGCTTGTGTATATGCAGAATTGTTTGGATATGAATCCCATTTCAAGGCTGAACTCTCCAAGCACTGCTGGATCATCTGCAAGCCCATCAAGCATTCACACACCTCAGAGTGTGTCGTCATTGTCTTCATCTGACTCCGACACCACCATCATTCTGTCCCATTCAGACAGTGAGCTGAGAACGCGTGCATGGCCTCGTGACTTCACCATTCCTCGCTTCCCATACGATGTGGAGGTTCAGCTTCAGCGGGGAAATGAGATATTCAGAGAAACTGGCACAAGTCTGAAGATTACACCAGGGCTGAAGTCCGACATCCTAGACAAACTGGCTGAAGAAATTTTCCAGTATACAGCATATCCACAAAATCACCAGATAGATGATGTAGCAGGGGCGCTCATCAAAAAATTTCCCTGTTTGCGAGATCTGTCTGCCACTGGATACTACAGCTGGATGATTAGCCTGAAATACAAAATGGCTAATTACCGGACAAAGATGCGGAACATTGGATGTCCTGAAGTGACTGTTAATGCATTGAAAAATAAATCAAGAGATGAATGCTTCCCAGCCAAAAATGTAAAGAAAGCTAAAAAGGCAGAGGTCAACTATTGTCCTTCACACCCCACTGGCGAAACAGATGACAATCTGGAAAACTTGCGAGTTGAACTTTTGACTGATGTCAGACAAAGAAACGGGGCATCAGATGTAAGAGAGAAGATGTCTAAAACTTTCTCCTACCGAAGAAAAGTGGTGCATGGATGTCCAGGTGCTGGAGAGATGAAAGTGAGGTGGCCTGCACTTTTCCATATTAATGAGGTAAATACATGTTTGCTTCCATCCAGTGTGCCTCTTTGCATTGTGCATTTCCACTATGTGTTATGATTTCACTATGTGTATTACAAGAATCACCATTACGTAAATAACTGAGCACAGTGTTCTTTGTCTTCTGCCACTTTTTTTATGTGCAACAGATAAATGCTGAATTTCAGCGAATTACAACACATCCACTCGAGATGACCTTCATGGCACGGTTGGACAGTCTTCAGCCTCAGCTGACATCAGTTTTCCAGAAAAAGGGGGGCGTCACTGGCCAGAAACTAGCCAAACATCTGCAGATCTTACAAGAGGTAACTGTTCATTCATTGTTGTCTATATGTGTGCTTTAATATATTCTGTTTCAGTAAAGCCTGGATCATTAATGTAAGACACATTTCCAAAGAAATATTTTACATGTTTGCATGTTATGGTCACAAAACCAGCCCTGTTTTCTCTGGTGGGACAGTTAATGTACACCACCTGCACTGAGCAAGATTTTTGACCATGCTTAGCACAGCGCTTTCATCCTATACATCCATACATGTCACATATTGTAACCACACCACAATTATTTTGTAATCAAAGGAATAAGGTTATTTATAGTATAACCGTGGGTTGAAAAGTTCAAATATTTTTGTAATTACTTTAGTGCCTGGAAATCTTTTTAATCAATGGAATCTCTTCACACAGGCTACAAGTGATGTTCATTCAAAAAGGGCAGCAGTCCTTAGAGCACTTTGCCTCTACCTTGGTGAGGATGATGGACATCTGATCCATGAGTATATAGTAAGTTTAATGTTCTGAATGTAACTCGTATTTAAGATTCTGAAGTTATTTGTCCTGTAGTTTTGGCTCCCCACTGGGTCTCTTCAGTGTACAGTAGAGGTGTGTGTTGTGTTTAAAAGAATAATTTGCTGTTACAGTGCACCATTATAGAATCTTTGACATGTAGTGATGTTTCTTGTGCTGCTTTACCTGTCCAAGTCAGTATAGTAAAATGTTTTGTTCCTGTTGCTTATATGATAGAGCAAGGCAAAGAGTCGAAGCACAAAAGCACACCTTGGAACACACGGTGCCCATAAAACACTTGATGCACAAATAGACAGTGCCCTGACTGAAATCTGAAAATGTCTGTCGTGCAGATGTACAATGTATGGTAAAAAATAACGTTTATTTGTGGCAAAGCATTCTAATGTTTCCCTTTTCTCCTATTTACTTAAAATATGCAGGACATTGAAGGAAATGCCATCCAGACAGACATGCAAAAGTGGGCCATGGGCATTTACGTCATCGGCAAGGAGAATGGAGATCCTGGACATCATGATGACATCGGAATTTCTGTTGATGGAGCCATCATCCTGGACAACATTGGATCTGCAGCCCAGGCTTGCGCAGTGATGCTTGGAGTGATCTACGCATTGAACCTGGCCTACCCCAAGGAAGTGAGACACTATTACGAATTCATTCAAAAAGTACTCATGGGAATGGATGGGGAAAAGCTTTCCCCCAAAGTCCTTGGACTAAAGAACAAAATCGGTGTTGGACTGTAGAAATTCTTCGGCCACAGTTGTTTTGTTTGGTGTTTTTGTGAATTGTGGAATGAATGGTTAATGTGATCTCAAAAGCAGCATCACTAAGAGTTCCACATAGATGAGAAATGCTTTTGTAGAGGATAGAAGTATTCACGCAGCCAGTGGTGAGGACACTACAACAAACAAACTAACTTACTGGTAGTTATATGTGTTAGGGCAGTAATGAAGGATCGCCTCTTGTCTGTTTCAGGCCAACATCCAAGAGAGTGACAGGATATGCACTTAAATGAATCTTATGATACTCAACAAAGCCACTTGTTTTATTATCAGTTCATTTGCCTCAGTGAAACATTGCCTTTCGATAATATTGTCATTTCAGAGTCAGGCAACCTGTGTTTTGTTTTCCAGATGTGGCCCACTGTGTATGGTTTGGGTTTTGAATGTTGCTGAAAGTTTTTTTTTCTCTGGGTAATGTTCTCAATTGAAGGCATAGGTATATTTTTGCAAAAAAGCTGTAAAGTAAGCTCTATAAAGGGTAACTACCACTTTACATGTAACAGGGATAGAACTATTCTGCTGCCTAGTCTCTGATCAGGACACTACACAAAAGTGTCAGAGTTTATATTGTTCATTCCATCCTTATGGTTATGGTTATGGTTGACAGTATCTGATTAGCGGGTTTCTGCTTTCTTGTGTTTGATCTCTTTAGTAGAGGCTTTTAAAGTGTAAGGGTTAAAAGCTAAAACAAGTATTGTTGTTTATGCACTTTGCATTTCACAGGTTCTTGTCTGATAAGAAGTATTGTACATGTTGAGAGCAAGTGTTGCCTTCTGTCTTGTCGCATATCAGGAGACTTCACTTAACATGTGTCAGTTTATTCTTTATTAATGGTTGTTTACACAATCAGAGCAACATATTTTTTTTCTTTTGCAAACAGATTAATGTATCTGTTAAAGTTAACAGTGTTGCTATCTATGCACTGAGTATTTTACAGTTTTTCATGTTAGAAAAATATTCTTGGGTCATTAGACTGCTCTGATGTGAGATGTTAAATATTTGTACCATATTAAAGTTGGTTGTCTAAACACATTTTGAGGTTCTATGTGATGTATGATAGCTAAAAATATTTCATTAGAATCAACTTAATAAAAATAGATAGTATTTAAACAATTTATTTGATTTGAAAGTGCACAAAAAATTTAAAAAAGCATACTTAATTTATTTAAGTACATTTAAAATGGGTTTAATTGGATTTACTAAGGAAATTTGAGTAAAATATGCTCAAAAATAGTTGAGGAGGAGTTACATAATATAATTTATTTGAATTTACTTAAAATTTATTAGTTCAGTCAACATAATAAAAATATCTAGCTTCAGATAAAATTATTTCATGCAACCACTTGACATAATAAAATTATGTTCATTCAACAAAACATTTTTTTCAGTGTAAATTGGCATTTTTAGCCAATTTGATTTATTTTCAATTTTCAAATCCTTATTCATCTTTGACCTATATATATATACATACATGTATATATATATATATATATATATATATATATATATATAGATATAGATATATAAATATATATATAGATATATAAATATATAAATATATATGTATAGGCTACTGTGCATTGTTTTTCGGCACTACCTTGTTCTCTATAGCTGATGTAAGGTGAATTACTCCTGTGTGGGATCAATGAAGTTCTTATCTTAGCCATCTGAGAAGATAAAATACATTGGTTTTGGTGCCTAACTGTTTCCCAAGTATATTAGTGCGTGTGTGAATGAATAAACGAGAGGCATTAACATAAATTTCTTTGTAGAAAGGCGCTTTATGAAATTAAGTCCATTCACTTGTATTACTTTACAGCGCAGCCTTGCCACATCCAATATGGCGGCGACGTTGACGTACGGCTCAGCGCTCGATGCAGCGTCTATGTATATATGTCTATGGTCAGAGATCTCTGCTATGGTCCATCCATCCATCCATCCATCCATCCATCTTCATTCGCTTATCCGAGGCCGGGTCGCAGGGGCAGCAGGCCAAGCAAAGTGCCCCAGACAGCCCTCTCCCCGGCAACACTTTCCAGCTCCTCCTGGGGGACCTCAAGGCGTTCCCAGGCCAGACGAAGACGAGATGTTGTGTATAAGGAAATAGAAGAAGCTCTCCGCTCGCCCACACTTTGGCGTACGCTGGTGAGATGAGGCAACGTATCTAACCTGTTTCCTGCTAACCAGAGAGATGTAGATGGCACTGCTGTTAATCTACTTTACAGCAAACATACGGTGGGTAATAACTTGAATATATTTACTGGCACAAAACAGTCTGGTTTGTGGCTCATGTCAAATGTAGCGCTAACTGAACAAATGAAAGGTGTTGTTGGAGTTGTAACCCAGGCAAAAACCAGGCTAACGAAGTTAAAAGGGTAATAGATTGTGATTATGAATCTTTTCATTTACACAAAAGAAATGCACAAAGTGACATGTAAATGTAGATCAATATATATGGGTTGAATGTGTAAAATCTGAGGTGTACTTGAAGGCAGCTTATCAACCACATATCATACGGACAGTCACAGCCAATCAGATGCCGAGTTCAGTCTATTGTGGGAAGTGACCTTGCGTGCAGTAGTTTTCTCTTAGCTTTCTACCTCGGACGTCGCAGCGAGAAGCCACGCACGCAGCGAGGAGAAGCTCCCAGATATTGAAGATATTTCTCATTAAACTAACTTAGTCAGAGGTATACAGCCTTGTGCCGTGTTTAATCCGACGCAGGAGAAGTCCGACGCTAGGCTCGTTCGAGATGAACTGCGCCTTGCCTGAAAAGTAGACGAGAGCAGGCGGCCGCAGCGGGGGGCGGTGACAAAAAGCTTCGGTGAAGTCAGACAGTTTCCCGACAGTTTCCAGCAGCCTTCAGTCACAGACACACTAACATCCTGTCTGAAATGATGTCAGTTCATTAAAAAAGTGATCAGACCCATATATCAGTTTGTTTTCACCATCAGTCACACAACATGTTTTCTGTTAACAGAATAAACCTTAAGATCAGACAAATACAATCTTAATCTCTAAAATACAACAAAAATGAGTAGTTTATCTAAAACGTCATATTGTTGAGTCGGCATCTGAACCAATGAGCTGTTAGATCAGGTGAGAGCCAGGCGGTGCAGTCGGTGGAGAGCAACTGCAGCGCCTGGCTCTAAAAACTGCGGCTGCCTCGCTCTCGCGGTTTTATCGCCGTCCACTTTTGTAATACGTCAGAGGAAGTCGGGATGAAGTCGGACACAAAACTAATCGGCATGCACTGTGCGCCGATCGCCGGTGATCGAATCTGCGCAGGACTGGCTCATCTCGAACGAACCTGCTGACTTGAGGCTGCATAAAACGTTAATGACGTCGGTAAGATGAAAGCTTCACTCACTGTTTAGTGGCTTGCTAATCGCACACTGCTAGCTCTGTGCTACATGTTGCTAACGGCTAGTGCTAATGTTTACACAGGCATACGCTCTCTCATCTGCAGAGAGCCTGAACCTTGACGTCGCTCGGTAGTGGAGCGCACGAGAAATCGGTGAGATATCTTTTGGCTGTTGACATGTTAGTTGATGCTGCTGTTCACTAATGCTGTGGAGAAAATGTTATATTTAATCTCCATTACTTGGTTTGAGTGTTTATTTGAGTCATGAAAGCACCTTGATATGTGTATTAGCACGGTAAAATGCACATTTCTTATTTGTTTCAGTCACATAGCTATTTTGTGCTGATGTGTGAGATGTTTTAAGAGAGAAAGTCAATGTAAAATGGTATATTTTACTCAGACAAAACAAACAGAAATTTATTCATGTGTAGAGTGTTAATCATTTTACTCTATATGTTTCTACATTAGGAAATAATTTGTCAAGCAGTATTTTTGTACTGATGAAAGTGCATTATAAGATTTAGGTTACTGTTATTGCTAGATGTATTTGCCAGATTTATGGTGTTTACACAATTAATGGAACTGGTTCCGAGAAATACATAAAATACTTACCATGTTTTCTAAAAGTGGTGAAATTTATTGGTTTAATGTTTAATATATGAGATGTTTGCCACTTCAGCAGTTTAATACTAATCTCATGTTTATTTGTACTGTCAAAATGTGATGAACACACATTCTGTTAGGATAAAACTAGCGATGCATGATAACTATTGGGCCGATTATTATCGGGCCAATAACAGGAAATTATTACGTCATTCCGATAAGTCCGATATCATGATGAATAGCCCCGATAACATATATAATTTTGTTAGCACGGCAGTACCCCGCTCCCACTATGAGACCTGAATGGCCTGCAGTGAATGCTGCATTCAAGTGACGTCGGCATAATCAGAAAAACTCTTTCTGACTGGGAAAATTCAAGAATACCCCCTCATGTCGGAAAACAACTCGTTAACTTGGTCATAATTTCACACAGACGCGCACGCTCTTCTCTCTCTCTCACACACACAGACGTGCACACTCTCTCTCTCACATACACACAGACGCGCACACTCTCTCTCACACTAGTGTTGCACAGTATACTGGTACCAACGGTAGACCGCGGCACTAAAACTGCACAGTACATATGATACCACTACTGTGGGATAAGTTGAAAGTCCAGTCGCAAGAGGGTGAGTGTCCATGCGCCATCCAATAACGGCGGGCGCTGTCCAATAACGGCGAATCCTGCCGGTTGTGGGTTGAACGGGGGTCACAGACACAGACAGGAATACATATTCCTGTCAAATACGGTGGCCATAGTGCTCCGCGGTGCAAGATAACGGCTTACTGGCGACGGATAAGTCTGGCTCCAGGTCCAATAATGTCCTCTTGTTGGCGTCATGACTGCCCAGAAGTACCTAAACAGCCGAGCCATGGTGGCACACAGGTATGTGGCGTGTCAGAGGAGAAACGAGCCGTTCACATTTGTCTTTGTGGTAGGTAACAGTCCACAAACCTCACCGCACTTTAGGGACTGTTCTTTACTTATGAAGGGACTTGTCAGTGAAGGAGGGTGGCTGGTTGATTTTTATTTTATTAATTTATTTTATTTTGATCCCCCCTATGTTAATCACTTATTGATGCTGTTTTTGAAGTATGAATAAGTCAATAAGTAATTTATTCTTTTGAAATATCATTGATGTATTAGAGAAAAGTGATTCATCTTTTTATAAATGACAAAAGGCACATCTGCCTCATTTTTGCTGTGGTATCGTGACACTACTCAGAACCGTGATACTTTCACTGGTATCGTAGGTGGTATCGTAGGTGGGTCCCAATTTTGGTGTCATTACATTCAATGCAATAGAATATAATGCATGGACCTGACGTGCTGACGTATTGCGGTAAGCAAGTTGTGTCAATTCCGGTGTTTCTGTGACAGCGTCTCTGTACTGCTCTGGTGAATTCTGCTAGCCTGCTTTCTCACTTCAGTTGCTTTAACGTCTACTTCAAGTCTTAACCCACAGTGGTTCTGTTTAAGCACTTATAGCTCTCCTCCTTTCTACGACTTTCTCGCTAATCTCTTAGCTCTTGTTTGCACGTTACTAGCCTTGGTAGCTACATTAGCTTTACAGTTAGCGATGGCTTCTCCTTCTGCTCTTTCTTGCTCGGTGTGCCAAATGTTCAGTTATGCCTCTGCCTCCTTTAGCGACAGTGGTAATTGTAATAAGTGTAGCTTATTTGCTGCGTCGGAGGCGAGGCTTAGTGAATTAGGAGCGCGGCTCCACACCATGGAAAACCATTCAGTAGCTGCGGTAGTTAGCCAGCCCCCTGTAGCCGGTGCGGAGCCACATAGCATAGCCTTAGCCTCTGCTAACTGTCCTCCGGCAACTCCCGTGCAGCCGGGAGGCTGGGTAACTGTTCGTGAGAGGCGCAGCTCCAAGCCGAAGCCCACGGCTCACCACCAGCCTGTTCACGTTTCCAACCGCTTTTCCCCACTCAGCGACACACCCGCTGAGGATAAAACTCTGGTTATTGGCAGCTCTATTCTGAGGAACGTGAAGTTAGCAACACCAGCGGCCATAGTCAAATGTATCCCTGGGGCCAGAGCGGGCGACATTGAGTCAAATTTAAAACTGCTGGCTAAAGCTAAACGTAGATTCAGTAAGATTGTTATTCACGTCGGCGGCAATGACACCCGGTTACGCCAATCGGAAAAAACGATGTTGGACTCCGTAGTTTTCTCTGGACCCCTCCCAAATCTGACCAGTGATGACATGTTTAGCCGCATGTCATCATTTAATCGCTGGCTGTCCAGGTGGTGTCCAGCAAACGATGTGGGTTTCGTTAATAATTGGCAAACTTTCTGGGGAAAACCTGGTCTTATTAGGAGAGACGGCATTCATCCCACTTTGGATGGAGCTGCTCTCATTTCTAGGAACCTGGCAAACTTTATTAGTAAATCAAATCCCTGACAACCCAGAGTTGAGATCAGGACTCGGAGATGCAGTCTTATACGCCTCTCTGAGCTTCTAGTTCAGTTACCCAGCCATAGTTTTCATAGTTTTATATAAACGGTGTTTGTCCCCCGACCACCTAAATTATTTAAATCTAAAATTAAACAAAGAGGAGTTGTGCATAACAACCTCATAAAAATTAAAACCTCTTCTGTGACAGAAAGACAAAACAGGAGAATTAAATGCGGACTGTTAAATATCAGGTCTCTATCATCTAAAGCAGTGTTAGTAAACGAATTAATATCAAATAATCATATTGATTTACTCAGTCTCACAGAAACCTGGCTGTGTCAAGATGAATATGTCAGTCTCAATGAATCCACTCCTCCCAGTCATAATAATACCCACATTCCTCAAGGCAGCGGCCGAGGAGGGGGAGTTGCAGCCATTTTTTAACTCTAGTCTGTTAATCAGCCCTAAACCTAAACTAGATTATAATTCATTTGAAAGCCTCGTTCTTAGTCTTTTACATCCGACCTGGAAAACCTCGCAGCCACTTTTATTTGTTATAGTGTACCGTGCTCCTGGCCCGTATTCTGAATTTGTATCTGAATTCTCAGAGTTTTTATCCAGTTTAGTTCTTAAATCAGATAAAGTTATTATTGTAGGCGATTTTAACATTCATGTCGACGTTGATAATGACTCCCTGGCTACCGCGTTTATCTCATTATTAGACTCCATTGGCTTCAGTCAGGGTGTACATGAACCCACTCATTGTTTTAACCATACCCTCGATCTAGTTCTGACGTATGGAATTGAAATTGATAACCTAAATGTCTTTCCACAGAATCCCTCGCTATCGGATCATTATCTGATTACTTTTGATTTCTTTTTACTCGATTACACGCCACTCAGCAACAGTTACTATACTAGATGTTTATCAGATAGTGCTGTCGCAAAATTTAAGGAAAAGATTACTCTGTCGTTAAATTCTATACCAAGTCCCTCAGTAACAGAGGTTTCCTGTACCGACTTTGATCATTTTGTCGATAGCGCCGTAGGCTCGCTGCGAACAACACTTGACTCTGTAGCTCCTCTTAAAAAGAAGTTAAAAAAGCAAAGAAAGTTCGCTCCTTGTTATAACTCTCAAACCCGTAAGTTAAAACAAATATCACGAAAATTTGAAAGGAATTGGCGATTGACCAAACTGGAAGAATCTCGTTTAATCTGGACAGACAGTCTCAAAACTTATAAGAGGGGCCTCCGCAATGCCAGAGCAAACTATTACTCAGCATTAATAGAAGAAAACAAGAACAACCCCAGGTTTCTTTTCAGCACGGTAGCCAGGCTGACTGAGAGTCAAAGCTCTATTGAGCCTTGTATTCCTTTAGCCCTTAGCAGTAATGATTTTATGAGCTTTTTTAATGACAAAATTCTAACTATTAGAGGCAAAATTCATGACCTCCTGTCCTCAGATAGTACCTATCTAACCTCAAACACAGCTGTAATACCTAATATATATTTATTTTATACAATTGACCATCAAATTCTACTGCGGAGACTGGATCACTTAATTGGCCTAAAAGGTTCTGCACTAAGCTGGTTTAAATCTTATTTATCTGATCGTTTTCAGTTTGTTGATGTTCATAATGAATCATCCTAATGTACCAAAGTTTGTTTTGGAGTTCCGCAAGGTTCTGTGCTCGGACCAATCCTATTTACTCTATATATGCTTCCTTTAGGTAACATCATTAGAAATCACTCTATAAATTTCCATTCTTATGCGGATGATACTCAGTTGTATTTATCGATGAAGCCAGAAGAAAGTAATCAATTAACTAAACTCCATAACTGCCTTAAAGACATAAAAACTTGGATGAGCACCAATTTCCTGATGTTAAATACAGACAAAACTGAAGTTATTGTTCTTGGCCCCAAACAACTCAGAGACTCTTTATCTGATGACATAGTTTCTCTAGATGGCATTGCTCTGGCCTCTACCACTACCGTAAGAAACCTCGGAGTAATATTTGATCAAGATTTGTCTTTTAATTCTCATTTAAAACAAACCTCACGGACTGCATTTTTTCATCTGCGTAATATTGCGAAAATTAGGCCTATCCTGACCCGAAAAGATGCAGAAAAATTGGTCCACACTTTTGTTACCTCTAGGTTGGATTACTGTAACTCTCTATTATCAGGTAGCTCTAGTAAGTCCTTAAAAACTCTCCAGCTAATTCAGAATGCAGCAGCACGTGTACTAACAGGAACTAAGAAACGAGATCATATTTCTCCTGTTTTAGCTTCTCTGCACTGGCTCCCTGTAAAATCCAGAATTTAATTTAAAATCCTACTGTTAACTTATAAAGCTCTAAATGGTCAAGCTCCATCATATCTTAGAGAGCTCATAGTGCCATATTATCCTACCAGAACACTTTGCTCTGAGAACGCAGGGTTACTCGTGGTCCCTAAAGTCTCCAAAAGTAGATCAGGAGCCAGAGCCTTCAGCTATCAGGCTCCTCTCCTGTGGAATCATCTTCCTGTTACGGTCCGGGAGGCAGACACCGTCTCCACATTTAAGACTAGACTTAAGACTTTCCTCTTTGATAAAGCTTATACTTAGGGCTGGCTCAGGCTTGCCCTGTACCAGCCCCTAGTTAGGCTGACTTAGGCCTAGTCTGCCGGAGGACCCCCCTATAATACACCGGGCACCTTCTCTCCTTCTCTCTCTCTCTCTCTCGTATTTTATTACTGCATCTTGCTAACTCGGCCATTCTGGATGTCACTAACTCGGCTTCTTCTCCGGAGCCTTTGTGCTCCACTGTCTCTCAGATTAACTCATATCGCAGCGGTGCCTGGACAGCGTGACGTGTGTGGTTGTGCTGCTGCCGTGGTCCTGCCAGATGCCTCCTGCTGCTGCCGCCATCATTAGTCATTAGTCATACTTCTACTGTTATTATACACATATGACTATTGTCACACATGTATACTGCCAGATATTAATACATACTTTCAACATATTGTACCACAGTAGCCAGAACTATAACTATAATATTATTACTTTCAATAATGTTGTTGTAAGCTACTGTTATTACCTGCATCTCTCTCTCTGTCTCTCTCTCTCTCTCTCTCTCTCATTGTGTCATGCGGATTACTGTTAATTTATTATGCTGATCTGTTCTGTACGACATCTATTGCACGTCTGTCCGTCCTGGAAGAGGGATCCCTCCTCAGTTGCTCTTCCTGAGGTTTCTACCGTTTTTTTCCCTGTTAAAGGGGTTTTTTTGGGGAGTTTTTCCTTATCCGCTGCGAGGGTCATAAGGACAGAGGGATGTCGTATGCTAGCTTACTTTCAGTAAGCTAATCTGCTAACGTTACTGTCCTGTTGTGCACTACAGCGCTGAAGTTAGCTTGCCGCTTGTCGCATCTGATTCAGGATGAAAGGAAAAGTTTAGGGGAACATAAATAATGATATGTAGCAGCAGATTCTCCATTTTTGCACCACTTATACTTATTAAAGTGTTAGTGTTAGACATTGAAGCAAAGGTCTTAACGCTGTCAAACACAGTTCAAGAATTTTGAAACCTTTATTTTGCTTATGAAAAAAGGGTGATTTCACTGATATTTATGAATCAAAAACCACTAACGTTGTCAAATCTAGACTAAATTACTAAGGACACTTACTGAGACTCACTAAAACACAGTTTAAAATTTGTGAAACCTTTAATCTTTTGGGGAAAACTGAAAAAAGGCAATTTCACTGCTTTTTTCCCACCCAGACCACATTAAACAGATTTGACAATGTATTCTTAAGAGATATTGTGTGATCGTATTTCAAAAGGTATAAATATGTCTAAGTATAATAAGCATAGTGTTATTTCATCTGGACCTGGTCTAATGTGGTTGATGGAGAAATATCAGTGAAATCGCCCTTTTTCTGTTTTCATAAGCAAAATAAAGGTTTCACGATTCCGAAACTGTGTTTTAAGGCTTTTGCTATGATGCGTAACACTCTTTAATAAGTGTAAGTGGTGCAAAACAGGAGACTGAACCATTAATAATGTTTCCCATAACTTTCACTTAACTGGGAATCGGAAGCTACAAATCAGAAGCTAATTTTAGTGTTGTTACTGCGCTGGCTAAACTTTCCTCCTTTGAACTTATATACACTTATTATTGCTTTGCTGCCAATTAGCAGCATATCAAACATGTTGTATGCTGCATTTAGGTTTTGTCAGTAAAATAAAATAAAAGGGAAAGTCACTCATGCTTCTGGTTTCATGGCTTATTGCTAGATGACTACTGCTGTTGCAAGCTTGTTCCACACGGTAATTGGAAATTAACTGCAACTTTTCCATTATTAATGTGCTACATATTTGTAATGGTCTGTTGACAAACTAGAAATTAGGCGCTGATTTTAGTTAGCTATACAGTATTTCTTGTATAGCCTTACGTAGACCATTAATATTGTATTTATTCACATCTAGAGTGCCAGCGATGATGGCTTTGCAGCTGTGTGGCCAACAGTTTGATGGCTTCTCACCAACTGGGAGACATCATGGCTGTCAGAAATCCAGATATGTCAGACTATATATTATGGTTAGGAGACTGAAACTAACAGTTTTTCTCTATAGGTTCAACATATGGACAAGGTGCACCAGCTTCTTTCCCCTCATCTCAACCTCAACCCTGTCATCTTCATCAGGAGTGGAAAGGAAGATGAAAAAGAAGGACAAAATGAAGCAATGCAAGAAAAACTAAGAAATAAAGAATTAAATGCTATCAGTTTACTTATTTTGAAATAAGAAGTATGTTAAGTAAAGGCTCTAAGTTAAGGATGTAATATTTTGTTTTTTTATATGATATATAATGTACAATTTACATTTAGTATTATAGCCCGCATACCTTGTACTTACCCTGTAACTAAATGTTACTACGGGGGAACTATTGGTGCTTCAGAATACAGCCCGCATACCCTGTACTTACCCTGTAACTAAATGTTACTATGGGGGAACTATTAGTGCTTTAGAATACAGCTGGCATATCCTGTACTTAGCCTGTAATTAGGGCTTTTATAGCTGTATTTACCCTGTAACTAAATGTAACAAGAGGAAAACTACCACTGCATATATCACTTGTTCTGTAAATACAGAGAACGATGTGAGATGTTTGTTTTGATTTTACTTGCCTCAAAACATGGAAGAACAAACTGTAAATTAACTGCACAGTAAGCTGTCAGTAAAGCATATCAAGCATATGTGTTGTGTTTTATCTTGATATATTTGTATTTATTTCCTGGGATGAAAGGAGAGCGAGCACAGAGCTGGAAAAAGGTGAGCTTGCATGTTGAAGAGCCGTAATGCCGGACGAACACAATTGCCAGGGAGAAGACCTTTAACATTTTAATGACTTCAAAATTGTCAGCGTGTTTACACCAAAACAAAAGTGAGTCACATCTAGGGTGGGTGAATTCTGTCTGCCGACGGCAAGCAGAGTCATGAAGTCATAAACGAGCGTCCAGTAATGTAAAGCTGGTGAGGTGAGCGACAGCTGAGACGGTCTTCAGATGCCAACAGTATCCATGACAACATACTGTCACCTGGACCTTTGTTCTGAAGTAAACGCACAGATGTACCCTGTAGTTGTATAGGCTACCTGCTGAAAATATAAAGGAACAATGTAGATTGACTGTTTGTTTGGAATTAGATCATTTTGAAATAAAATCACATCTGATTTATTACTTGCTGCAGAAGTCTTCCCTCCATCTTCCCTCCGAATTTTCAGTTTTATTGTCATACTGTACCCTGTTATAATAGAATAAGTACCCTGTAATTAAAAATACCTATTGTATAAGTTCTCTGTAAATTCCCCCCAAACGTCCCTATTATTGATCAGCAGGTCGCACATACCCTGTTATAACAGAATAGGTACCCAGTAGTTAAAAATACCTACTATATAAGTTCTCTGTAAATTCCCCCCAAACGTCCATATTATTGATCAATATCGCACATACCCTGTTATAATAGAATAGGTACCCAGTAGTTAAAAAAACCTGTAATATAAATTCTCTGTAAATTCACGAATTGTTAGCCCCTTATTCCATAACTTTAACATCTTGTTCCCCTGTACCTACATATACAGTACAGGCCAAAAGTTTGGACACACCTTCTCATTCAATGCGTTTTCTTTATTTTCATGACTATTTACATTGTAGATTCTCACTGAAGGCATCAAAACTATGAATGAACACATGTGGAGATATGTACTTAACAAAAAAAGGTGAAATAACTGAAAACATGTTTTATATTCTAGTTTCTTCAAAATAGCCACCCTTTGCTCTGATTACTGCTTTGCACACTCTTGGCATTCTCTCCATGAGCTTCAAGAGGTAGTCACCTGAAATGGTTTTCCAGCAGTCTTGAAGGAGTTCGCAGAGGTGTTTAGCACTTGTTGGCCCCTTTGCCTTCACTCTGCGGTCCAGCTCACCCCAAACCATCTCGATTCGGTTCAGGTCCGGTGACTGTGGAGGCCAGGTCATCTGCCGCAGCACTCCATCACTCTCCTTCTTGGTCAAATAGCCCTTACACAGCCTGGAGGTGTGTTTGGGGTCATTGTCCTGTTGAAAAATAAATGATCCTCCAACTAAACGCAAACCGGATGGGATGGCATGTCGCTGCGGGATGCTGTGGTAGCCATGCTGGTTCAGTGTGCCTTCAATTTTGAATAAATCCCCAACAGTGTCACCAGCAAAACACCCCCACACCATCACACCTCCTCCTCCATGCTTCACAGTGGGAACCAGGCATGTGGAATCCATCCGTTCACCTTTTCTGCGTCTCACAAAGACACGGCGGTTGGAACCAAAGATCTCAAATTTGGACTCATCAGACCAAAGCACAGATTTCCACTGGTCTAATGTCCATTCCTTGTGTTTCTTGGCCCAAACAAATCTCTTCTGCTTGTTGCCTCTCCTTAGCAGTGGTTTCCTAGCAGCTATTTGACCATGAAGGCCTGATTGGCGCAGTCTCCTCTTAACAGTTGTTCTAGAGATGGGTCTGCTGCTAGAACTCTGTGTGGCATTCATCTGGTCTCTGATCTGAGCTGCTGTTAACTTGCGATTTCTGAGGCTGGTGACTCGGATGAACTTATCCTCAGAAGCAGAGGTGACTCTTGGTCTTCCTTTCCTGGGTCGGTCCTCATGTGTGCCAGTTTCGTTGTAGCGCTTGATGGTTTTTGCGACTCCACTTGGGGACACATTTAAAGTTTTTGCAATTTTCCGGACTTACTGACCTTCATTTCTTAAAGTAATGATGGCCACTCGTTTTTCTTTAGTTAGCTGATTGGTTCTTGCCATAATATGAATTTTAACAGTTGTCCAATAGGGCTGTTGGCTGTGTATTAACCTGACTTCTGCACAACACAACTGATGGTCCCAACCCCATTGATAAAGCAAGAAATTCCACTAATTAACCCTGATAAGGCACACCTGTGAAGTGGAAACCATTTCAGGTGACTACCTCTTGAAGCTCATGGAGAGAATGCCAAGAGTGTGCAAAGCAGTAATCAGAGCAAAGGGTGGCTATTTTGAAGAAACTAGAATATAAAACATGTTTTCAGTTATTTCACCTTTTTTTGTTAAGTACATAACTCCACATGTGTTCATTCATAGTTTTGATGCCTTCAGTGAGAATCTACAATGTAAATAGTCATGAAAATAAAGAAAACGCATTGAATGAGAAGGTGTGTCCAAACTTTTGGCCTGTACTGTATGTATTGGTACATAGGCTACTACACTGGTACACTGTTAGTACAACAGATTACACCGTAACTACCCGATAGTTACGGTGTAAATTGCGGGCTGTAATCTAAAGCGTTACCCAAGTTTCTCACCAAAAGCTACATTTAACAAGATTACACTGAATACATCATGATAACCATTTTTACTGAAGAGAGCTTGGGCATCTAATAATGTAACTAAACGCAACCTCCATCAGCAGTTAGTTCCAGCCACTGCCTCGTAACAGCTTACGTTACCCAGCTCTCCTCCTGCCAAAGTCAATGCAAATTTGTTGTTCACAATGCAGCATTATCAGGGAAACAAAAGAGTGAGTTTCCTGACACGCCAGTGAGTTTACTGCATCCTTTTGTCCCAACGGTGTCCTGGAGAAGATCTCTGTTCTTTCCAACACATTTTTCATTGTCCCCAGGACAACATGATGCAATTAGTCTGGAGCCCTGCTTTAGCCTGCACAAAATTGATGTGATACAACAGAAAAACATCGGCCACCACTCTCGGTGAATGTCATCTGATTAGCCAACAGGTTGCAGTCAACAAGGTGAATCATCATAATAGGAAAAGTAATATTCTCTGTCTCTATCTATTCTCTATCTGTTTTTCTTATTAAACAGAAAAATACAACTGCACACTTTCAATACTCTTTTCTCTTAGACATTAAACTGAGATTGGCTTAACTGCCTTATTAACTTACAATTCATTCAAATTAAACAGAAACAAAATAAAACTCACCCAAACTGTCTTGGTTACTCCTGTTAATCATCCAGTTAATTAGCCTGTTGTTCCAACAATCAAAAACTCTGGTTGATTCACTGAGATACATGAAGAAAACATGTTGTTTTTCCCCATGGTTTCTCTCGGTCATTGCTGGACAGCTGTTTGCAGTCCTGTGCGCTGGATAGGCGCTGAAAAAAACCAAGAGGTTCTGTGTCACATACGCTCACCCAGCCAGTGTGGCCTGGGTGTTATTCCTCCATCACCCTGTGTCACCGTGTCTTTTAGCTCAGCTACCCGTTCCATCAATAGAGACTAGAGACTGCCCTCTGGTGGCACATACTGTTCACTACATTCAATGAGTTTAGTAGAGAGAGAACCCACTTGTATTTATGACAGTATTGAAAATCATACCTTTGTGATTTCTGAATACCCTGGTATGCCATGATACCATAATACCGCCCAAGCCTAGCCAATGGCAATGTGGGGCCAATAAATTGGTGAATCCCTACCCCTTAATCATCCACAGCTCCACCCTCTCGTTCAAACGTGGTCACTTCTGGCTCCAAAAAACTAAGATGGCAATAGCTGAAATGGCCTGAGTTGGTTCATAGACTTATGAACCAATGGGTGATGCCACGGTTGCTACATTGATTATTTCATACAGTCTATGATTCTGCCTTCTGTATTTCTGCCCTGGAGCAACAGGTATTGTACATAGAAGATATTTTGACATATCACAGTAGGAAAAGCACAATAATAAAATGAATAATAGTTGAATTCTATGTAGCTTTTTTCAGTTTTAGGGTCCTGGTATTCCGCAGCTTACTGTCAAACTGTCATAGCTTACTGAGACACTTGGATAGAACAGAGCCACCATCATTTATTTTACTAACACCTGTGCTTCTCCTACTATAAAACGTGAAAATGTCTGTTGTGATCCTCCAACATCCACAGATCTCGGGAAATAACTTGCTGAGTAAAATGCTATCATACATACAACACCACTTGGTGTACATAGTTGCTAATTAGGGGCTGGGCAGCCTAAGCTGCCAGGACCCTATTGTTTTGCTGCATGTTCTTCTTCTTCTTCTTCTTCTTCCGAGGAAATCCTACTTCCCATGCGCGAAAAATCACCAAACTTTGCACAAAGGTCCAGTCCCATGCCAGACTGCTTCAGCTGCAAAAATAGGCCAATAGTCCTGATGGTGGCACTACAGCAAGCCTCTAAACCAACCTCAACCATACATGCTACAGATTTGCAACTTTCACCAAAATGTAGCTCCAATACTGAAGAAACTTTTGTACTTTTAAACCTATTGCAAATTATGAAGTCCATCACTCTGTTTTTTTTCAAAAACTGTAAAACTTATTAAACCTATCTCCTCCCACAATTTTTGCTCAATTCACACCAAACTTGCTACAGAGCATCTTCAGACGATCCACACAGATTTTTGATTTATCGAAAATTGAGCCTACAGTGCATCAAAATGTTTGTTTAATGGTATTGTAAACATATACTTGCAAATTCTTGCTAAATAAATCTTCAATGTTTATTTAAAAAAATGACAAAATTTTGGAGTCATGGTAGATGATGTTTGGAAAATATCAGAATTTTATCTCAAAAACTGAACTTTTCACAGCATTTTGAATTTCGCTCTCATGCGAACAATTGGAATCAATGCAAAAATGGCATTTTTAAACATCAGTTTTTCACTTATGGAGCCAATAAATCATTGTTAAAAACAAACACCAACATCTCCATGCTGTATAGATGCAATTTGTGTATTATCAGATTTTTGTCTTAATAACTGAATTTTTGACAGCCATTTGAAATCTGTCTTTACACACTAACAGCTGCTGTCTTGCACACAAGTGACTGGCTTAGTCAATTTGTGAAGCTACATGTGACATTTCTGTTTGCCAATTAGCTCAGTGAGATAGAGCATTGTTCTTGGTGTTGAAGATTGTGAGTTAAAGCCTCAGCCCGTGCAACATTTACATATGAGAAAACTACCCAAACTTTTCATAAAGGTTCAGTCCCATGCCAGATGTCCTCAACTGGAAACACAAGACAATAGTCCTGATGGTGGCGCTACAGCAAGCCTCTAAATTTCAAAACTTTGAAAATTCATAACAAATCAACCATATGTGCTACAGATTTGGAACTTTCACTTTGAAATTTGATTTTCCATGGCATGGATGGCTACTGTCTGGCACCCTGATGCTTGGCTTAGTCAGTTTGTGAAGCCACACATGAACTGTCACTTGCCAGTTAGCTCAGTGAGATAGAAGACGGACCTCACTCTCAGAAGTTGTGAGTTCAAGCCTCAGCTAAGGTAGAATTCTAATGTGAAAGTCCTATGTTCAGGCATCATGCTATGTGGATTAGAGACTACCAAGGTTAAAATAATTATGACCCAGGCAGTTTTGCGGAGAGACAAATACTCTTTATCAACACTTTCCCCTGTTATCCCTTGTCTCTTTTCCCTGTTTATTTGGCTTAGCTATCAGTCAATATGCAGAATCTATCCAATAGCTACTTTTACATTTTAAAAAATGTTTTCATCTTTGTCACCATGGATAATGTTTAGCTTTAAGCTAGATCAGGCCAGTTTGTTCATAATTTCTAGCAGTAAATGTTATTCTTACTTTCTTGTTCTTGAGTTTTTTCTTTCCTTTGTATATTATGAGTCTGATCACTTCAGACACTCATCCACAATTTGAAGGGCATGCCATAATTATATGATGTGACTTCTATGTTGTGATATGCTTTGTTTCAGTGTGTGTGTTCCTCAGAATTGCCTAATTTTGCCTAAAACTGCCCAGCCCCGACCATTGCTGCGCAGCAGCTATAATTCCTCAATGCATTCTCATTATGAGGAATGATGGGGGTTAGTTATGCTGCTTGTAATTGTGTTAACTAGCTAAATTCAAATGTGAAGTTCCAAGCAGTTTTTTGTGACATTTGCACACAAAAAAATTGTTAATTCTTTTATCAGTGGTCTTTTTCCATATGCATCAACAGCCATTCTCTCACCCGTATTAATGTGTCAGTGTGGTTTGTTTTGTTAGCGAAGCTGTGAGCCTTCTGTTCAGCTTAGTGGGCAGCCTTTCAAAAGCTCAGCGTAAAGGCATACAAGCCAGAATCAGCAAACATACAGTAACAGTAGGAGCTGAGAAACATCAAAAAGTAGTAAACTGGTGGAAAACTGTCACACAGCAGAACATGACAGATGGACGGAGGGTGGAAGACAGCAAGCAAGTTTGATGTTATGTATGGACCAATGTAATATCTCTGATGACTCCACTTTGTGTTGAAACTGTATTTGTGGGACGTGTGTTGTATCTGATGTTTTGTTTTTTTTATTCACTTTGTACCGTGAGAATCAGTGTATAAAATTATGAATATACAGTTGCAAACAGAATAAGGAATGTGAATTGAATTTAAAATTGAAGCACTCCTTAATCCAAAGTATAAGTTGCCCCATACTGCTCTTACTGAATTTACAGATGAGCCTTGTAACTAAGAGCTAGAAACTTTTCTGTTCAATTTACCAAATTCAGTGTGAAAGAAAGAAAAATCAGAGCAGAAATTGATGAGGCAGGTAAGTCTCTCTTCATCCATCTTGCCAGTACATTTATCAGACATTATGAGGTGGTGTCATCCAGCTGCTTCGCCAACATACTGGCTTGGTGCTGCTGGCGCTTCATTAGGCATCATCTGTGTGTGTTTGCACTAATTATTGAGGCCTTTAAAACCTAGCCAGCTCTGTTGGCCTTCCTCCGAAACTGCTGTCAAATGGTATGAAATGGATTCATCACTTACCACCAAAGGAAATGGTTGCTGTCATGAACAAAGAAACAGCTTTTTTCTTTTGGCTTTGTAATCTGAAACACCCGCCACCATGTCTGCTCCGCATAACTCCCTGACCAGGTACTGCCAACTCTCCTCCAATGAGACTAGCTCTTGGCTGCTTAAAAACTTGCGAAAAGCTGCCAGTTGACATTATCTGCTAATTTGCATATAATACTATCTGTCTCTCTGCTAAGAATAGATGTATGGAGATCAGCTGTGTATAGGAAAGCACTGTGATGACACCTCTATGGATTTGTCAAGCAAGTAGTTCATGTTTATGTCCATCAGTATCAGTTGTGCCAATTTGTCACCGAATGCTGATGGAGTCAACATATTAACAATGCTCCCTGTTGTTGTCTGTCAAAACTCAGTATTCACAATGTCTGAAATCTGCTAAATGTGGCAACACAGTCATGAAGTTGGCAGCAGCAGTTTGTGAGAATAACTGGTCTGAAGACTCCAGTCTGTGAGGCTGTAATACTCTTTGTTTTAAAAAAAAAACAAACAAAAAAAACAAACAAAAAAAACAAAGTTGTTAAATGTATAAAAGTTGAGGTCCAAAGTTTGTTTTTGAGCCATTCATGTCATAGTGAAATGATGTAAAAAGTGAAACTCTGCAGAGGTAGGTGTCACAGTTAAAGTCTTTGGTACACTTTATTTTATTCATAGAACAGTGTCTGATACCAGAGGGTTTGCTAATTAGTGGCCATTACTTAGACCAGTGAAAGCAGTAAAACAGTGATGGAGGCTGAACTGTGGCCATGACATTACGTTGCATCTGTCCGGTGTGCATAAATATTAGTGATGGCCGAATGAAGCCTCATGAATTATTTTCTGAGCCCACTAGATGGCGCTTTCTGTTCAACAAAAGGTTTAAAACACTCTGAATTGCAATTCTTTGAGCCTCTCTCTTTAAAACAAGAGTGCCATCTAGTGGGCTCAGAAAATAAAGAAAATGCTTCATGAGGCTTCATGAGGTCATCACTAATAAATATAGACAGTGCAGGCTCGTGCGTTAGGGGGGCCCATAGAGACAGTGGGCCCTCCAACAATGTGATGGGTGCAGAATAGGCCCTTATGAGTGATTGCCACATTGGAAATACAGTGGCATGCAAAAGTTTGTGCACCCTTGGTCAAGATTTAATTTTTTTTTGTGAGAAGTTAATAAAGTAGAAGATGACGTGATTTCCAAAAGACAAAAGTCAAAGATGACACATTTTTTTCAATATTTTAAGCAAGATTACTTTTTAATTTCAATCTTTTATAGTTTCAAAATAACAAAAAAGGAAAAGAAGCAAAAGCAAAAGTTTGGGCACCCTGCATGGTCAGTGCTTAGTAGCGCCCCCTTTGGCAAATATCACAGCTTCTGAATGCTTTTTGTGATCACCTAAGAGTCTTCCAATTCTTGTCTGGAGGATTTTTACCCATTCTCCCTGCAAAAGGCTTCTAGTTCTGTAGTTCTGTGAGATTCTTGGTTTGTCTTGCATGCACTGCTCTTTTGAGGTTTATCCACAGATTTTTATTGATGTTTAGGTCAGGGGACTGTAAGGGCCATGACAAAACCTTCAGCTCGCGCCTCTTCAGGTGGTCCATTGGTGTGTTTAGGATCATTGTTCTGTTGTAGAAGCTATGCTCTCTTTAACTTCAGCTGTTTATACAGATGGTGTGATGTTTACTTTCAGAATTTGCTGTAATTTTAAGTGAATCCATTCTTCCCTCTACCCATGAAATGTTCCCTATACCACTAGCTGCAACACAAGCCCAAAGCATAATCGATCCACCATGGTGTTTAACAGTTGGACAGGTGTTCCTTTTATGAAATTCTAGACCTGTTTTTCTAACAAACCTTTGCTAATTGCTTCTATTTTTTTAAATTAAAGTCTGCACCGTTCCGCCCTATTCAACCTGAGCTAGATCTTATTAGAGGCCAATTAGGTATAAATTACAGCAAAACCCTACTCTAAATTAAAGTCTGCACCGTTCCGCCCTATTCAACCTGAACTAGATCTTATTAGAGGCCAATTAGGTATAAATTACAGCAAAACCGTTCTCTAAATGAAAGTCTGCACCGTTCTGCCTTATTCAACATGAACTAGATCTTATTAGAGGCCAATTAGGTATAAATTACAGCAAAACCGTACTCTAAATTAAAGTCTGCACCGTTCCGCCTTATTCAACCTGAACTTAAATCACAGGACTGAACATTACATATACAATAAAGCTCTGTATCAAATCAGACAGAGCTTTATTGTATATGTAATGTTCAGTCCTGTGATTTAAGTTCAGGTTGAATAAGGCGGAACGGTGCAGACTTTAATTTAGAGTAGGGTTTTGCTGTAATTTATACCTAATTGGCCTCTAATAAGATCTAGTTCAGGTTGAATAAGGCTATAATTAGGATATAATTGTTTTTCTTTAGTGTCTAAATTGCGAACATATTTCTTCCTAATTTGGTACAAACTACGGATTGTTACGTCTTATTAGAGCAACGTTGTCTATTTTACTGTCTAAAAAAAATTATATTAGGTGTAGTTTTTTCTAATTTGATACAAAATATGGCTTATTACGTCTAATTAGCGTCTAATTAGCATACTGTAAAATAAAGTGCTACCCCTTGTTTTACAAAGTGGAGATGGTGGTATGATATAGTGTGGTGGCTACAACAATGATATCTATACCTACAATGCTATTTGTGAATATAAACAATAAGGTAGTAAGTTCTTGCCCATGGAAATTGTCCTTGATGCGTGCTATGCATGTTTGACAGGCAGCTAAACGCTTCACTTCAATCAAGACTCTGCATGTAGTTTGACAGGTTTATTGACAAAGCAAAGTGTGAAACTAAAGAGAAAAACAGACAAACAATAATCAAATCATGAATATCATTTGTCCATAAATGTATAAAGCATGAATAAACAACACCATGTGTAGCATGGATGCACTATATTAGCTGAAAATAGCATAGCTAATGACAACAATATGCTAGAAAAAAAGGTAAATGATGTGAGCTACTAAAGAGCATAGAGAGTAAGTAAACATATCAATAATACATACCGACGATGCAACCTCAAACAAGATGTATGCCGAAGCGGCCGATAAACACCGTGAACTGCCAAAACATCTCGACTACGTGACCTAGGGGGTATTCCATCAAGCAGGCTAAAGGCAAATCCAGGCTTAAATGGCCAAGTCTGGCTAATGTGAGCCAGAGTTCTGTTCCATCAAAGTGGCTAAGATTAGCCTCACATCGGTAACCATGGAAACCATGGTTCTGGCTAAGCCTGAGACATCGAGCTAAACTCCAGTTTCCGTTCCATCAAACTGAGCCACAACTCCGTTCCATCAAGGTGGTTAACCTGAATCCCAGCCTAGTAACCATGGCAATTTATGCTGCTGGGCAATCCTGGTCTGTAGCGGGATTAAGGTGAGGATTATCTCCATCTATGATCAAAAAATGTTCAATAGACAAGAACAAACACCTAAAAGACAGTTCTGCCAGTGCTTTACACACTCACAACTGTCATGTAATGATAAAATAATATGTAGATCATAAAATATATAACATAATTAATAAAAAATTTAACTATTAAAAGACTAATTAAAATGTAATAAAAATAAGATAATTTAAAAAAACCCACTTACAACAGTAATGCCAAAATCAATTTAATAAAAACAAAACTATAATAAAATGAAACTGAGGCATTAAAAAAAAAGATTGTACATGAATATGTGATTGCCCTCCCATCCCCACCCCACTCTGTTTCCAATTGGCTAGCAAATTCACAGCCAATTAAGGTCAACTGACAACGGCCAGAGAAGGAGAGGGACACACCCAGAGAGACACAGAGACAGAGCAAGAGAGAGTAAATTAGGAAATAATGGCATGCCCCTTCATCGAAGATCCTATGGATGAGGAGGCCCACATTGTTCAGAGAGCCTTCCAACCAGGGGCGACAATATCATTTCATAGTTGGGGGGGACAATAAACAGTAAAATTTTAGAGAATAATTCCAGGGGGGACAAGGAAAAAAAGTTGTAACCTGTCTTTTATACAACATCTTTTACCGCAATTTGACGCTTTAATCTTTTCTCTATCTCTCCAACAGGCAGGCATAGGACCCTTGTTAGCACTGGCTGAGTCCACCTGCACATGTCCAGATTTAAAACAAAATGATTGAAATCAAATTAACATGCACACATCGACAACAGTCAGGTGCGCCGTGCTGTCCAAGGTGCTGAGTGTGTCTGGAGCACAGCAGGTCTCTGTCTCCCCGTGCGCAGTAGTGTGAATATTTATGCTATTGAGTAAACAGAGAAAACATGTCTCTCATTGTTTAATAGCAGCAAAACAATAAGGCTTCATTCATCAAAGACCGAAACTCGATCTCTCTCCTTCTCTCCCTCTTTTTCATCTGGCTCAGGTGTGTGGAATGGATCCTTCATCTCTGGCTGGCTGCAGGAGCAAACTGTTTTGTTTTTTTGTCGGTTTTTACCGGCAGTGAGATAAACATTTCCTGCAATTAAACTGGTGAACTGGTTTATAAACAGTGTGCTGTGAGGTCTGCCGCTGCGCACCTCAAAACCGTGCGTAATAATCGCGTGTAATGGCCGCTCCTCGTCAGTTAAACTGCACGTCTGTCACTGACAGGTGGAGAGCCTACAGATAATAACTACGAGCTGCTCCGCCACTGACTGCTCTTGTCCTGCCCTCTCCCTCTTCTTTCTCTCATGTCCTCTCTGACTATCACTAAACTCTGGCTTTTGAACAATGCAGGAGAAATGTTGCAGACAGTTTATATTATCAGCCTGGGCCTGGGGCTTGTTGTAACAGTAAATGGGATGCGTTGTAACTTGTGTAAGTTAAACTGTACCTGCGAGTGTAGATCTTACCCCGCGCAATGTGGGCAGCCGGGTCCAGCCACACGCTGCAACTGCTGCCAAGTACTAACAGTTGCTAGCCCTGCCCGTTGGAAAGAGTGTGGGATATACCACTACTAGGAATCCCCCCTGTCCCCCCCGGGATTTCCGCCCCTGCTTCCAACCACCACCAGCCCCAAGGGTCTTCCAGGACAGGACCAACCAATTGATACAGACAGACTCCTATCTGTGGGAGAGGTACCAGTTCAGCAGGCAAAGCATAGTGTATCTATGCAGTTTGCTGGAACCACACGCAGCCAGTCTCTAACCACTGTGCAGTCAGTCTGTGTTGCACTGAGGTTCTTTGCTAGTGGTACATTTCTGTATAGTGTTGGTGATGCTGAGAGGCTAAGTAAGGCAACTGTTTGCAGAGAGGTAAAAAAGGTGTATTTTCTATCCATTTTGATTATTTCTAGCATCACCATACATCATACATAGGGCTTGATTTGTTCACATTAACATATGGTTATCTTTTATATTTATGAATTAACCATGACACAAAGCAACCACATTAAAATGGGACACACACCATTGTGGTTTGTCTGTTCCTCATCCTATAGCACATTCCATACATTTAAGGGGATTTTCCTTATGTTGATATAATCAGGGATAGAGCTTACAATTGACTCCCAAATGATGAGAAATAGATAACTGATTCACTATCACCTGCATTCACTTAATAGTTTTCCTCATCTCCACTGAATTGATGGATTTGCTAAATGGAATTTTCTACAATCAATAGATAAATGTCATGTGATTATTTCCTATAAACTGATCATTTCGGAAATGTCATAATCTACATGCAATTATGTGATAAATGCGATGACTGACATAAAATAGTTTGATTAAATGCATCATCTGAAATGTACATAGGAATCAGTAGATAAATGTGATAAATAGTCTATCACTAATATTAATTTACACATGTGGTGAATTTCATAAGGCATACTTGAATTGTCAGATTTAATAGGTGTTCTTATCTACATATATTTTGTCCCTTTGATGCGGGATTTATATAAAATGATATTATGCTGAAATGCTGAATTTTTTTGTCACTTACACATTTAGCCTGTCGACAATATTCTGTCACGCCACCTCCCTTGCTTTATTAATTGCTCTGCCGTAGAAAAAGCCTCCACTAACTCCTTTCCTTTGCTTTTTGACATTTTGCAACATTTTCGGCACTCGACTAGTTTGGGCTTTTTATTTTCCCTGGGCATGTGCATGAGTTGAGGCTTAATAGGTGAGGCTTGAATTAGCGTCAGTTGGAGCCAGCTGATTTCACTTGATGGAATGGGTTGGCGCTAGATTGGGAGTTGGCGTTTAGTCAAACTTCAAGATTACACCTTAGTCTGGATATTCTTAGCTACGTTGATGGAATACCCCCTAGTTCTCACTTCCTTAATAAAGTTTTCAATTCAAAATAAACAAAACATAGACTGCTGAACTAAAATCGACCAGTAGGTGGCAGTATTGCGCTTTTAACTTTCTCTTCTCTGTAAAATACAATGAAATGAATGAAAGTAGATACATGAAATGATTTTTAAACTTAACACATTGATTATAATGAACTAAAACAGAACACATCCTTTTCAGTAGAAAGTATACAATTGTGGAATGCATTATGATATGAAATTAAAAAACTGACAGAACTAAAGGTTTTTAACACAAATATAAAGCAATGGCTATAACAAAAGCAAGCCTGTGAACACTGATTGTGCAGGCCACAATCTTTGATCACACATATAAACACATGCATGGACGTACATGTTTGACCATGTACACATACAGACACAAACACACACAGACCTCATGCTTAAATTACATACTCATTGTTAATTGTTTTTTGTCTTTGTCAGATGCAGTAGCTCAGTTCATAGGGACTTGGCTTGGGAGCCAGAGGGTCACCTCCAAAATATTAGGGATGTCCCGATCCCATATTCGGATCGGTATCAGCCGCCGATATTAGCAAAAAACGGGCATCGGCATCGGATCGGACTGCATGGAAAAATGCAGATCCATGAACTCTGATCCAGTTTTTCACGGCATCCGGGCCAGGTTTTCCAGCCAGCCCAGCGCTCCACGATTCAAGCAGTCTATTCCAGTGATCCGCTCCAGCTCTTACTATCAATCCACCAGGCCAGCATGCAGACGGCAGATACACAGAGGGTAGGAAGAGTAGCGGTCAATTTAGTTAACTGACTATTTGTTTTCTGCTCTGGTTTTTTGAGAGTGATATTTTTATTTAGTTTACACTCTTACTGTTTAAGTAAAGAGCACTGATGGCATTGTTTTGGGCACAATTAGTGAAATTGGAGCCATGGATGGACTACAAAAACACTACTAAAATAACTGAAAAGGAAAGGCTGCATTGTTTGTTAAATGCCAACAATGTCTTGTGGTGTTAATCTTTTTTTTATTTATTAGGGGGCCAAAGCACAAGTGTGTGGAGTCTTACTGCTATTTTAATTTCAATGTTAGACATTTTAAAGATTTCTTGTATTGATTCATTTTCTATTTATTAAGGGGCCAAAGCAGCCAAAGCAAACCAGCTATATTTTTTATTTAATGTTAATGTTCAAGTTTAAAGTTTGTTTATTTAACCCTGTTAACAATAAACAGGTCAGTTTCTCATACCAACTGTTGTGGATCATTCTAACTAACCTGATTAAGCAGTTGTTCTTTGCTTGATCAACGCTTTTCTAACATGACTGACAACAAAATAAGTGAATATGTATAATACGTGCTTGGATCGGATCGGTATCGGCCAAAACTCAAGGCTGTAATATCGGTATCGGATTGGAAGTGAAAAAGCTGGATCGGGACATCCCTACAAAATATGGAGTGTGGACTGGTAGCTGGAGAGGTGCCAGTTCACCTCCTGGGCACTGCTGAGGTGCCCCTGAGCAAGGCACCGAACCCCCCAACCGCTTGGAGCGCCTGTCATGGGCAGCCCACTCTGACATCTCTCCACTTAGTGCATGTATAGGTCCAGTTTGTGCATGTGTGTGTTGGGACCTGTGTGTAATTGACAAACAGAGTGAAAAATTTAATTTCCCCTCAGGGGGATTAAAAGGATAGTGCACCCAAAAATGAAAATTCAGCCATTATCTACTCACCCATATGCTGACGGAGGCCCTCGTGAAGTTTTAGAGTCCTCACATCCCTTGCGGAGATCGGCGGGGGGAGCGGCTAGCACACCTAATGGCTGACGGCGCCCCAGACTAACGTCCAAAAACACAAAATTGAAACCACAAATTATCTCCAACATGCTCATCCGTAGTGATCCAAGTGTGCTGCAGCCCCGACATAAAAAGTTGTTTTGAAAAATTTCATTTGAACTCTGTTTTTAGCCTCACTGTAGCCTGTAGCTCTGACTGCTTCTCTGTGCTCCGCGCTCACGTGTGCGCACTCAGGGTGATCGGTGATGCACGGTCTCTGAAGAGCAGCAGTCAGTACTGATGTCCAGTTTCTCAAGTGCAGGCATCGCCAATTTCCAGTCTGAGCAGCAAAGACTTTCCTCATCCGTTGGCATTGCTTTGCATTTAAAACAACTACACCACCAGGTTTCCAGTGCTCGATTCCAGTATTCTGCGGCTGGCTGAGGGTTAGGCTCATGAGCTGCGGCGGCTGCTTCGTCCAGTAGCCTGAGTTCCGTTCCGCGTCAAACAAATACGGCTCAAAAAAGAAATGCTGTTCCTCCTCAGTTTCAAAGTCTTCAGACATGTTGGGCTGTCCTTTGCTAAAAGACCGTAGTGCAAATTATCTTTTAGCTACTGTGGTTACTGTTGTCTCTCCCTGCGGTGCACGTGTCACATGATGTAAACACGGGTAAGCAAAGCTCATGCTTTCGCTGGTCTCGTGCAAGCGCGCGCACATGAGCGCAGAGCACAGAGAAGCAGTCAGAGCTATAGGCTTCAGTGAGGTTAAAAACAGAGTTCATATGCCGTTTTTCGAAACAACTTTTTATGTCGGGGCTTCAGGACACTTGGATCACTACGGATGAGCATGTTGGAGATATTTTGTGGATTCAATTTTGTGTTCTTGGACGTTAGTCTGGGGCGGCATCTGCCATTAGGTGTGCTAGCCGCTCCCCCCGCCGATCTCCACAAGGGATGTGAGGACTCTAAAACTTCACCAGGGCCTCCATTGGCATATGGGTGAGTAGATAATGGCTGAATTTTCATTTTTGGGTGCACTATCCCTTTAATAAAGAATATAAAAATTTTTTAAAAAACTGTAGTCTCCTCTTTGACTTAGTCTTTGCCTGTATCTTACTGTATGTTTTGTTGTACTGTTGTATTCAATTACTCCATGCTCAGTTATCTTACTCTTACTGTTTTAACTCTAAAAGCCTAACCAGGGAGAGGGGTCGCGAATTAGCCATGGCTGGAAACCTGTATGCATAGCATCTACTTTGTATTTTACATGAAGCAATGTTCTTATACCCATTAAAGGGTTTTTTGGGGGGGTTTTCCTTATCCGCTGTGAGGGTCCAAAGGACAGAGGGATGTCGTATGCTATAAAGCCCTGTGAGGCAAATTGTGATTTGTGATATTGGGCTTTATAAATAAAATTGAATTGAAATGAAATTAATGTCTTATGTATTTGTCCTTTTCAAATAAACAATTAAATAAATAAATACATCTTTTCAGTGGTTACGTCTCCAGTCTAACATCTCTGAGCACACAGCTTGGTAGGTGTGTTGTTTGTTTATATGATGTAACAGATTCATATTGACCTGATTCAGTGTGGACAGAGAGTGTCCAGTGTAACATGATGCAACGCAATAGTATGACGCTTACTTGCTGTTAGGACCAGAGTTGGGTAAGGGTTACTTTAAAAGTAATCAAATGACTTTACTGCATTACTTTTTTGAAAAGTATTCAGTTACTTTACAAAATTACTTCCTAAGTAACTCAAGTACTTTTAAAGTACTTTTGAGTATTCTACTATTTCCTATTGGGCAATGGACCACAGGTCGCTAAGCCTACATTTTTTTGTTTCCAAAATTAAAGTTATGGACCACTTGCCCTTCACTGAGATCCAATTCTCCCATCACAGCCGTCACTTTGACCAGTAGAAACACAGAACGATCTGCCGCCGTAGACAACTGTATGACAACAACACCCCAGCGTTTTTAATATTTCCTCTAGGGATGTTACCACACAGAGTAAAAGGGGGAAATGATAGTGTGAAACAGCAGAGGCTCTCTATCAACCTGCTGAGTAATGCCATTAGCTTCAAGCTAGCAAGGAATGTTATTTCTTCATAATGGAGACGGACATAAAGTAATAACATTAACAAATAGCGGCGGGGCTTTTACTCACCACAACTGCAGAGGCTAGCAGCTTCATTTGAAACAGACTACATTATAGACTGTCCGTTATTTATTAATCCCTCTGTGGAGTCATAAAATCGTGCCATGACACAATCGTGTAATGTGACATAGTGACTTTCAGAACAGGCAGAAAAGTCATGTAGTGTGTACCAGGCATAATGCAAGTCCTGAGTCTGACCTGTCTGTCAGCGAGTCCTCCTCCATCTATTGAGTCGTGGGGATTTTACTGACAATCCTGCGGAATGTTTTAGACTCCACTGTAGACAACGGCAGCATTTCTTATACCACGTAGCTAGCCACAAGCTTCATGGCTTTTTTCAGACTGATTTAACGTTATCTCCATTATTAGAACCAAAAGACAGTCGTTGCTGTTTCAGAGCTGAAGGACCAGCATTCTAAAAGTAACGGAAGTAACTGATGGCTTGTTTGAAAATGTACTCAAGTATTTGATTACTCAAACAGCAAACTAACACATTAGGTTACTCGTTACTGCAAAAAGTAATCAAAGTACTCTAACGCGTTATATCCAACTCTGGTTAGGACACAGTGTCAGTCAACTAATGATAATCAGCCAAAATATTATTTCAGCACAAGACATGTCTATGTCTGCCAGAAGGAGTTGACATGAGTAAATATAACGGCCAATATTAGCTTATGACAGATATATTGTCTGCCTATATGTTTAAGTAACGAGAAACAGCTGTAGAGAAATACCAAAGATGTTTATGAGGTAATTTACGCAGTGTCATCATTACAGAGTTTATCCTCCAGAGAGCAAGAACAAGTTTATATTTCAATTGTAAAATGTCCCTCTTAGATCATAGACTCACAAGTCAGTCTTTAGACGCTTTGCTTAACTAAAGACTGATGACTTTCTCCCTGATTTTGTGTTTAGATGGGCGGATACAATTTCAGAGTTTAAAAAACTCCCTACGTTGCAGAACCAATAGTAAATCTGCAGGGTGGTCCTTCGGTGGCTCGCTGAACTCTTGTGCTTGTAAACATAGTCCCACTAGAAACACGTGTAGCGGTACAAAATGGCTCAGCCGTGCTTGCAGAAAACGCTGTCAAAGTTAGTGGATGTTTGTCGCGTTTGCGGCTACACATTCTCGCCAACTAAAAGAAACAAATATAATCTTGTACAAGGCCATGACTCATCCGTCCGGCCGGACTATAGAGGGAATTGCCTTGTTGTTTACAAATACTTCCAGGTAGAAAACCAGCAGAGCTTTTAGCTATATATATAGCCTATATATCACATTTTTCACATCACTGTTTGGACTAATCCGATGTTTGTAAAGTCTATAAACACAATGATTGAACAAACTCTTCACGACACTTCACGACGTCATTTCCTCCTTCGTCATGTCTGCAGAGATGCGGCGGAGCAGCATTTTTATCCAGTTTTAAAATGTTTTAAATCACTCTAAACATTATGCCTCTGGCTAATGTTTGCTTTTAACGTTTTATTTTTTTTTACTGGATGAAAGTTTTTTAGTCATCGGACGTTTGGATCTTAAGTTTTTAAAGAAAGGCCTGGTGAGCCGCCATGGCAACACTGGACGCTGCCGACTCACCTGGAAAATTGGAACAAATGCTGAACAAAGCATACAAAAAAATCGCTAACCTTCTTGAGGACACTGAGTGGATGTCGAATGAGCTCCAGAGGAAGGATTCCCTGCTGATCACCCTCAGGTCCCGTTTCCCGACGCTGACCAACTGGCTGGAGACCTCACGGAGCGGTGAGTCCGCTCCGCAGAACACCACCTCCGCGCTCGGGCAAACAGTTCTCTGGGACCCGTCCTCCTCCTGTCAGCGGCCCGCCTGCTACACTCCAAACAGGGGGACCCCCTGGACCGAAGTGGTCATCCGCGGGCGGAAGAGGGCTCCGAGCGGGGCTCACGGCAGGGCTCCTTCTCCCCCGATACCGCTCTCCAACAAGTACGCGGCTCTGTCCGTGAGTGAGAAGCCGGCAACCTGGGACCCACACCAAGAGATGGCACCTGTTCCTGCGGCCACAGACACCATGCCCCCGCCGACGGACACCACAGCCTTCCCCCCACTCACTGGTAGCTGCCCTCCAGCAGGTGGGTGTCCAACAGGGAGCCGTCCGCCGGCGCTGACCCGCTCCTCATCCCAGCGCAAGCGGCTCGTGAGGGACGTGGTGCGCTGGCACTCCTCCCGTTCTCCCCGTCTGGAGAGGGATCACACCCGGAGTCCTGGTGTGGGTGGTGGGGTGGCTGAGCTGGCTTGCTCCCTTGAAGACCAAGCGGACGCTCCCACAACCCTGGTCATTGGGGAGTCTATCATGAGGCACGTCCACATGAGGGAGGCATTAACCTTGCCGTTCCCACCATTACCGACGTATCCGGGAAAATACCGGAAATCCTGAGCTACCATCCGCAGGCGAAATCCACGCAGGTACGAACGACATCGCCAGGCAACAGTCCGAACTTTTAAAGCAGGATTTTAGACACCTTTTTAACTCCATCTCACAGTCCCAGGTGACTGTTTTTATCTCCGGCCCCACCCCCACCTGCGGCAGAGGGATTGGCAGCTTCAGCCATCTGCTTAGCCTCAACACCTGGCTCTCCTCTGCCTGCAACTCCCACCACGTCGGCTTCATCAACAATTTTGATGTTTTCTGGGAGAGACGACACCTCTTTGGGCCAGACGGGCTCCATCTTAACAGGGCAGGTGCCCGCATGCTCTCAGCCAACCTGGCATACGGTGTTCAGCATGCAATTTTCCCCAAACCCGCACTAGCTGCTCTGTCTGACACCGATTGATGTCCCCCAGTTCCATGCTCCTATCCACTCAGTTCCACCTCTGACCACCATACACACAGTACCGGATTTGGACCTCATATTCACACCAACACCTCATCCATTCCGGTAAGCATTACACTACATCAACACATCAGACACCGCCATACTCACTCCGTGAACCTTCATAACCTTCGACCACTCACAAAACACCCACAACCCACCTCCATGATCAATAAGCCTCCTGTCACCATGAATGTGGCACTTTTTAATGTTCGCTCTCTTTTAAATAGAACTTTTTTAATAAATAACGTGATTTTAGATAATAAGTTAGACTATCTTCTTTTAACTGAGACATGGCTTGGCACTGACGCACCTGTTGTACTCACCGAGGCCTGTCCACCAAATTTTAATTTTTTGTTTTCTACTAGAGAGGGTAGAAGACGAGGCGGGACGGCATCCATTACAAATGACACACTGACCTCAAATGGAGTGTCTTTTAACAGTTACAAGTCATTTGAGTACCATGCCTTTACTTTTAGCAGCCCTCCGATTCTTTGCATCACTGTTTACAGACCACCCCATCACTCTAGTTCTTTTATCAGTGAATTCTCTGAACTTTTATCAATCATTCACACCTCTTATAGCAGGATTTTAATAACTTGTGATTTTAATCTACACGTTGATGATACCTCGGATCCAATATCCAGAGAGTTTTTAAACCTTTTAAATTGTCTTGATTTTAAGCAGCACGTCACACAGCCAACTCACAACAGAGGACACACCCTGGACCTGGTCATAACCCATGGCCTGTCCATCGGTGTGTCCTCTGTTGTCGACCTGGCTGTGTCTGACCACTACTGTGTATTTTTTAACATCACCAGTTTTAACCAGGAGGAGGCCCTGGTGAGAATAGTAAGGAGGCGCTATCTAACTTCTGAAGTGGCTGCAAATTTTATTGGGATTTTACAGAGCACTCCTGCTGAAATTTTACCTGCACCTTGTGATTTTATCGTTAATAATTTTAACAGTAAACTGAAGTCAACTCTGGACTTAGTAGCTCCACCTGTAACTAAAACAATAAAAAGAAAACCTACACCCCCGTGGAGAAAAAACGATGAAATCAATAAACTGAAAAGAGAATGCAGGAGTGCTGAGAGAAGATGGAGAAAGAGTAAACTGACCGTTCATTATGAGATTTTACGTCAACAACTCAAAACCTACAATAACGCAGTCAAAAAGGCACAAATTTCCCATTTCTCACAACTCATCACCAACCATAAAAACAACGCCTGGTTCCTCTTCTCCACTTTTAATATTTTAACAGGCACTGATTTTAATAAAGTTCTTAAGACACCAACAGATGATCTTTGTGAAGACTTTGCAGACCACTTCAGAACTAAAATCAAGGACATCAGATCCAGCCTGTTATCCAAGAAAGTTTTGTCTGTTAACACACCTGGACTGTTGTCCTTGCCTGAGGAAACACTGGAGAGTTTTGCCCTGGTTGATGCAAGGACACTTGGTCGAGTTTTCTCCCAAGTAAACCCAACAGCTTGCCTTTTAGATCCAATTCCCACATCACTTTTAAAGATGTTTTATGGTTTCTTTGAGGAGCAGTTTTTAAACATCATGAATTACTCTCTTCCGATGGGTGTCTTCCCCACCGCCTTTAAAACAGCGGTGGTGAAGCCCCTTCTGAAGAAGAGCAACTTAGACCCCAACGTTCTTAATAATTACCGACCTGTATCCAACTTACCGTTTTTAAGTAAAATTTTAGAAAAACTGGTTTTTAACCAAGTTAATGACTTTTTAAATAGAAATAGCATTTTAGAGAGGTATCAGTCTGGTTTTAGGAGGAACCACAGTACCGAGACAGCCTTTCTAAAGATTATAAACGACATCAGGTGGAATTTAGATAACAAAAAGCTCACAGTGTTGGTTCTACTGGATCTAAGCGCCGCTTTTGATACGGTAGACCATCACATTTCATTAAAAAGACTCAGACACCTGGTCGGCCTCTCCGGTACTGTTCTTAACTGGTTTTGTTCTTATCTCACAGACCGATGCTTTTATGTAAGTATGGATACATGTTCCTCAGGAACCCATGAAATTGGATGTGGGGTTCCCCAAGGCTCAATTTTAGGTCCACTTCTCTTTAATCTTTACATGCTTCCCCTTGGGGACGTCATCAGGAGACACGGCATCAGCTTCCATAGTTATGCCGATGATACACAGCTATACATCGCCGTGTCTCCTGATGACACAGGGCCAATTGATGCCCTTTTTAACTGCATTGCAGACATCAAGTCATGGATGGCAGAGAATTTCCTACAGCTCAACCAGGACAAAACTGAGGTTTTAGTTATAGGTCCTGAAGGCCAGAGAGAGAAACTTTTACCAAAACTACAGGATCTTAAACCAACCCAATCAGTAAAAAATTTGGGTGTGACTTTTGACTCTGAGCTGAATTTTATCCCACATATCAAAAATATAACGAAAATAGGTTTTTATCACCTTAAGAACATAGCCAGAGTCCGCCCGTTTCTCTCTCAGGCCAGTACGGAGGTGCTAATGCATGCTTTTATTTCCTGTCGCTTAGATTACTGTAATGCCCTGCTCTCTGGTCTTCCCAAAAAGAGTATTTTAAATCTCCAATTCTTACAAAACTCAGCCGCACGCGTGCTGACGAGGACCAGAGGGCGGGAGCACATTACACCGGTTTTAGAGTCGCTGCATTGGCTCCCCGTCTGCTTCAGGATCGATTTTAAGATTCTCTTACTCGTTTTTAAATGTCTTAACGGCCTTGCGCCCTCTTATTTATCTGATCTGCTTTTACCATATCAACCCTCGCGGACCCTGAGGTCCTCCGGCACTGGCCTTTTAACCATACCAAAACCCAGAACAAAAACCCATGGTGAGGCAGCATTTAGCCACTATGGCCCCCACCTGTGGAACAGCCTGCCGGAGAGCCTCAGGACTGCAGAGACTGTTGATATTTTTAAAAGAAGGTTAAAGACACACCTTTTTAATCAGGCTTTTAACTAATATTTTAAACTCTTCTTATGTTCTTATCTGGTTCTATTCTACTTTATGTTGCTGCTTTTATCTTGCTTTTTAAGATGATATTAATCTTAATTTTTTGTTTTTATTTATCACTGGTACTGTATCTATTCTATTTTATTTATAATCTTACGTATTTTATTTTTGGTACTGTATTTATTTTATTTAATTTATTCTTTTAGTCCTATTTTATGCTTTTAGTCTTCAGCTTTTAACTCCAGTGTTTCCTCAGCGGGGTCCTCCACACTGGGAGCTGTGTCAGGTCTGCTATTGGGGGTGTTGTCCTTGGGTCCCTTCGGCCCGGCCGGCTGGGGGCTTCTCCCTTCGATGTGGAGGTCCACCTGTCTGTCGGAGTCGGGGGGCCTGGGTGCTGGTCCCCCCCGATGGCACGGCCTGCGGCTCCTCCCAGTGTGGACGGCCCCAAAGGTGGCGTTTCCTTGATCCTCAGTGCCATGCCATGTCTCCCTATTGTGTGTGATTGTGTGTGTGTGTGTGTCTAGTATGAAGGGTGGGAGGGAGGGGCCTTCTTTGTAATTGTTTTTCTTTCTTTAATTGTGTTAATTGCTTTTAATTCTGTAAAGCACTTTGTGTTGCATGTCCGTGCAGGAAAAGCGCTCTACAAATAAAGTTGATTGATTGATTGATTGATTGATTGAAACATTACTATTTCTGTGTGCACGTTTAGCTGGGCTAACCGTTAGCTGTTAGCCCTGTTAGCCGTTAGCAGTGTCTGTATTAGGTAATAACTCATTAAACGGTCTGTGAAAAAAATATCTTTTCCAGCGGATATCTTAGTTACAATATGATTGAGCTAGCAAAGCAGTTTTGTGTTGCTATGTGTGGTATTTATTCAGTTTTGGGAAATCACGATGTCTAGAAAGCGCCAGTGGCTGCAGCTGACAGGGACAGCTAACAGCAGCAGCAAAGCTAACATCAGGACGTCGTCTGTTAAAAGCCTCCTGTTGTCGGATACGACATGACACTACTCCAGTTAGCTCAATAATTTTGTAACTAAGACATCCGCTGGAAAAAAATATTTTCTTCACAGATGAGCACACGTTTGATAAAACGGAGTTAAATCTCTTGGCATCCATTTTCAAGCTCTCTGTGTGTTTGTTTCCTTGAGGACGAGAAAAGGAGGAGCGCACATTTCCGAGAAGGCGTGTCCTTTTCAAAAATGCAAGAGCTGTTGCTTTGTTGCCGGCCGTTTTCGCCGGTGTGTTAAACACACTTTAGAAAGGAGTGTCCCCAGACTATTAGAAGGCGGAGATCTCTCATTGTCTGGTGGCGAGACTACTTAGATCATATGTTATCACAGTTATCAAATTAAAGGGATTTCTAAAAAAAAAAGATGTTGGTGTATTTATTATACGTGGTCAGAATACCATTCAATTTGTTGTTGGCCCTTTATGTCAGAACTGGACTTAAACACCCAGAATGAGTCAGGCTGTAAGTCATCAGCCCTGTGTCTGTTTGGACAAACAGAAACATTCAGAGGGGCTGCAGTATTTGGACCGTGCACATTTCAGGTTTGTCACTATTTACTCAACAGACTCAGTAATTTCTTAATAGACAATAAATGAGTCACAGGAATGTAAAAAGAAGATGGATTACAACATTCTCTGTCAAATTTCTTGTTTCAGTGATGGATCATTGTGCCCATACATCTTAGTTTGTCTTTTGTTTTCTTGTTATCAACTCCACCAAGCCAGCAGATGTAAAGAACATTTCTTGCATTGTTAGGTAAAAAAAAAAAAAACATGTCAAAAACTAAAACTTTTTGATGACTCAGGATCATACATAATACCATAATAGAAGATTTGTTGTAGGGCTTCTGTCACCTGTATGACATCAGCAATCTTTTAACAGCTCTGTGATGTGATGGAGAATGTATGACAGCAAACATTCTTCCCACTGTGGTCATAATGAAGTAACTCACTCAAATGCCACATTGACTTTGTTGTCTTGTTGGGATCTTCAACTGGACCACGGACTGTGTATACACTTTGTATGAAAGAAGAGAGCTTTCAAAAGATATAAACTCTATGTGCCTGTATTTGTACCTTGTACATTTGATAGTGTAAAACAACACAAACTCTTACACATTACAGTAAGTGGTGCAAAAATGTCTAATTTCACTTAAACTTGCAGTTGTCAAAAATCATTTTTTCTAATTATATTATTTCTTATTATTACATTATTTCTATATTAGTAATATTAGATTGCAACATTTTACATACTTTCTGTTTCCTCATTTACTTGGTCCACTGCTAGAAAGCCTTACATGTCTACATAATCTGGAGAGCTAGCATATGTTGCATGAATATGCTGATCATACACAATTATAACCATCCTTTTTCCCTGGAGACCTCAACCTGTTAAACCTGTAATAATTGAATTTTTGGCCACTTGGTAGCAGCAGTAACAAGTTATGAACACAACATGTAAATATCAAATAAGCTGATAGGGTTAACTTGTTGGCAATTTACACATTTAGCAGTTACAGATCAAAATTCACTCGTGAGTGGTGCTGAGGGAAATATATGGTATGCTTCTAAATGCTCCACTATGTTGACTGAGTTGTCACTGTGTCTGTCAGCTGTTTGTTGCTGAGTAGGCATGGGCAGTATCATCGTATTACAGTATACCAGGGTATTCAGAAATCCCAACAATATAATTTTCAGTACTGTCAGTAACACAGACCCTAATTTTTCTGTCAACCTCATACTGGAGGAGCTGTAATGAGGACAATAAGCTTGTAGGATTTATTTTGACCAAACCAGAGTTGGTGATTGATGGAAAAGCTGACTAACTAACTAAAGGATTAAGGACAAATTTATGCTCAACATTAGACATAGAGACAGAGATGGATGGAGCCTCCTATCCAAACTCTGCATTCATTTCATCCATATTTTAAGTATGGCAGTGATGTTTACAACGTTTGAAACAGACATATCTATTTTTGTACGTAAAGGGAGTAACAATGAGCCTCAACAAGACTATCCAAGACAGTTTTGGTGAGTTTGATTTTATTTCCATAAAGTTTGACTGAGGAATGCTTTTACGATGAGTTTACAAGGCAATGAAGTTAGTCTTCAATTCAATTTTATTTATAAAGCCCAATATCACAAAACACAGTTTGCCTCAGAGGGCTTTACAGCATATTATATCCCTCTGTCCTTTGGACCAGGGGCAGATTTAGTCATTTTGGGGCCCAAGGCAAAGACAGGCATGGGGCCCTCCACATCCTTTTATTGATCCTTTTATTGTTGTGGTGCTGAAATAAGAAGATAACACACAAAACAACAACAACAGGTTAATTATACAGATACATATATTTTAACAGAATACACATGTATTATGTTTTACCTTTTGTCCCTCTCTCTTCCTGTCCCTTTTTTTCGTTCTTTCTCTCCCGTTTTACTTCTCTCCCTTTTTCTCATTGTCTTCCAATCCCTTTTTTCTTTTTCTCTTCCTGTCCCTTTTTGTCATTGCCTTTCCCCCTTTTTTCCATATGTCTGTCCTTTTACTCATTGTCTTCCTCTCCCTTTTTTCTTTTTCTCTCCCTGTCCCTTTTTGTCATAGTGTTTCTCCCTTTTTTCATACTTGTGTCCTTTTATTCATTGTCTTCCTCTCCTTTTTTTCTTTTCTCTTCCTGTCCCTTTTTGTCATTGTCTTCCTCTCCCTTTTTTCTTTCTTCTTTTGTCCTTCTACTCAACATCATCCTCAAAGTCTGGCTGGATGCTCTCACAGCCCATCCCTGTCTCATTCTGAAAACAAACTCACACAAAACACAGTATAAGGCTTGTACCCAGTGGTGTAATGTAACTAAGCACATTTACTCAAGTACTGTACTAAAGTAGAAATTTGAGGATTTCATGCAACTTCATACATCTACTCCACTGTATCTCAAATACTGCACTTTCTACTCCACTACATTTGTCTGACATCTTTATGCATTATTTACGTTGCCCAGTGAAAACCATGTACCCCCAAATCAGGGCCGTTGCAACCGTACAGGCAAACTAGGCAATTGCCTAGGGCCCCGAGCTAGAAGGGGGCCCCCAGAGACGGCTGACATTGGTCCATATCAATGACAATATGATGGAACCCCTATAGACACTGCAACAACGACAACACGTTGGAATCCCCCCTAATGGGACCCCCTACTAGCTGATGCTTGAGTGGCTAGAGGGGGCCTCCCAGAGACTGCTGACATTTGGTCCTTAATCAATGACACAACTTGAAACCCCCTTAGACGCTGCAACGACGGCACGTTGGGAGACCTCCCTAATGGGGCCCCCTACTAGATGACTTGCTGCTGCTGCTGCAGGTGCTGGGCAAAATGAAGCGAACATATTCTTCAGGGCATGCAAAAAGAAAAAAAAAAGCAAGAGGATGAAAAAAAAAAACGAGACAGTGGTAAGTGAGAATGTGTTACATTAAAAGTAGTTAGAACAGAACAGATCAGCGTAATAAATTAACAGTAATTCGTATGACACAATGAGACAGAAAGAGAGAGACAGAGAGAGATGCAGAACAGATGGTAATGACAGTAGCTTACAACAACATTAATGAAAGTAATAATATTATAATAATAATATCGGCTATTGTGGTACAATATGTTTAAAGTATATTAATATCTGATAGTATACATATGTGACAATAATCATATGTGTATAATAACAGTAGAAGTGTGACTAATGATAACAGCAGCAGCAGAAGGCATCTGGCAGGAACACGGCAGCAGCACAACCACACACGTCACACTATCGCTAATCCTTCGCTAAAGGATTTTAATCAAAAACATAAATAATGTGCGCAAATAAGAAAAAACTATATTAACCATAAATGTATGAGGAGTTTTATGGGGCCCTCAGAAACTTGGGACCCCAGGCAACTGCCTAGTTTTGCCTAATGGTAAGTCTGCTGCTGCTTTGGACCCTTGCAGTGGATAAGGAAAAACTCCCCCCCAAAAAACTTTAATGGGGGAAAAAAATGGTAGAAACCTCAGGAAGAGCAACTGAGGAGGGATCCCTCTTCCAGGATGGACAGACATGCAATATATGTCCTACAGAACAGATCAACATAATAAATTTACAGTAATCCATATGACAAAATGATACAGAGAGACAGAGACAGAGAGAGATGCAGGACAGACAGTAAGGATAATAGCTTACAACAACATTAATGTCAGTAATAATATTATAATAGTAATACCTAATTGTGGTAGCATATGTTGTAAGTATATATTAATATATGATAAATTATGTATGTGACAATAATAATCATATGTGCATAATAACAGTAGAAGTATAACTAATAATAACAGCAGTAGTAGGAGGCTGTGGAGACTTAGCTGTAACTTCTACAAAAAGATGACCGGACGCCCATGTTCTTCGTTCAACATTTTACTAAACAAACTGCAGCGTTACAGGGAAACATGCTCGACATTCATTGTTTCATATAACGTGTCTGTGGTATCTGCTAACAACTTCCTCTCTTCTGTTTACTTCCCTTTTTTCCTACTTGGAACTCTACTGTAGAACACTACTGCCACCTTGTGGTCTATATGAGTCACTGTTCATAATCTTTAACTCAAAACACCAAATTAAATTAATGACTTCTTTGTAATATTTTAACCCCTTTTTAACTACGTTTTAACTATATGAATTACTGCATTAATGAACTATAATATCACATGCATTACTGTATCAATGAAACAAAGATACAACAGAGGCATCATGTAGGACCACAGCAGCAGCACAACCATGACACACCATCCAGGCATAGCTGTGATACGAGGGAACCTGCGAGACAGTGGAGCACAAAGGCTCTGGAGAAGAAGCCGACTTAGCAATATGCAGTAAAAGGACAGGAATGTTAGCAAATGAAGAATAACCAACTTTTCAGAAACTAAAGAGAGAAGGTGCTTGGTGTATTATAGGAGGTTCCTTGGCAAAACAGGCCTATGTCAGCCTAACTAGGGGCTGGTCCAAGGCAAGCCTGAGCCAAGCCTGAGTTCTACTTTTGGAGACTTAAGGAACTAAAGCTGCAGAAAATGTTCACATTATTTGACTAAAAAAAATATATGCATTTTAACATCAGTTTGGACCACTCTAGCTTGTAGCCACTTTATCACCTCACTGTATAGGATTATGTACAGCCTACTATAGTTTTTTGTTCTCCACTCTGTCCTATCTCTTCTCCTCTCTATTCTCCACTCTGATCTCTCTGCTCTCCTGTCTTTCCACACAGTTCTCTGCTCTGTCCTATCCATTCTCCAATCTGTGCAGTTCCACACTTCTTTCTATCCTCCTCTCTCTCTCTGTCCTCATTGTCACATGGCTTAAGGTTTTTTTTAACAAATTAATCTAATGTATTCTGGATAAAATATTTTCTTTTTGACATTTTTCTTTCACTCTTCTGTCACTTTCTGAAATGTTTTTTTCTGTAGGGGGGCGATCAGACCTTATTGATTCTACATTACATAATAATGCTTGAAGATAATTTGGAATGAAGGGTTTGAATTATTGCATGTGATTATTATCAAATTCTAGGCTAGCAAGAGTAATGCAACAACAACAAATAAATAGTACATGACACAAACATGTGAGGTCATGTACTCTTCACATAAGTGAATTAAGTGCTGCATAATGTAATGTAACATTATTTGATGTGGTTTAAGGCTTCAAGCCACTGAATAGTGTTCAGAGAGATAGAGGGATGCTCTTATTGCCCAGTGCATTATATATCAAATACCCACCTCAATCACATCTAGTGTACAACATACAGGTGCATCACCATAATTTGGAATATCATAATAAGTTCAATGTCTTTGTTATATATAAGGACATATATATATATATATGTATATATATACAGTACAGGCCAAAAGTTTGGACAAACCTTCTCATTCAATGCGTTTTCTTTATTCTCATGACTATTTACATCGTAGATTCTCACTGAAGGCATCAAAACTATGAATGAACACATGTGGAGTTATGTACTTAACAAAAAAAGGTGAAATAACTGAAAACATGTTTTATATTCTAGTTTCTTCAAAATAGCCACCCTTTGCTCTGATTACTGCTTTGCACACTCTTGGCATTCTCTCGATGAGCTTCAAGAGGTAGTCACCTGAAATGGTTTTCCAACAGTCTTGAAGGAGTTCCCAGAGGTGTTTAGCACTTGTTGGCCCCTTTGCCTTCACTCTGCGGCCCAGCTCACCCCAAACCATCTCGATTGGGTTCAGGTCCGGTGACTGTGGAGGCCAGGTCATCTGCCGCAGCACTCCATCACTCTCCTTCTTGGTCAAATAGCCCTTACACAGCCTGGAGGTGTGTTTGGGGTCATTGTCCTGTTGAAAAATAAATGATCGTCCAACTAAACGCAAACCGGATGGGATGGCATGTCGCTGCAGGATGCTGTGGTAGCCATGCTGGTTCAGTGTGCCTTCAATTTTGAATAAATCCCCAACAGTGTCACCAGCAAAACACCCCCACACCATCACACCTCCTCCTCCATGCTTCACAGTGGGAACCAGGCATGTGGAATCCATCCGTTCACCTTTTCTGCGTCTCACAAAGACACGGCGGTTGGAACCAAAGATCTCAAATTTGGACTCATCAGACCAAAGCACAGATTTCCACTGGTCTAATGTCCATTCCTTGTGTTTCTTGGCCCAAACAAATCTCTTCTGCTTGTTGCCTCTCCTTAGCAGTGGTTTCCTAGCAGCTATTTGACCATGAAGGCCTGATTGGCGCAGTCTCCTCTTAACAGTTGTTCTAGAGATGGGTCTGCTGCTAGAACTCTGTGTGGCATTCATCTGGTCTCTGATCTGAGCTGCTGTTAACTTGCGATTTCTGAGGCTGGTGACTCGGATGAACTTATCCTCAGAAGCAGAGGTGACTCTTGGTCTTCCTTTCCTGGGTCGGTCCTCATGTGTGCCAGTTTCGTTGTAGCGCTTGATGGTTTTTGCGACTCCACTTGGGGACGCATTTAAAGTTTTTGCAATTTTCCGGACTTACTGACCTTAATTTCTTAAAGTAATGATGGCCACTCGTTTTTCTTTAGTTAGCTGATTGGTTCTTGCCATAATATGAATTTTAACAGTTGTCCAATAGGGCTGTCGGCTGTGTATTATCCTGACTTCTGCACAACACAACTGATGGTCCCAACCCCATTGATAAAGCAAGAAATTCCACTAATTAACCCTGATAAGGCACACCTGTGAAGTGGAAACCATTTCAGGTGACTACCTCTTGAAGCTCATGGAGAGAATGCCAAGAGTGTGCAAAGCAGTAATCAGAGCAAAGGGTGGCTATTTTGAAGAAACTAGAATATAAAACATGTTTTCAGTTATTTCACCTTTTTTTGTTAAGTACATAACTCCACATGTGTTCATTCATAGTTTTGATGCCTTCAGTGAGAATCTACAATGTAAATAGTCATGAAAATAAAGAAAACGCATTGAATGAGAAGGTGTGTCCAAACTTTTGGCCTGTACTGTATATATACATATATGTATAGTTTCTACACCACCTAACCTCTTGTAACTTTATTGGGTCATGAAACAAGCACCTGCATAACGTTAAATAACATTACCTTCAGGAGCATGGCACTGACCCATTGTGTCACAGCTAAAGCTTCTAACATTATGGTTACTTAGCAAGAACTTAACTTTTTTCTTAAACTTTAACTTACGGTGGGCTGCTTGGTCATTGCCAAAATAATAATTTATTCACTCACCTCGTCTGTCAGCTAGCAGTATCGTTGTCTTCCTGTCATCTGAATTCAAGTTTTCCGCGTTCCGCCGACACATCAGATAACTTCCTACATGTCGTTTCAAAATAAAAGCTGTCCAGTGTGTTAATATGTTTACCATGCTGTATGAGGCTTCTTCTATTTTTTTCTCTTTGAAATTTTTACCGAGGTCCGGACATCGGTGACCTCATAGCTGGCTACGGCCATGCTTCCAAGGAAGGATCCTACAGAGGCAAGGCAAGAGTCCTTCCTAGCATTCAGTGAACACGCTTTAGAACAGGCTAACAAGTGTCCCCAGGTGTGCGCCATTAACCCTCAGCAGGCTGAGGGGGTTTTAGGGTACTGTAATAATTTTGGCACTCTTTAATTTTGTACAGTTTGAACAAATGTAAGCAGTATTTTCAGACTCATGTGACTTTTAAGGATAATATATTACTGGATTATACTTGGAAAAAAAGTAGTTCAGAATTCTGCTACAATGTGTAAAATAAATAAATAAATAAATTGAAATGTGACCTTATTAGGTCAGCTGAGGGGATTCAGTGAAGTCTTAGGAATGTATGAAGCATTAACACTTTCATCTGCTCCACTGATTTGGACAATTAAATGTCTGTCTAAAAATGTATGGCCTGTTGTTTTGGGATAAAGAATTGGCAGTGGGAGGGGTAATCCTTATTTTTGCTGAATATGCAAAAGGTGCTGTTCACAAGTAAGGCCAGGTAAAGCCCCCACACACACATTCTCAGACACATTCACACCCTAATGCCTTTTTAGAGTGGCGTAAAGACAACAGCTGAAAAAGTCCTTTTGTGGCATCGATTTAAATCACCACAACATTTACAGTATGTACACAGACTCTCACACAGAAACACTGTGATTTAAAAGTGTTCAGGATTTTATGTGTGTATCACCACACACTCTCCTACAAAAATCCGAACAGCAGATCTGATTTGCTGCGCTGCTCTGAAATAGCTGACACGCTGCCTGCACATCATACTGCTGTGTAATACTCCAAAATATGTTCGCCTCAAAACAGGTGAGTGATGCTTGATGATGCCTGATGCTTGAAGCTTGATAAGAGTGAACCAAAACAGTAAAGTTGCGGGCTGGACAGCTAAAAACATGTGCTGAACCTCAAATCTCTAAGGGGAGCTGGAGATTCAGGTGATAATTCTCTGTAAGTTCATCACTATGAGAGACCCATTTCACATTGTTACACTGTTATCATAAGATCAATTTATTAGTCACATGAAGTAATACAATGTACAACTCCTGTCAAATGTGATCCTGTCACCTCCTTCAGCTTGGGCATTATATATATATTTTTCCTCTTCTTACACTGTAGGCTGCTGCTTTGTTATTGTCTGCATTTTCAGACTACAACCCTTCTTTGTAGGCTGCAGTCTGTGTGATAATGCCATCCCGGACGATAAAGGGATTTACCAGAAACCTGAACCTGATTTAACTGTAGCTTTGGATACCGTTGTTTCTGGTGTTTTACAAATTAAATCCAGCACATGCTCTGTAAAGTCATCAATGTCATCAGTGACATAGACAGCGGTGTCCTGGAATGTGCTCCAGGCTGCATCTCCTGCCCTACTTGGAGCATGCATCGCAGTTTGTTTACATATCAAGCACAACAAGCTGGCTGTGTGATTGCTCTCCCCGATCACAAAGCCACCAGGAAGTGCAATGGGCTTTAGACCATTTTTTTTTTTGGTGTGGCCAAATATAACACTGTACCTGCCATGTCGTCCTATGCGCAATTTGTGGTTGACACAATTTATCACTTGGACTAAGTCAAGGGGTCCCTAGACATGAAAAATCACGGAGTTGCTTGTCCGCCACAGTGGGCAAATGGCTGCCGTGGCCAAAACAAAAATGGCTGCCATGGTGAATAGGGTAAAAAAAATTAACCAACAGATATCACTATGAAATTTACAGAGTTGATTATTCACATTAAGACAAACAAAAATGTATTGGAAGTTTTTTGAAACTGTTTGTGTACAAGAGCAAATGGTGTATAATCTAATTAAGTGTGCGCTAATTAGCATAAATTCCACAGATCTAAACACTGGATAGAGACAGGTGAAAATGTCTTTTCTTGACATATAGAGTCAAAACTTTGACTTTGACAGTGCAACAAGCACCCACAGAAGACACCAGAAACTATTCTGAAGGAGCAGGGGATACTTTCATCCAAGGACATGGCTGAGGCACATAGGAACATGGACATTGCTAAGGAGCATGTTATGAACATCAGGCAGATACTTAGTCACGATGTGCTCCCAGCATCTCCCCTGTTTGAAGGTGACCTTCCAGCTCATGTCAACAAGTCTAAACTGGTTTTTGAGATTGAGCCTGAACTTGACCTCACCCAATGGAGTCCAAAGTCTACTCTTACCACTCATGTTGTGGTAGACTTCATGTCGAAGATGCGCCAGATGCCATTGGCACGATTCTCCACTCTAGGTGCTGCCATGAACACCATCATCAGTTCAACATCATCCCTCTGTGAAGAGCCAGAGTTATATCATACTGGATTCCTACATTGAGATGTCTCTGAAGGAGGAGGAGCGCATGCGGCGTACAGATTCAACAACTGGCATTGACATCATCAGCATGAACAGAGACACACCCATCCCTCAACAACTAGACAAGTTCTGGGCATCTGAGGAGAACAAGCGAAATCTCCAGCTTTTAGTTCAGGACATGGTGTGCAATCGAACCTGTGGCGATGCTACCATCCTTGTCAGCTCTGTTGTCTCCCATAATGAGGTGCTTCCAGCAAAGGCGGCTGGTGGTGAAAAGTTCCCAGACCTGTTGAACTGAATCGAGGAGGCTGACGCCAGGCTGGTGGTGCACGTGGAGTGGGCTGTCTGTGTGAAACAGTGCAAGAGAGTGGTTGTATTGTCCAATGATACAGACACCTTTGCATTGCTGCTACACTTCACCCCATACTTCCAAGCACTGGGAATGGAGGAAATCTGGCAGCAGTATGGCACTGGTGAGAAACGATGGATGCTTCCGCTGCAGCAGTTTCCAAACTAGGAGTACTACTGGCCAAGACCATGATCAAGGCACATATACTGACTGGAGATGACTGCTGAGCAAGGTGGGGACCAAACATGCAGCATTGGCCTCTGACCCAGTGCAGTATCTGACCAACTTTGGGGAAGCGGACACCTTGTCAGAGCAGGACACAGAATTAGCCGAGAAGTACTTAGTACGAGTTTGGGCATTGGCCAGGTCAGGTATGGCTGCTGAGACATTTGATGACCTCAGGGTAGAGATCTATACTAGTGCCACTGCTGGGATTGATGCCCTCCCTTCTACAACTAGTGTTATCAGAGGCCATATCCAACGAGGTGCCTTTCTGGTGCACAGGACATGCAAACTGCTTGCAACAGCCAAAGAATGTGGGGAAAGAGAAGAACCTCTGGAACATGGATGGGAGGAGAACCTTGGCACACTCCTGCCATCAAAATGTATGAAGCCCTTAACACAGAGTCTACTCACAACATGCAAACGTGCAGGCAAGTGTGACACCCGGCGCTGTGGCTGCCGTGCTGCAGGAGTTTGCGGCACTATATTCTGCCACGGAAAAATAGACAGTCCATCTTTGAAAATTTATCACACTAACTTGTACACAATTACAATATAGTGTACTTAATTGACACTTTTGTTTGATTTTGTGTCATAATTTAATTTTATCACATTTTTCTCGAGATGCTCTTTGCAAAGTTCAACACCTCATTATAATATGACAAAAGTAAAAGAGGGGAAGCAAATGTTTATAATTTCTATAATTCCCATGTTCATGTCTCTGAGAAATTGTTATGAAAAATGTGAATAAAAGTGAAAGTGTGATGGCAGTGAGGAATAGGACCCAAAATGCAGACACAGAGGGAAGAGGGTTAACAGGTTTATTGTGTCAGAATTGAGCAGAGAACTGAGGAGATCCGGAGTCGAGGTGCAGAGTGAGGAAACCAGGTGAGAGTGCTGGGCTGTGGGCTGCTGAGAGGCACGGAGGGAGACACTGGAACAAAAAAGGCAGGAGAACGAGGGTTAACACACAAGGAGCAAAAAACACCATCAAACTTGCAAGATACTTAATTCACTGGAGGATCAGAGGAGCCGAGATACCACTGTGTGCAAAAGCGAATACTCTGGCACTGAGGCTAGAGACGGTGGCAGTCTTAACAGCCCGTTGATTGCAGATGAGTCACAGGTGTGTGCACTCAGCCTCAGTGCAGGGCGGGGGAAGGGAGAAGCCTCTGGAGACAGGCAAACACAGCAGCAAACAACCCACACAGGAAGTAGACTCCGGAAATGTTCATAAAATAAAAGCCAAAAGTCCATGCTCACCACAGTACCCCCCTCTCAACGGACGCCTCCTGGCGTCCTACCAGGCTTGTCCGGGTTAGCAGCATAAAAATCTCTCAGCAGGGATGCGTCCAGAATGAGCTTCCTGGAGATCCATGATCGCTCCTGCGGGCCATACCCCTCCCAATCGACCAAGTACTGGAAACCCCGTCCTCGGGGCCGAACATCCAGAATCCTGGACACAGAGAAGGTGGGGTGGTCATCGATGATCCGGGGGGGTGGAGGGGGAACGGCCGGAGGGCTCAGGTCACAGGAAGCGACAGGTTTCAGGAGGGACACATGGAAGGTAGGGTGGATCTTAAGAGAGTCCGGTAACTGGAGTCTGACAGCAGAGGGGTTAATGACTTTGACGACAGGGAAGGGACCAATGAAACGGGGTGACAGCTTACGTGACTCAGTCTGTAGTGGGAGGTCGCGGGACGAGAGCCACACCATCTGACCGGGACAGTACTCAGGGGCTGGAGACCGGTGTCCGTCCGCTATCCGCTTAGTCCTGGCTGCATTGCGGGTGAGTGCGGCTCTGGCGGTCCTCCACACCTCCCGCAGGCGCCTGATGTGCTCCCTCACCGATGGGGTGGCCACTGCTCGCTCCTGGTCAGGGAACAATGGGGGTTGAAAGCCATAACAACACATGAAGGGTGACATACCTGTGGCCGCGCTGGTGAGGGAGTTGTGTGCGTGCTCGATCCACGGGAGGTGGGAGCTCCAGGTGACCGGATGGTGAGCCGCCACACAGCGCAGCGCAGTCTCCAAACTTTGGTTGGCCCGCTCTGTCTGGCTGTTGGTCTGAGGGTGGTAGCCAGAGGACAAGCTAGCTGTTGCGCCCAGGGACTTACAGAAATCCCTCCAAACCTGGGAGGAAAACTGTGGACCACGGTCCGACACAATGTCACTGGGTATCCCATGTAATCTGAAGACATGGGTAACCAGGAGATCTGAGGTCTCACGAGCTGAGGGGAGCTTGGGTAAAGGCACGTAATGCACACACTTGGAAAATCTGTCTATGATGGTAAGGATAACTGTGTTACCTTCAGATGGCGGTAGTCCAGTGACGAAATCCAGAGCTATGTGAGACCAGGGACGGGATGGTATGGGTAGAGGGCGCAACAGACCAGCTGGAGGCAAATGAGAGGCTTTGCCTCGGGCGCAGACAGAGCAGGCGGCCACAAAATCCCGGACGTCCCGAGCCATCTCCGGCCACGAGAAGCTTTGGTGGAGGAAATGGAGCGTTCTCTGGATCCCAGGATGGCAGGTGAGTTTCGATGAATGTCCCCACTGAAGAACCTGAGAACGGGCGGATTCTGGAACGAACCTCCGGTCCGGGGGTCCAGTCTTGGGGTCTGGTTGCGTCTTCAGCGCCTCCTCGATAAGTGCCTCTACCTCCCAGGTGGCGGCACCAATGAAGCAGGTGGGTGGAAGGATGAGGTCCGGTTCACTGGTGTCAGAAGGAGCGCTGAAGATTCGGGAGAGGGCATCGGGCTTAGCGTTGCGGGATCCGGGTCTGTAGGACATGCTAAAGTTGAATCTGCTCAGAAAAAGTGCCCAGCGGGCTTGGCGGGAGTTCAGGCGCCGAGCAGAGCGCAGATAGGCGAGATTCTTGTGGTCCGTCCAGATAATAAAAGGAAGATGCGAACCCTCCAGCCAGTGCCTCCACTCCTGCAGAGCCCACACCACAGCCAGCAACTCTCGGTTTCCCACATCATAATTCTTCTCCGCAGGAGACAGGTGGCGAGAAAAAAACGCACAGGGATGTAATCTCTGAGTCTTGGGGTCCAGTTGAGACAGAACCGCTCCAGCACCGGAGTCGGAGGCATCCACTTCCACCACGAATTGCAGCGACGGGTCAGGATGCTTTAACACAGGAGCGGAGGTGAACAGAGCCTTCAATCTGGAGAAAGCTGAAGCTGCCTCCGGGGACCAGAGGAAGGGAGTGTTGGGGGATGTGAGACGAGAGAGGGGAGCAGCCACCTTACTATAGTCCCGTATGAATCTCCGGTAGAAGTTTGCAAAGCCGAGGAAACGCTGCAACTCCTTGCGGGTGGTAGGAGTGGGCCACTCCCTTACCGCCTGGATCTTAGCTGGGTCTGGCTGCAGCTGTCCCTGAGCTATAACATAACCCAGGAAACTCACAGACGAGGTGTGAAACTCACATTTCTCGGGTTTCACATAAAGGCGGTTCTCTAACAGTCTCTGAAGAACCAGACGGACGTGCTGCCGGTGCTCCTCCTCATCCCGGGAGAAAATGAGGATGTCATCCAAGTAGACGAACACGAACCGGTTCAGCATGTCCCGGAGCACGTCATTGATCAGGGCCTGGAAGACAGCGGGGGCGTTGGTGAGTCCAAATGGCATCACTAGATACTCGAAATGACCAAGCGGGGTGTTGAATGCCGTCTTCCACTCATCTCCCTCCTTGATTCTGATAAGGTGGTAGGCATTCCGTAGGTCGAGCTTGGTGAAGATTCTGGCGCTACACAGTGGTTCGAAGGAGGGATCTATGAGGGGAAGAGGATACTTATTTTTAACTGTGATCTCATTCAGGCCTCGGAAATCAATACAGGGGCGAAGGGAGGAATCTTTCTTTTTAACGAAAAAGAAACCAGCACCTAGTGGGGAAGAGGACGGCCGAATGAGTCCTGAAGCTAAGGAGTCCTGAATGTAGGACTCCATGGCCTCTCTCTCAGGACGGGACAGATTGTAGAGACGGCTACAGGGAAGGGTGGCGCCAGGAAGGAGGTCGATGGCACAATCACAGGGGCGATGAGGGGGTAGGGATAAGGCCAGTTCCTTACTGAACACAGTAGCAAGGTCATGATACTCTGAGGGAACATTGGTGAGAACAGGTTGAGCTGGGGTTGCCATCTGTCGGCAGGAGAAGGGATTGGCGGATCTGAGGCAGTGGGAATGACAATGAACGCTCCAGTTGGTTATGGTGGCAGATTTCCAGTTAATTTGCGGATTGTGGAGTTGTAACCAGGGGAGACCAAGAACTATGGGGGATAGAGGAGAGGGAATGACGTAGAGCTGGAGGTCTTCACGATGATTACCGGAGATGATAAGAGCTAAAGGGGCAGTGCGGTGGGTGACATTGGAAATAAGGCGGCCATCTAAGGCGGTGACTCTCTTGGGAGAGGGAAGAGGCTCTAACGGGAGATTGAGTTGTTCAGCTAACTCACTGTGAATGAAGTTGTCGTCTGCACCAGAATCGATGAGGGTCTGCAGGGGTAGAGAGTCCCTCTCCCAGAGGAGGCAGGAGGGCACAGAGATCCGTTGAGGAGAGCTGGAGGGGGAGGAGGTGTGGCTCACCAGTGCGCTCTCACCTACTGATGAGCCTTGTCGTTTAACTTATGAGGGCAGGTGGCGAGGAAATGGCCAGCTTGGCCGCAGTAGATGCAGAGTCTCTGAGTGATACGTCTCTGCCGCTCATTAGGGTGCAACTTCGCCCGCCCCAACTGCATGGGCTCCTCCGGGGGCACAATGGAGCTGGCAGGAGAGGGTGGCGAAGCAGAGGGTCTTGTCAGGCCGGAAGAGGGAGCCAAGCTACAGGGTCTGGGTAATCTATGCTGAGTTCTCTCCCTGTGTCTCTCCCTCAAGCGGTTATCTATGCGAATCCCTAGGGAAATTAACTCCTCGAGTGAGCCTGGCTCATCTCTGGAGGCTAGCTCATCCTTAAGCTCGTCGGACAAGCCTCTCAAAAATACCCCCTTTAATTCTTGCTCCCCCCACCCGCTCTCTGAGGCTGCGATACGAAAATCAATGGAAAATTCAGCCACTGACTGAGAACCTTGAGTTAGAGAAAATAGGCGCTTTGCTGCCTCCTGGCCCCCAATAGGGTGATCAAAAACTCTGCGAAGTTCCTCAGAAAAACAAGAAAAAGAACTTAAGACAGGTGACTGCTGGTCCCAGATGGCTGTGGCCCTTTTAGCTGCCTTACCCCATAACAAATTAATGACATAAGCTATCCTGGCTTTATCGGTAGGATAACTACAGGGCTGCTGGTCAAAAACTAAGGAGCAGCGTAACAAAAAACTCCTACAACTACCTATCTCCCCAGCGTAAGGCTCAGGAGGGGGAACATAGGGCTCTTTGGGGGAAGAGGGAGAGGGTGAGGTGGCTGAGGTGTCGGGGAGGGGAGCCGTACTCACAAGGGGAGTGGAGCCGGATGGCTAGGGAGGCAAGCGGGCAACGAGTTGCTCGGAGAGGAGGGAGACTTGAGCGCGGAGGTCCTGTAAAGAGTCCATGAGACCTTGCAACATGTGCTCATGCTGTCCGAGCCGAGTTCCTTGGTTGGCGAGAGCTCTCCTGACGGGGTCTGAATCTGCTGGGTCCATGATTGGCCAGAGTATTCTGTGATGGCAGTGAGGAATAGGACCCAAAATGCAGACACAGAGGGAAGAGGGTTAACAGGTTTATTGTGTCAGAATTGTGCAGAGAACTGAGGAGATCCGGAGTCGAGGTGCAGAGTGAGGAAACCAGGTGAGAGTGCTGGGCTGTGGGCTGCTGAGAGGCACGGAGGGAGACACTGGAACAAAAAAGGCAGGAGAACGAGGGTTAACACACAAGGAGCAAAAAACACCATCAAACTTGCAAGATACTTAATTCACTGGAGGATCAGAGGAGCCGAGATACCACTGCGTGCAGAAGCGAATACTCTGGCACTGAGGCTAGAGACGGTGGCAGTCTTAACAGCCCGTTGATTGCAGATGAGTCACAGGTGTGCGCACTCAGCCTCAGTGCAGGGCGGGGGAAGGGAGAAGCCTCTGGAGACAGGCAAACACAGCAGCAAACAACCCACACAGGAAGTAGACTCCGGAAATGTTCATAAAATAAAAGCCAAAAGTCCATGCTCACCACATGAAAGTACAGAACAAAATCTTAATTGATTTATTGACAGATGACATAGGCATGGGCATGTGATGTGGGTATGTCATTTTTGTCTTTTTCAAAAATAGGGCTGCCATCTATGAGGTTAGAGGGAGGTTGGTATAGCAGAGGGAGGTTGGTATGGTGGGCAGAGGGAGGTCTACATTGTAAAAGTCTTGACTCTAATATGTCAAGATATAAAAATTTATTTTATTATTATAAATTTAACATTTTTGTTTTGTTTAAAGATATGTTTTTGGGCATTTTTGCCTTTAATGGATAGGACAGCCAAGTGTGAAAGGGGGACAGAGAGAAAGAGGAGATGACATGCAGCAAAGGGCCACAGGCTGGACTCGAACCCGGGCCGCTGCGGTAACAGCCTTGTACATGGGGCACCTGCTCTATCCACTAATCCACTGACGCCCCAGAAATACATTTTCACTTGTCTCTATCCAGTGTTTAGATCTGTGGAATTTATGCTAATTAGGACATACTTAATTAGATTATGCACCATTTGCTCTTGTACACAGTTTGAAAAAACTTCCAATACATTTTTTATTTGTCTTATGTGAGTAATCAACTCTGTAAATTTCATAGTGATATCTGCTGGTTAAATTTTTTACCCTTTTCACCACGGCAGCCATTTTTGTTATGGCCACCTTAGTCCAGGTTAGAAATTGTGTCAACCACAAATTGCGCACAGGACAACAAGGCAGGAACAGGACTAATAGTATTGCAGCGGTGCCTGGATAGTGTGACGTGTGTGGTTGTGCTGCTGCTGTGGTCCTGCCAAATGCCTCCTGCTGCTGCTGTTATTATTAGTCATACTTCTACTGTTATTATACACATATGATTATTGTCACATATGTATACTATCAGATATTAATATATACTTTCAACATATTGTACCACAGTAACCAGGACTATAATTATAATATTATTACTTTCATTAATGTTGTTGTAAGCTACTGTCATTACCATCTGTCCTGCATCTCTCTCTGTCTCTGTCTCATTGTGTCATACGGATTACTGTTCATTTATTATGTTGATCTGTTCTGTACGACATCTATTGCACGTCTGTCCGTCCTGGAAGAGGGATCCCTCCTCAGTTGCTCTTCCTGAGGTTTCTACCGTTTTTTTCCCCCTGTTAAAGGGTTTTTTGGGGAGTTTTTCCTTATCCACTGTGAGGGTCCTAAGGACAGAGGGATGTCATATGCTGTAAAGCCCTGTGAGGCAAATTGTGATTTGTGATATTGGGCTTTAAAAATAAAATTGATTGATTGATTAATAGTAGAATTACAACTCCCCAGCACTTGCATGATGCCATTGGGCCCAAAAAGATTTTTCCCATATACAGTACTTACATTGGGAAAGAGACGTCTATTTGAGCGTCACAACCCCTGTAAAATGACTCATTTCATTATCAAGATTTGGCCAATTTGGTCCAGTAATTTGGAAAATCTAGAAGAGACGCAAGATTATAATATTATCCCTATTAAAGTTAGCAGACTGCTAACCCAGAAGTAGGCGGCTTGGCTGGCAGAAGTCTTTAGGGCGCCTGCTCTAGGGACCCAGTGATGTGGAAGCAGCACTGATCTTTCGGGTACTTTGATACCACGGAAACTGAGCTATATTTGGCTTCATGCACCACTGAGCAACTCTCATGGGAATGAATGGGCTCCCACCTCAAACACTCCATCCAGGTCTCTTAATACATCCATGCCAAACAGTGCTCCCTAGCCGTCTCTGAATGGTGCTAAGCAGCAGTCCGGATTGTTTATTTCTCCTTTGGTGCAGGGTGAGAATGACTGGAACAGCCACTCACATTCCCACTGTCATACCATACCTTACTCACCATAAAGCACACACCTCCTTTCCTTCTCTCACAGAGTCCTCTGCTTTGTCAGATTGGCATATAAAAAAAGAGTCACCTGGTTGAATGTGAAACAAAGATTTACAGCTGCTGATATCCCGTTGGATGTATTAGTTTTAGCCAAGTTGAATGCGTATGTAATAATTTTGAGGGGTTTACTTTGTGATGACTCAAAACTCAAAGAAAGATGCTTTCTGTTAAAATCTAGTTTTATGCCTCCCGCTATAGCCGTGGCTGAAAGCTTTATGCTTTCGGGTTCTCCGTGCATCCGTCCATCTGTCCATCCGTCCATCCGTCCATCCATCCATCCGTCTGTCCCACCCTTGTGAACATGATATCTCAAGAACGCCTCAAGGGAATTTCTTAAAATTTGGCACAAATGTCCAGTTGGATTCAATGAGATAGATAAATATATGTTTTTGGTGTTCATAGGTCAAAGGTCAAAGTCACTGTGACCTTGCATTCATCTCAATATCGTGAATGCAATATTTCAAGAACAGCTTGAGTGAACCTCTTCAAATATGGCACATTCACTTGAACTCATTGATGAGCTGGTTAGATTTTGGGGGTCATAGGTGAAAGGTCAAGTCTATATGACCTCATCTATCACATTCTTGTGACAATAACATCTCAAGAATACTTTGAGTGAATTTCTTTAAAGTTCATACAAACATTAACTTTGATTCAATGATGAACTGAGTAGATTTTGGAGGTCAAAGATCAAAGTCACTGTGACTTTGTCTCACTTTTGTGAATGTGATATCTCAAGAACATAGTGAGGGAATTTCATCAAATGTGACACAAATGTTCACTTGAATGCCACAATGAACTGACTGGATTTTGGTCGTCAAAGGTCTAGGTCAGTGTGACCCTGCATCTGTCACATCCTCCTGAACATCTTAAGAGAATTTCTTCAAATTTGACATAAACGTCCACCTGGACTGACAAATTGACTCATTAGAATTTTGTGTTTGAAGGTCAAGGCCAGTGTGACCTCACAAACTTTTAGTTTGTAAAGTTTTTTTAAGTTGTTCTAGCCTGTAAGGATGCCTGGCCACAAACCAAAGGTGATAGGAGGCAGAGGAGAGACTTTCTGAAAGTCTAAAAAGCCTTTTTTTTCTTTTTTTTCTTTTTCTTTCTTTTTACACACAGTGCATTGTAATAGTTGTGGTACTCAAAAGAAAAATACCTAAGTTGTGGCTCTCCAAGCATGCAGTGTCCTCCAACCTCAAAAATTCCAACATGCTGTTCTCTCTTCTGCCACCAGGAGTCTCAAAGGTCCTCTCTACTCACTTTTCTGTCTGGATGCAGTGAGTCCTAAAGTTCTTGTGAATGGTGTTACTGTATTTCATATGATGCAGGGGCTGCACTGGACAAATGATCTCAATCTGCTGCAACCAGGGTTGCAGATATTTAGTCAAAGATCTGCTAGAACATGGTTAACACAGTGCCACAAGTCAGTGGAATATTAAACGGGATGTTAAGTTAAGACATCTTCTCTGTGACAGCTCATATTAATGCCAATAAATCATTAAGCAGCTGTCATTTATCTGTATATATGATGACTTTGTCAAGTAATATCATAAAATATAGATCTGATCAGCAGTCAATTGCTTACTGCTGGTTAACAGGTGGTCTTTATGGGCTGTGATCAAATCGGTCCTGTCAGCCAACAGAAACAAAAAAAAAAAACACGTAAATGAGTAGAACATATTGAATTCAGCTGTATTAACTAAAACACAGTATAGGTGAAGACAGTGAGTGGGAGGAGACGTAACAGAGTTTCAACGGGCTGAGTCATAAACTGTCTGCTCGCCCATTTCACAGTTGGTGCTGTGTCACAGTGAAGTTCAGAACAACTTCTGTCGTCTCTCATTTTCCTTGTAATCACTCATTTTAAATGTTGATAGAGCCCACGCAGCTGTGGTAATTAACCTGTATTTATGTCAGGCGATGTTGCGATTATAACATAATATGGCTACCACCACAGTGCAGCCACTTGGATGACTTTGGAGAATCACTAGACTCTTTCTTCCTTAATCTATTGTCTGACAGCAGAACCTGAAGAACATGTAAATAAGAACAACTATATCATGAATTCAACTGTATAACAATGAGGTATAGGTGGTCATAAAAGGGTGACAGAAATGTTGCATTAAGTAAGCCTATGATATAATTTACATTCAGTATCACAGATTCCTGACTTTTTCTCCTAATGTGTACATTTAAATGAAACATGATAACTGTGGAATATTAAAATCATCAGTTTAATAATGCAGCGGTTGACTTTCAGACCGTAAGTTGTATGAACTCACACATTTCAGTGTCAGTTATCAAATTATTACCAAAACATTTAACAGCTTTGTTTATACACAAAACTATGTGTGTAAGACCAAATCAGTTGCACATAAAACCAGAACATACCATGTCTGGATGTGCAATTCTGGCTTCATGTAACTGATTTGGTTATACCAGGCAGTGTACATATCAGGCTATAACAGCATCTGATCTAATTAATCTTTATATTTATTAATCCAGAGAGGGGTGACAAAATCTGTGAATATACAGGTTAATTAATACATTTTAACTCTGGGGTTCTGCTGCTCCTCTGCATATGCATGTGGGAATGTATTTTCTGCAGAGGTAGGATGCCCTCAGTATGTGCATGCTCACAATAACCTATGTTTAGGCACGTTTTAATGTTTATAATAGACAACTTTGCATGGAAATAACACCATTCCTATTCTAATAATATGTGTAGTTTCCTTCATTCAGATTCAAGTCTTCATAAACCAGATGTCCCACTAAATGTCATAAGTATCATCACCAGAGAGAGTAACAAACACTTATCAGTTTACTGCCTGACTGAAAGAATAAGTGATTGGCATTACATGGCTGCCGTACAGTGCCCATCTTTGTATGAAACATCACAGATTTAAAAGCTTTGATACTTCATTTTACAGACTGATTTGTCATTTGGTTCAGTTAAACTAACTAGACCGAACTAGGACCATGTCACCAAACTCAACCCTTGTTGGGGCTGGGCAGAATAACCTTTTCACCTTTCCACAAACACAGATGAAACTCTGGCCAGCACAAATTAAAGGTATTTCAGAAATAAAAAGGTCCAGCATGCTTAAATCTCTGCCTAAATGTCCAGTTTGGTCAGTCCTTCAAATAGATCTGATGTTGGCTGCTTTTTCTATTGGCTGGTCACATCCTCCTCCTACATAGCTAGCTCGCTAACTACAGTCATTTCTCTTTGTTTATTATTATCATTTCTTGGAAAATTTAGAAAATTGGGAAAACAAGAAAACCTAGCAACATCCATGAAAAAAAGCTCCAAAAATTGTCACATAAAATTGTCACAGAATTGCAACAAGCATGGATGAGATCTTATAATTTATTTTAGTTCATTTCATTTAGTTCATTTACAGAAATAATTTAAATTAGCATATTTCTTAAAGGGACATTGTGTAACATTTTCAGTTGTTTATTGGCAAAAATTGATGTCTGCATTCATAAATATGTCATCACTGGTATACTATTACCTCCACCAATAATCTGACTTATTCTCGTAAAAGGAGAATTTCGGATTTGTTTGTACATTGTGCGGGTAAGTCGTCTGTGGGGTTCCATTACGTTTCGCCATCTTGAGAATACACCCTCCAGCAAGGGACATACAACACCGCCTTCGGCGTTTTCATTGAGAGCCAGGCCAGCACTGCCTGACTGAGGAGCCGAAGGGGAGGAGCAAGAGGCGCTTTGCTACTACCCTGGCAAATTTGAAACAAAGTCCCACTCTTTGAGCATAATGCAGGATCATGCATATGCAGCATCATGGGAGACGGAATCCTTGTCGCCAAGAAAGCGCAAAAGGGAATAGAAAAGGCAGCGTGACCAGCGAATTAAAAAAACGAAGGCCCACATTGGGGTAGCCTTTCCCAGGTAGAGAGAGCTGCTGAGGGAGAATGGTAATGCAATCACAGGCCAGCGCCGCTGTTGGCTGTTAGCTGCTGTTAGCGGCCAGTCGCTAACAGCCTCATCCCTCTCCTCGCATCACTGCGCCGTTGTTAGCTGTTAGCCGCTGTTAGCGCTGGCCTGTGATTGTATTACCTTTCTCCTTCAGCAGCTCTCTCCACCTGGGAAAGGCAACCCCAATGCTGATCCTTGTTTTTTTAATTCGCCGGTCACGCTGCCTTTTTGATTGCCTTTTGCACTTTCTTGGCGACAAGGATTCCGTCTCCCGTGATGCTGCATAATACATGATCCTGCATTATGCTCGAAGAGTGGGACTTTGTTATGCGGCAGTAGTGCCGCTGGCCACTAATAGCTGTTAGCGGCGCAGTAATGCGAGGAGAGGGATGAGGTGTGTGAGGTTGAGCCACTTGTCAGTTGTCAAAGGACAAGACATGATTGGTTTGTTTCAATTTACATCCGCCCCAACAGTCCTACGTTGTAAACACAGCCAGCATGGCGAGGCGGGGGTTTGTCAACTTGCGTCGCGTGTGTCTGTGTAGGAGCCTGAATGAATACTCCATGTAGTATCGGATGACATGGTTTCATCAGTGTTATCATAGCTTTTTGGTACACAGCGGCTACAGTTGTTGCAATACTTGTTTGAAACAGTGAGGCGCTAGAGTGCGCCATCTGTTTGAATACAATATATGATTTCAATGTTAGATGGGAGAAATTCCTACACACTGTGGCTTTAAAATGTTGTGAAAAATGTTGATAGCAACCACTAGCATAGCTGAAAATAACAGCTGGAAAGAAACCTTAAAGTGAAATCTACTGCCACATAATTGATTGATTAAAGGGCAGAAATTAGGACAAACAGAAACTGGCTAACATGACATTCTCATAGAACGATTTGTATGATGTCCTATGAAAATTGCATGCACAACAGTTCGTATGATATCCTATGAATTTTCGCCCCACAAATGATGTTACGTCCTTAATATACAATTACGTAGGCTAATTAATGTAAAGTTACTGACGGTAAGTTTAGGGAAAAAAAATCATGATGGGGACATACCTTAAAATGACTCAAAGTTGACTCAAAGTTCACACGAATCCAAACACGCGACTCCAGGGAAACATCCCTGTCGAAAGTCATTTTTTTTGTGACTGCTTTCTTGTTTACTGCCATCAGCACATTGGTCACGTGATTGCAGCCTTTCAAAATACATGGGATATGTACGAATTTGGGTGCATGTCTTTTTGTAGAAAAACATGAAAAAAATGTGAGAACAGCCTGAACACGAACACAGTGGCACTAAATCCAGCTAGAACAGCCATATGTTAAGTTCACATATCACTGCTTTGTCAGGGGACTTTTACGTCTACATATTATATGCAAGGTTAAGTTGTTACTGGCAACATTTCAAACTGACGATGTCCTGTGGCGTATCATACCACCATGACAGGTGCCGTCTGGCTGCGTTATGAACTGTAGCTGCCCAGCCATATATCATAGTGCAGTCCATATATCAAGTGCTATACGGCTGACTGGTGACATATCATAATATCATGCGAAAGGTGGCTTTCAGCATCAGTGTCTGACACCGAAATCACTGACAAAGAAGTGGTATTTGACTTCAGAATGAGAACAGGTTCGAACAAAGTTCACGTTGAGCTCTGTAGGAAAATGAACATGTAAATGGAACCAAACCTGAGGCCGTCTTCCCAAAAACAGAAACACAGAGGCACAAAGTGCAAAAGAATAACTTTACAACCTAATTCAATAGAGCTAATGATCACCATTGTTACAGCACCTCAAAACCTCTTAAGTGGGAGGTCAAGGTGGTTGGATGGGTTCAGGAAGAACGTGAATTTACATATCTCTGAGCACTGTTTGTTCAACGCAGTATTTGTTTCTTTCAACCATGATCACGATTTTTACCTTAGCTTAAATAAGATGTTTTTGTGCCTAATCCCAACCAAGACTTGGACTATAGCAATGGTGATCAGAGATAGACAAATCTGTCATTTTGGTGCATGATGACAATTAATTTATTTTGACAATTATTTAGGTTTATCCCAAGAACCCTGTAAAGAAAAAAAAACCATTTGGCTGTCTTGTATTTGCAACTTAAAGTTGATACCAGGATTTCAGTGCTGAAACTGACATTTCCTTTTACATTTTCTGCTGAAATCAACTTTTAATTGGACCATTTTCATTTGCAGAACTCATCTATTTACAAATCAGCATTACCCCGCAATCATATTTTTGTTGAGGTCAAACAGTCAGGTCAGCTAACAACTTACCAAACCATAGTTGCAGTATAGTTTGACTTCCTATCAAAGTCTAATTAAATCTTGCTAGTAAAGCAACATGTCCCGATCTTAAAGACATACCAAAAGCACGTGCACGCACGCACGCACGCATGCACACACACACACACACACACACACACAAATTCCTTGCCCAAGAAAACCCACTCCTCTTTCTTTCCTTTTCTCCACTGCCCAGTTTCCTTTGCTTCATTTATTTTCAACCCCAGTCCTCTAGTTCCTTCTGCTTCCTATTCCTCTCCTTAGATCCATTCCCCACCCCTTGAAACCCATTTCCCACCCCACCCTTTTGTCTGTGGCTCTGAAGATAGCGCAGGAAGTTCATTTTCATGTAAGTGGACTCTTTGCCGCTCTAAGTGCCGTCCAGGCCTTGAGCACATCCCTGCCAGTCTTATTCATCTAACAGTGGGTGGCTCCATGGCTAGGATGTCAATTAATGACACACTTCACTGGTGCAGGGAGAGAAAGTGTGCAGAGCTTTCCATCTAATAGTCGACATCTTGTTTCCCGCAAGCCAAAGTTTTCCCCGAGTCCCATTGGGACTCTCTGAGGAGTTATCAGTTAATAGCATTAACTGTGGAGTGCACAACAATGGCAAACCTAGTCATTAAGAAGTTAACTTACAGTTCTGTTTCCCAAATTGCATGACTGTGGGCCACTTCCAACGCCCCGGCTGCTTGTATTTCTTTCAACCAATCACAATCGTTCTGGGCGGTGCCACAGCAATGGTGCACTTGCAAAAATATTGCCGGGGGGAAACAGGTTTTGGTGTAACACGCCCACAAAAATATCACCTACAGGACGCGAACCATGGCAGAAAAATGGCTACATCCCCGCAAGATCAAACACCGCAAAAGTTAGTAAAGGACGTGTTGAAAACGGTTGAAAACTGCTACACAACCGGAGGTGGTAGGGCGGGACTTCAGCGGGTGGCTCGTTCCGCCCAATGAGAGGCTGATCTATGCAGCGAACTTCTGTCCACTCAGACTACATATACTGAGGACTGTTTGGAAATCTGATCAAGTTACATTTTACAGAATAAGGAGATTTAAAGAATGGCTGGAGTCATTTGGAAGGTGTGATTGATGTATGATTTTAGTGATAAAAAGTGAACCATCATTGGAGAGTTAAAAGATCTGATAACAATGTATTCTCTGATGACATACTGTCTAACATATGTGACAGTACTGGAATATCTATGATACATTGTGAGCCACAGTGTAGGAGGAATTTCTGAGTTTTGTTCCAGAAAATTCTAAGAAAATGCCATTCATAATTCCATTGACATTTGTAACTACACTGACAACTAAAAATACAGCCTTGGAATTACAGCCTTTGAATCCTTTTGAATTCCAGGGATTCAAGTAACATTTTTTTTTCAGATTTAATGTTGTTTTAATGTTAATTTTTGTATGCTCACAAAGTAATGGTTATTTAACTAAATGAAAATCACATGCTGTAGTGGATGCTGCTGCTTAGAATATACTGGGTAGGGGTGGGGGAAAAAATCGATACACCATAGTATCGTGATATTTTTGGTGACAATATTGTATTGATACACAGATGCCAAGTATCAATCCTTTATTATATACATTATTCATTTTTGCAAATACTACTTAATAGAGCAATAAAATCAACTGCTTTTTCGGTCCACTAGATGTTGCTGATGTTTGATATTTACTCAGTGGGGTCAGCAGCAGTCTCAGTCAGCAGCATTTGGCAGGAAGTTTATTTTAAAAAAGATGGAGGCACTAGAGAAAGAAATCAGAAACATGCTGCCAATGTTTTAATCAAATGTCTGAACTTATGTTGGATTTTTTGACACGGAAGGAAATAAAGAAGGACTCAGATATGACATGTGATTTGCAAGCAGTGTCATATGAGAATAAAATACTCTGGGAATACTACGAACATGAGGGCTCACCTCACATTCCACCATCCAGGGTGCTGCAGTTCAGTTAGCAGGATACCATGCACTTGATATGTTTTGCTCATGCGCTTAATCTGGCCTCACAGAGGGTTTAAATCTGCCAACCGTTAAGTTTGTCAGGTGTATGCAGCATTTCTGACAGTGTTGGTCAGTCTATCTGCTTCACATCATATTTTGCTGCAATAAAAATTATTGAAATCAGATGAACAGACTGAAAACTTAAACTTATGAGGTAAAACTGATGTTAACAAAGTTTTCCTTTGGGGAAATAATTTGCAGTTTAATCACAATACTCAGCATATTGCAATATTACAATAATATCATATTATGACCTAAGTTTAGTGATGATATCATATTGTGGGTCCTCTGATGATTCCCACCCCTATTACTGGATAATGTGGCAGGACAAGATAATCTCATAGAATGGTCGGTATGGTATCCCTACGAAAATGCACACACAATAGTTCGTATGATATTAATATTGCCCCATGAATGATGTTTTGTGCTTAACGTGTTTTATTTAGCTCTCCAAATAGCGATTAAGAAATAAGCTACCAATCTTTTTGAGACACAGCAGTTTGTTTGTAAAAGAGATTATTTATTATCATTTTATGATGTGTTTGTCTCTTAGTGTAGAGTAAAATGATGGCACAATTTATGCCCTTTCTCGTGTTCCAGTTGAAGCATCTGACAAAATGTTGGCAGCATGACAGTGCTGTGTTTCTGACTGTAAACTTAACCAATCTGTTGCTTTTTAGCCTCCACTCCAGTTAAGACCTCAACTCTCAGGTTCAGTCTTTGAGTTGGTGTCTTCTCCATCTCGGTTGTATGACCAGCCGAATAAGGTAGGGTGTTCAGACCCTTGACATCTTGTCATCCCATTTTGAATATTCACCAATTGTGTTGGCATTGTATAGCCAGCTATGCCCAGTACACAGATGGACAGGTCTGCTGGATGTACAAAATGTCTGATTGGAGCATGTGTTGTTTCATACTTCACTATGTGCGTTGCTGTTTCATTCTTAATATCAAAATGAGCCTTGGCGGCACACAGCAATTGTAACAGTGTACATACAAGTGAAACTTAAATTAATAGCCCAGGCTATAATTTGCTTAAATCACTGAACTCAACAGGCTTATATTTGTGACAGGCGTTTATATGGTACAAACCTTTAATGCCTTTCACACAAAACTGTTGCTCAGTAAACATGGAGAAATACAATCCAATTGTTTTTGTAAACCAGTATGAATATTTCTTGTATTAAAATTAGGTTTTGAATTACAAATCATTCGTTTGATTTAGTTCCGACAGACAGCACATCAGAGAAAGACCATAATGACACTCATTTTACAGCACTTGAGGTTTACAGTACCCGCCACACTGACACAACACCACTTTATCCTGTTAAAACAATACTCACAACTTAATCAACCTGATCTCACAGAAATATGTGAAATGACCACGACCCCTTAACACCACATTCCGTGGTGGCAGCATGTAATGAGTTAAAATTACGTGTGGGTACCACGGAAACAATGCCAATGTAAAGTCAATTAGGATCCATTGTTGTGGTGGACACACGGATTCCCTGATTCAACAACGTCGTCAACCTCGTTTCCCTCAATGATATCGTTAACATTCCTGTATACACACAAAAACACTAAAGTGTCTTTGATAACTCAACAACATGACAGGTTAATGTCAAGGCCATAAAATAAAATAAATGTATTTGCCAGCTTTTGATAGCGTGGGGCTTTAAGAGCATTGTGCTGTGGGCGGATATCTAATCAATAAAATATACTCATGTAAATGAATAAGTTCACTGCATGTAGTATATGGTATAGCAACAGTTAGCTTGTTATAGAGCACACGTGATTTTCCTTCTGATGTTCTAATTAACTAATATATTTCACAATGCATAAACTCAACAAATATCCAAGTATAACTAAAGGTAAGTATAAACTAAGAATATACATACAGACATTCCCATGAAAGACCAAAGAACGGAGCCAGATGTCATAGGATTGTGGTGAGGTCCATCAGCATGTCTTCTCAGTAGGTTCGTTCGAGATGAGCCAGTCCTGCACAGATTCGATCACCGGCAATCGGCGCACAATGCATGCCGGTTAGTTTTGTGTCCAACTTCATCCCGACTTGCTCTGACGTATTACAGAAGTGGACATCGATAAAGCCGCGAGAGCGAGGCGGCCGCAGTTTTTAGAGCCAGGCGCTGCAGTTGCTCTCCACCGACTGCACCGCCTGGCTCTCACCTGATCTAACAGCTGATTGGTTTAGACGTCGACTCAACAAGATGACGATTTAGATAAACTACTCATTTTTGTTGAATTCTAGAGATTAAGATTGTATTCGTCTGATCTGAAGGTTTATTCTGTGTGAACATGTTGTGTGACTGATGGTGAAAACAAACTGATATATGGGTCTGATCACTTTTTTAATGAACTGACATCATTCCAGACAGGATGTAAGTGTGTCTGTGACTTCCTGCACGGACTGAAGGCTGCTGGAAACTGTCGGGAAACTGTCCGACTTCACCGCAGCTTTTTGTCACCGCCCCCCGCTGCGGCCGCCTGCTCTCGTCTACTTTTCAGGCGAGGCGCAGTTCATCTCGAATGAGCCTAGTGTAAACACACATACATCCTGTTTCCTTGCCTAACTTCCTGTGACATCACAATTTAAACGTATACCAGCATCCACCACTAGGTGGAGAAAAATAATTGTAACAGCACAAAGGCTGAGCACGGAAGAACCAGAGAGGACACACCATCACATGGAGCCATCCGCATCGGGAGGTGGCCACCGCCCCCGGCAACCCAGCCACCCACCACTCCACCAGGGGAGAGCAGACCCCATGCCAGCGCCACAGAACCACAGGGCTCCCACTGAGGGAACACTGGAGTTAAGAACTAAACTATGATAAATGATATAAAATATTAAGATGTAGGCCTAACATAAAATACATTTGTTATTAAATAAATTAAAACATATAGCCTACAGTAGATAAAAGTAGAACATGCTAAAAGTAAATACAATAATAGGCTAAAGAGTATCTAAGCAATAATAAAGTGTCTAAACAGTAATAAATTGTATCTAAGTTATAGACTACCATTCCACTCTGTAAATAGATTTTAAAATTTCAATATAATTTTAATATTATGTTGAATTTTAATTTTGCTTATTTCATTATTGTTATTATTGGTTTACTTTTTAGTAGTATTGTATTCTCTAAGGATGACTCATTTTAGTAACTATTTACAGTAAAAAAGAAAAAAAAAACAAGCAAAGAAACAAACAAAAATAATTTTATACACTGGGCCTTCAAAGTGCTCTCTGAAACTAGACCTGGCATGGCTTGTGTCCAAAAAATGAAAAAGCTAAACCAAATACATCATTGGAAAGGTCTCAACCTGGAGAGTAACATATGTCAGTATGAAGATTCTACATGGCTCCTGCTTTGAGCCATTGACCTTTGAACCTTGACCTCAGTGCATGTTTGAAAGCTTATAACTCAGCAACAAAAGGGGGTACAGACATGGGACCAACTGTTATAGAGAGCTCTTGACCTCACCTATCATGTGAGTGTAGTCAACAACTGGGGGTGCTGTCAGATATGGTTAATATGGATAAAATGAAGTCTACAGTGTACTCTCAATTAAGTATTTACAACTTTGAAATCTAGGAAAAACACATATTTTTTAAAAACTACAATTCCCTAGGACCGCGCCATCCAACTTGATACATATCAGCAACATAGTTGTAGTTCTTCCGATTTGCAAAGTAGGGTTCTAAATAGGGTTTAAAAAAGATATATCTACTGAATATATCTAATATCTAGTAAAGCCAAACTAGTAATTACACTGCACCTAGATGAACTATGTTAAGAAAAAGTACAGATGTCAGCGAATTTTCGATATTTTAGCTAATACTCTAGAAACTGCGTTTTTGGAATGGTAGGTTTTTGCGGCTTGTAAAATAGAGTTGTAAAAAGATAGATCTACTGAATATATCTAATATCTAGTACAGCCAAACTAGTAACGACACTGCACCTAGATGAACTATGTTAAGAAAAAGCAAGGATGTTGGCTATTTACAGATATTTTAGATAGTGCTCTAGAAACAGCGGGGTTTTTTTGGGACGGTAGTTTTTTGCAGCTTGTTGTAAAATAGGGTCGTAAAACGATACATCTACTGAATATATCAAATGTCTAGTAAAGCTAAACTAGTAATGACACTGTACCTAGATGAAGTATGTTAAGAAAAAGTGATGATGGTTAATTTCAGATATTTTAGCAAGTTAACTAGAAACGGCATTTTTGGGACTGTGATTGTTCCGGTTGTAGAGTTGTCAAACAGTGTCGTAAAAAAGTAAATCTACTGAATATATCAAATACCTAGTACAGCCGAACTATCATGTTATTATCATTATTATTATTATTATTATTATTATTATTATTGTTGGTGGGAAATTATAACAGAGGAATATATTTGCCGTTTTAATATCAAGTGCACTTTCGTGTTTTTGTGTGTATACAGGACGTTGTTGAATCAGGGAATCCGTGTGTCCACCACAACAAAGGATCCTAATTGACTTTACATTGGCATTGTTTCATGGTACCGGCACATAATTTCAACCAATTACGTGCTGCCACCACGGAATGTGGTGTCAAATCGAGACAGGCCTATATTCGTAAAAAATTGCAGCCACACTGGGCTGACATTATTAGAGAATTAAATCAATTTGAGACTCAAAAATGTCCCATAGTTAATAATCACTTATACCAGAGATGTGGTTCCCAAAATATAAATATTAATCATATTTTAACAATGTTTCTTTCTTTTAAAACGACAGTCTTTGAAATGCAGTCAACTGTGACTAGAACTACACATTAATAACACAGTCACATACATGTTTACAATCGACACCAATTACAAGATAAAAACAATACAGACACATAGAAAGAAACCACTAATGGTATTAATTACAGCATGAGAAATGCAAAAACAATTCTTCTGCATAATTCTTGCATAATAAACAAAACAACACACTGAAAAAACTCAATACAATCAATTAAGCCAACTTCAACAAAAGAAAGAAAAGAAACAAAGCACAAACTGATCGTATTCTCATTGGGAAACAATTTATATTACCAGTGTCCTAAAGGGACAGCTTCACCACTCTGCTGAAGACAGCGTGGATACAGCCATTGAGCCACATCAGTTATATTACAAACAAGTAAAAAAGAAGAAACAATAACTGTAAAACCAATCACCATAGGCACAGGAAAATGTAGACACAGAGAGGTAAAACACATGGAGGTATAGAGACACAAGGAGAAAACAAGAATTACTGCCCCATGGTTGTATGCCTCTGTGCAACAGTCAAGTTTCTCTCATAGTTTACATCCATGTCTGTGAAAACATGGATGCATCACACACATCTTCTACCCAACAGCACAGAGGATCTATACAATCAGCACAGTTCAAGGTGGGTACCCAAAATGAGTGTCACCAATTCAGTATCTGACCAAATATTTTCCCTTCTGTTCCTGAGATATGACATTGAATGTGTCACAGTCTGCTTCTCTCCCTCACCTGATCCTGGTAAATTTCCACCCACCTGCACTCTGACTGCCAGCCACACCCATCTCATCAAGGCAACTCTGTTATCGCTGGCATGGAGGAATAAAAAAGCAGTATACCGGGAGGTGGAGGCAGGGACCATGGAATAATATCATTTATAAATTTTATGGAATGGGTTAGCTGAAGAGTGAAAGGGAAGCACACTAGAAAGATGTACAGACAGCATTTTTAGGAGGTATGCAGATGAAGAGGAGTTACACTGATTAGTTGGTTTATTTGATCTCAGCACTGGATGTTGGTGGGGGTGTAAATAAGGTTAAGATGGGGTTGATATATTTAATATCTAAGATTGTTGTTTATTAATATTAATAAACAACAATCTTAGATATTAAATATATAAACTATATAGGTGGTAACTTCCTTCTTCTGAAGTGGTCATAAAGTCAAACTATATATATATAAATATATATGTATGTATGTATGTGTATATATATATATATATATATATATATGTATATATATATATATATATATATATATATATATCGTAAATAAGTTTGGGATAGTTATTGACAACTTCATTTTTAAAAGAGAGATGAATAGTGAGAAGGGGTTAGGATTATACAAGTGTACACTTATTCCTACTCATTTTCAGGCATGTATATTGATGTTTTAATCAACGCCTAACATTATGTCCTAACTGGATTTGATGCGAGTGAGCATCAGCGACTAAATCAGTTTGATTGCACTGTTTTCTATTGGACTGTCCTAACGGCCCATGAGCGGCACAACGCCATGCAGCGTGATGTGGCATGTTGTTTTGAGCTGAACTTTTGTCAATCTCCGTGTCTGTTTTCATTTTGTCGCTCACTGTGAAAACACTGCAATGGATAAGGAACGGCTGATTCACGAAGTCGAAATGAGGAATTACCTACATGATACCTGCTTATTTCATTATAAAAACCTAAATAAGTTGGCATCTGATTGGAAGGAGATTGCCACGGAGCTGAAAGTATCTGGTAAGTATTGTGTGGGATGCTCAGCAGAGCTTGCTAGCAAGCTAGCTTGTTTTAGAAAGTGGAGATGGTGGTAAGATATAGTATGGGAGCTACAACAATGATATCTACATCGATCAGCCAAAACATTAAAACCACTGACAGGTGAAGTGAATAACTTTGATTATTTTGTTCCAATGCATTGTTCTGCTGGGAGACCTTGGTTCTGGCATTCATGTGGATACCACCTGACATCTTCCACCCACTCAAACACCATTGCAGACGTGTCAACCTGACCTTCAAATTCCCCAGATCCCAGTCTGAATGAGCATCTGTGGCACGTGCCATTAACCCACCTCACAACCCACTGGACTAAATGGATCTGCCGCCAACGCACTGGTGCCAGACACCGCAGGAGACTCCCAGAGATCCTGTGTCCATGTCTCGACAGGTCAGAGCCAAGTCCGAATCCAAGGAGACCCCACCTTGGATTAAAGGTACATCTGGGGTACCGGCACATCAAAAGAATCCTTGAGCAGATTGGGACCTGGGAAATTTAGAAGCCAGGTTGACACCTTGAGCGTTTTGTTACGCTCCACAGGTCATTTGTAAACAGTTTTTGTGGTGTGGCATGCTGCTTTTTCTGCTGGGGGGCCACTGCCACCGGGAAGTACTGTTGCCATTAGGAGGGGTACTTGGTCTGCAATGGTGTTTGAGTGGGTGGCCACGTCAGGTGGTATCCACATAAATACCAGAATCAAAGCTTTCCCAGCAGAACAATGCATTGGAACAAAATAATCAAAGTAATTCACTTCACCTGTCAGCGGTTTTAATGTTTTGGCTGATCGGTGTATAAGTTACTTGCGATAATTATTGTTGTGAGTATGAATAGTAACGAAGTACGCACTCACCCATCTTTTCAGTGGTTACTCTGAGACCACAGCTGCTAGATAAGTGCTTTGTTTACAGGACATAACGAAGTTCCATATTTAACAGAGCAAGTGTGGACAGAGAGCGTCCAATATAATGTGATATGGCACAATAGTCTGATACTCGCATCCAATTAGAACATGGTGTAATACTAATTTTGATTGAATAGAGCTTAAGTGCCTCACGATGTAAAACAGACGTATGTAAAGGAACCCGGAACAAAAAAGCTTCTCTTCTATTTAGTAGGCTTTGCTATGTAAAAATGTTGTTGTGACTTTATGCAACATTTCAAAATGATAGTAATAATAGTATTAGTAAAACATAGTAAGATAGTAGTAAGATAAACATATTGATTTTTTTTTCTTCCCCCATTTGTGGCATCCCCCATGAAGGGGCCTATAGGCATTTGGCTATACTGCCTATGCCACAGACTGGCACTGCAGGAGGATATCATCAGAAAACTTGTTTTAAAATGTGAAAAGCTTTTAGTTCACAAATCTATTGTATTATATATGAATGGAGTGTGCAGTAACACTGTGGAAATAATAAACCTATGATGGCCATCACACATAGCAATGCCAAGATAACCTTACACTTACTGTGCTGACAAATGATGTCAACATCTGAGTTAGGAGTACACAACATTCGCTATAATGCTTTTGTTCTGGATATGACATAGAATATTATGTTATAGAACAAGCTGTAGCTTAGAAGCTGATCCCACTCAGTAACACTAAACTCAAACTTCACACATTGTAAAAAGGCCAGGAAAAAAACAACAACACTCAGAGCAAACAAAAGGCTTTTTCTGCGTCAACTGATAAGAGAACCAAAAATGAAACATTGTGTGAGCTCACATTTTAAGTAAATGTGAGGGCTTTTATAGATTATCTGAAGCAAATTGTGTTTGAATAAAGTGTGAGTAAATATTGATCGCAATGAATTTGCTTTGGTAGGTAATTCCTCAGCTGTCTAGACACTCTCAGAAAAGTACTTTGAAGATTTTATCCTCCATTTAAGTATTTATCTTTCCCAAAAGAGCATGTTTTTAGTTTGCCACAGCACTGAAGGTACTTGAAGGTTCCCAAATTTGAAATGGGTTTATTAGTTTTATAGTCCAATACAGCATCCACAAGCCTCAAACTGATGTCAGATGTGACAGAGCCATGTCAAACGGCTGTGTTTTAATAATTCACAACACAAAGCATCTAGCTTGACTAAAATGACCCCAAGAAAAGCCAAGCTGTGGCTGGCAAAAAAAAACAAAAAAACAAAAAAAAAAACCTTTGTTCTCACCTTAGGAATATATGAGAAAGCTAGTTTGGGCACATGTGATGGCGCTGTACGAGTATATGTATATACATTGTCATGTAGATTAAAGATGAGAACATGATGAAAATACTCCAAACTGAGGACATTTTGACTGGCTTTCACTCCAACGGGAGCACTTTAGGCTCAGGAATTTAGTTTCCTATTGGATTTAAATTAAAGTCACAATTTGGTTTAGATAAAAGTGAGTCACTGGCATTGAAGAAGAATGTCAAACTGATTCATTAATTTGGTCCTTGATAATTGTAGACTGGCAATGCTATTGTCTTTGTCACAGATTGTCAATCTCAAGAGGGTGTGTCTTACCAAATACAGTATGAGCCAGATAGGAGATGCCAGAGAGAGATGAGAGTGGAGGACAAAGAAAGGAGAGCTACATGCTGTGCAGAGCGCAACTCTTTTATTGAGACTGTGATGAATAATAACTGATAACCCTCAACTCCGGAGTTATTTTGGTTCAGTTTCTGTCTCTGTCTCTTTGTAACTTAAATGAACTGAAGCTGACACTCAACTCAGGTTATGGTCATTATCACAAGAATAAGAATAAAGCGGGATTTATACTTCTGCGTCATATTGATGCCGTATCTATGGCGCAGGCTCTGTGTAGACGCACACCCTACACCATAGCCTGATGTGCACCTCCCCAGACATGTAAGTCATTGCGGTGACACAGACCTGTTTGTGGAAACAAAGCTTTTATTTACTTTATTTTATGAAGAGGAAGCAATAGATTCTGAAGACTGTAAAGCCCCACAAAAAAAGCTTTTTAAGTCTTGTGTGATTTATCCTGGCTGCATATGAGTGGAGAAAAACTGTGCCATAGGCTTTTGCTAATAATGTTAGCATGTTGTATTTGTGGGAAAACTTGTCTAGTGTAAGGCAGTTGTTTCGTCAGTGAACCCTGTTAGTTAACATAGAGCTGAATTTTGAAAGGATATCTTTGTTAAATATTGCTGTTGTTCCTGACTTCATATTAGTAGAGGAAGACCTCTACAGGTAGAAGAAAACTCTGCTAGCCGCTAAGCTAATTTATTCAATGTAAAATGTCATAGGCTTTTGCTAAAAAATGTTAGCATGTTGAAATTGTGGGGAATGCGTGTCTAGTAGGCTATATCAGCCTGTTGTTTTGTCAATAAACCCTGTAAGTTATGATGGAGCTGAATTTTGTAACATTACCTTATTGTTAAATGTTGCTGTTGTTCCTGGCTTCGTATTAGTAGAGGAAGAGTTCTCTAGCTACTAGGCTAATTTATGCATTATTAAATGTGCATTGCATTGTAATTTATATATTGTAAAATGCCATAGACTGCTAATAGAGTTATTATGTAGTATTTGTGGGGAAATATGCATTCAGAAAAAGATCAGAGTTTTGTCTGTGAATCTTGCAAGTTTTAGTGAAGCTGATTTGTGTATTTGTGGTTGAAATTGTCGCTACTAAGCACTGTTTAACGTGTGTTTTATTATGTTCTGAATCAGTGAAGCATTTTGGAGGTGTAACTGCAAAGGGACACAGCCACAACACCACACTAGTATAAATGCTCACATCATTGTAGGCAATGTGGGTAGCCTATGACGTAGGCTTTGCGTAGAGCTGATGCACAACTATAAATCTGCCTTTAGCTGGCATCCAACGGTACAGCTGAGTGAGCAACACTGTGGAGTCACAGCAGAAAACTGTTCACCAGGGTTTCAGGTAAGGCATCCTCTTCTTCAGTGGCAACCAATGCATTTGTTTTGTTGAATTTCAAAATTCTACTCTGCTGTTATTTGAGCAAGACACTGAATGCCTGCCAGCTCTAGGGCAACTGCTTTGCAACTGACTGTGACCTTTGACCTCCGGTGGAGGGAGCTAACAGAAAATACTAAAATCAGTAGGCCTACATGCTGAAATAAAGAATCAGCAGCAGTGCATGCATGTGTGCCTGCCTCTCAGTGAGTCAGCTATGTTAAATCCTGTCTGAATGGTGTTTTGCTCAGTGACAGCCTGGTGCACATTGTACAGAGCTCACCAGGCAATGAAAATTAACACCCAGCAAATGGATTTTTAATTAGCTGTAAAAGTGTGTGTGTGTGTGTGTGTGTGTGTGTGTGTGTGTGAATGAGACCATCCACAGCTGCAGGCTCTGATAGACATCATGGCTAAACTAGGTATATGGAGGCATAGCACTGAACATATATGGAATAAATGCAGGTAGAGGGACCGACTGGTGGAACTTTTACCACTAACCTGTGTTTAACCCACTCAGGTTGAAATCGGATTATTTTTTGCAAAATCCTGTATTAAGTTTCAAAGACAAATTTTGCTGCGATTCCGGCATTCAAGCCAGAATAGACCGCAAAAACTCAAAACCATGGAAGACCAAGACCTTCAGTTCACAACATTTACACAATTGACAACCAACAGAGTTTTGTTTAATGATTAAATAGACCCTCATTCGTTTACGTCCAAATCTCTGTAAGGCCACAGTCTTCTTCTGAATTACAAAAAAAATACAAAAAATAAAATACAAAACCTATTGGTCAATCATAGAAACATGACGAAAACATGCTTCCATAACTTAATCAAAAATATCCACCATGTTTCGTGATGTTTGGGCATACTGTCATTGATTCATTGTCAAATTTTGCACAAGGCCAATGAACATGTTTTGAACTGGTGGCACCCCTAGTGAACAATTTTAAAATAATTTTTACACACATGGTTCAGCATTGTCATATAAATATTCTGTCAGGTCTGTAATGATTGGACTAACAATTTCTGATTTATAGTCTGATTTGACTGTACTATGCTGCGCCCATTTTAAGCATTGTTATCACTGCATATGGTCAATTTAGTATAGAGCTTACATTCTCTGCCTGAGCCCGAGCCTGAGCCCGGCCCGACCCGGCCCGCGGGCCCAAGCCGGGTCGGGCCGGGAGCCCCCTCCCTCTGATGGGCTCAGGCCGGGCCGGTCAGATATGACATTTTTTTTGTTTTTTGTTTTTAAAGCTATGATTTGATAATGTTATAGGCTATGTATTGTAGCAACCCTGCAGTTAATGTTCTGTTATAATGTCAATGTTCTGTGAGTTAATGGCATGTTTGGGATTGAATAAGGTGCGGGGTGCGAGTGTGACGGGGATGAGGAGGGCTGTGTGAGTGCGTGTGCTGGTGTGTGTAGGAGTGAGCTGGAGGAGAAAGCAGGAGTGCACAGATGGAGTTACAGCTAAGTTGTTGTTTGCTGGTTGTTTTGGCGTGATTACGGCCAACAGTAACCTGTACTGTTCAGTAATAAACGGTGGTTTAATTGCTGAATAACTGCATCACCCTTTCCACACGTCCAATGTTGCAACATTGTGCGCGCATAGCCCTTCACCACCTGGATCCTAAAATAAACACCTGTTTTATTACATAGGCTGAATCATGCTTCTGTGTTGCGCCATTCATTAAGATCCTATATTTCTGTCATTCAAATAACAAGAATTGTGGTTTAATACTCTTAATTACAGCCAACTTATTGAAAAATGTCAGGTTTAAATCGGGCTTGGGCCCATAATTACAGTTAATTGGACGGGCCGGGCCGGTCCCATACATAATGTGCACGGGCTCCGGCCGGGTCGGGCTGGATTTTTTGGGCCCGATCTAAGCTCTAATTTAGTGTAACTTTCGGGGTATGTTTCAGGTAGTTATGTGGACACACTGCAGATTTCTTAAGTGGCCCAATGGTTGTGGAGTGAGGTCTATTAATTTATATTAATATGTTAAGCCATGTCCCTTTTGAAGTTCATTGGTCAATATCTGAAAAAGTACAAGGAGATATCAATTGTTACCAATAACAATTCCCAATAAATTTGATAGCAATCAGAACTGCAGTTTAGGAGATGTCAAAATGTGGTTTTCAAAAAGTCAGAGACATGAATAGTCCTTGAGGCTTTTTTGTGGAGTACATTGAGCTGGACTTCAAGGCTAGTTATAGGAAAGTAGGCTACTGTATGGCTACAGCTGGCCCCCAGGGAATTTTCACATTATCTAACCTGGCCCCCATTCAGAAAACGTTTGACACTGATTTGTCTGATAGGAGACAACAGATAAGTGTAGATTTAGATTAAAGACAAAACATCAAAACGGACAATTTGCATTCACACTCTGCAGCCTGAATCAGACTGAATTCTAGGCTCATTTGCGATCTGATAAACAGAGAGAGAGTTCTAAAATGAAATAAAAATGAATAAATCAGTGTATTGGAAAAACTGGGTTATTCTATGAATCACGCGCATATGCCCATACTTGTTCTATGGGAGGGGCTTCGGACATAGAGCAGAGAAAGCTGACGGAGGAGAGGGTATTTGTGAATGCAATATCTATTTCATTCAAATAAACACAAGAAGTTTGTGCTCTAAGGAAAGGATCAGCACTCAGTGAATAACCTCCTAAGCCCTATGATAAGCTATTATGGCAAGGCTTAACTATAAAGACCAGTGAGCAGTGATAACTAATATGTCTTTGGGGTCATCGGGTGGGAACCTCCTTTCACCAGTGTTTTGTCTAGTTGGTCCCACGACAACTAGACGAAACTAGACAGAAACTTAGGAGGCTAGACAGTGATCTCTGGTGTCCCAGAGACACTCCCCTAATGCCAGGTCTCACTGCTCCCCATACCAACCCAACAACCTCCTTTACCTTACTTACACATGGCTTTCTCAGCCCAAACAGCACTGCCACCTTCAACAAACCCAGGCTCCGTACATGTGAGCTCCAGGTAGAGACAGTGCTGATACTACCTTTCCTAGCACATTCACCATACTCTGTTTCACATGCTACATAGCATAACTGCAATATAAGCTAAAGTTAAAGGAGGTAGATAAACTCATAGGATCAGACAAACACACTCACCTCGCAGCATGGTCTCAAACAAAAGGGATTCAAATAGGCCACTCCCACACTTAAATAACCATCCTCTTCCTGGATTTTCTCCTGAGAGGACTGATTGGTGGATCTCTCCACCTGATCTCAAGGAGTTGTTGCTTAGTAGTTCCCCCTGCTGGCCCCCAACTGACATCATTTTTTCTCTTCCAGATCCACTGACTAGCTCTGGCTTCATCTGACATTTCCTTCACTGTCTCCCTCAAACTCTGTCCCCACACTCCGAGTTCCCCCAGGAGGCAAGGCAAGGCAAGGCAATTTTATTTATATAGCACCATTCATACACAAGGCAATTCAATGTGCTTTACAAGGGAAATACGTTAAGATAAAACATTAAAGGAACAATAGATCATTAAAAACAAAAGCTAAAAGCAAGAAAAACAGTGCAGAAAATGCATTTAAAAAGCAAACATAAAGCAAAAGCAACAGCAGACAAATATAAAAACAATAGCTACAGATTATCCTAACAATAAGTTACATATCTAGTTCACTGGTAAGCTGCAGTAAATAGTAATGTTTTAAGCCCTGATTTAAATGAGCTGACAGTTTCAGCCGACCTCAGATATCCTGGAAGTTTGTTCCACAGGCGGGGAGCATAGAAACTAAAGGCTGCTTCACCTTGTTTGGTTTTGATCCTGGGAACACTGAGTAAACCTGTTCCAGATGATCTGAGGGGTCTGGATGCTTCATAACGTACAAGTATATCAGAGATGTATTTAGGCCCGAGACCATTTAGTGCTTTATAGACAAGTAACAAGATTTTAAAGTCTATCCTTTGATACACAGGAAGCCAGTGCAGTGACTTAAGCACTGGTGTAATGTGCTCCACTCTCTGTGTTGGTGAGGACTCTGACAGCAGCGTTCTGGACGAGCTGCAGTTGTCTGATTGATTTTTTACTCAGGCCTGTGAAGACACCGTTACAATAGTCCAGCCTGCTGAAAATGAAAGCATGAACAAGTTTTTCTGCATCTTGTTTAGACAGAAATTCTTTTATTCTTGCTATGTTTTTAAGGTGGTAGTAGGCTGATTTAGTAATTGTCTTAATGTGACATTTGAAATTTAGGTCTGAGTCCAGACCTCCACCAAGATTTCTGGCTTGATTTGTAGGTTTTAGTGTCATGGCGTCAAGGTGAGCACTGACTGTGTTTAGTTGTAGAAAATTGAGCGAGACAGCTGATCTTGCTATGAATCCCCTACACCCCACTTCCACTGGACAAATCCTAGTTTTCCATCCTCGCTGCTCAGCTTCTGCTCCTAAGTCTGCATATCTAAGCTTTTTTCTTTCATAGGCTTCTTCCACTGAGTCTTCCCAAGGAACTGTCAGCTCATTGAAATAAACTATCCGTTGACTCACTGACCACACCACTATGTCAGGCCTCTGCTTGGTACAAACTATTTCCTGGGGAACAACAAGCTTTCCCCCTAAATCTACTTGCATTTCCCATTCACAAGCACCTTCTAGGCAGCCACACCCTTGCCTCCTCACTAACTTATCCCTTCTGTATTTCTCCCCCTCACGGACAAACTGAATTGCTAAACTCCTATTCTTAAAACCTCAATTTACCTGTTTTCTTTTCCCTTTGATGTCTGCAGCTAAACATTTCAACACCTGGTCATGTTGCCATGTATATCGGCCTTGTGACAAGCTAACTTTACAGCCTGACAAAATATGTTTTAAGGTTGCGGTACCTGAATATAATGGGCATGATGGGTCCCCATTTACCCACAGTTTTAGGTTCTGGGGGGTTGGTAACACATCGTATGTAGCCCCTACCAGGAATCTAATACAATTCTCCTCCATACTCCACAGATCCCTCCAACTAAGCTTCCTCTTCTCTACACCTTCCCAATTCAACTACTGTCCCTGTTTAGCCTGGGCCACTACCTTTGCACCCCTTAATATCTCCTCCTGTCAACGTATCTGTTCCACAACCAGCTTTCTTTTATCTTTGAGACCTGCTTTATTCCATACCGGTTTGCCTGAGCCAAGCACCAGGCCTCCCCGGCCAAACTGAACATTACCTACAATCTCTGCATACCTAAGAGCTGCCTCTGCCTTCTGAACTGATGACCTTGGGTTCCACTTCCTCCCCTTGGTTGGATTTGGAACCACACTCCTAACTACCACGTCCTTACTCCCAGATAACAACAGCTCTGTCCTGACCTTGGTACATTTAAATTCCTCTGTTAAACTAGATACTGGCAGCTGAAGTATCCCTTTTCCATACAATGCAACACTACTTAGGCACCTAGGAGCGCCCAACCAATTCCTAATATAGGAGCTAACCGACTTTTCAATTATCTCCACAACGGATGTTGGAATTTCATAAATTGACAATGGCCACATTAACCTAGGATATAGCCCAAATTGCAAACACCACAACTTCAACTTTCCTGGAAGTTCTGATTCATCTATTCTATTTAATCCTTCAGCCATATCTTTTCTAAATTCCACCTGTTCCTCATTATTCAACTCCACATTGTACCACCTTGAACACCGTGAGGGAATTTCTTCAATTTGGCACAAATGTTCACTTGGACTCAACTATGAACTTATGAGATTTCGATTGTCAAAGGTCAATGTGCATCGTCTCATTCTTGTAAAAGAAGAGAGAGTCACCAGTTAATCTGCATTTCTTTGGATTAAAGGGTTTTTTTGGGGGGAGTTTTTCCTTATCCGCTGCGAGGGTCATAAGGACAGAGGGATGTTGTATGCTGTAAAGCCCTGTGAGGCAAATTGTGATTTGTGATATTGGGCTTTATAAATAAAATTGAAATTGAATTGAAGCTGGATAAAAGGTCAGTGCCTATAGACTGTTTTCCCCAAGGATCATACTGGAAGTGTGCATAACAGTGGATTAAACTACGGCTGCAACCAATGATAATATTATTGTAATTACTGATTCGTTTGCTGATTATTTTTTCAATAATTTCTTTATTGTTTAGTCCATACAATGTCAGTACAAAAAGAAGAGATAAAATTACCATCACACACTTCCATATGGCAAATATGTAGCAAATCCTTGCATTTTAAAAGTTGGAACCAGAAGATGCCTGGCATTTTTGTTTGAAAAGTGAGATAGCTCTCTGTTGTCTCACTTATATCAGTTTAACAAATTAAGTAAATTGTTGTTTGCTGGAACACTTCAAACCATATTTGTCCTCTTTAAACAACAAAGATGAAACAGCCAAATACAGACTCTGATGGTGGAGTGATACTTTGGTCTATATAAGGTGGCTGATCTTACCAGAGTGTGATCAATAGCCCTTTTTAAATAGGAATTGTGCTAATTTGCAGGAAAGCCCAGTCAGTCTTCATTCAACATTGGCAATATAAAAACAAAATTGGGGAGTGCAGCGAAATGCCGCCTGCCTACTTTTGTTTGTACAGATTGTGCCTTTTTCGGGGCAATGGGAGGGCGTGAGCATGTAACAAAATGTGTAGCTCAGCGTGTGACGTAAACAGTGACGTGCTCCGAGGGAAGACGCAGCTGGTCAGTCCTTGGGCGATTCTCTCATAAGTTGGCCCATCCTTCATCGTGGGCCTCATTTTAGAGGTGTGGGGGAATATGGTAGAGGACAAGGCCACAGACCAAGACAGGGTTGATGGATAGAAATGCAGTCCAGTAATCAATCCTTTTTTGGATTGAGTGATTTTTTTTTTTTAGTTTTTTTTACATGCATTTTATAGTACTGTAAGTCCTCATGTTGTGTTTGTGCATATAGGATTATTAATGTGGTGTTAATATGTCACTGCTGAAGACTTAACTCTGTTTTTGAAAATACCATGCATACCCTATACATACAGGAAGTCCAACTGTCATTAACCCTATGAGCCCGAACGACGCATAGTGCATTCAAATTCACACCTGTTCTTCTCTATGGATTTTCGACCGTGTGTCATAGCGAGAAGCCACGCATATCACGTGAAACAGTGGCTTTCCGACAAGACCAAGCAATTGTTGGTAATCCAATGTTTTCACAGAGAAAAAAAAAGATAAATTTACACCAAAATTATGTATAACAAAGCTTTCATACAGCTTTGCACACACATTACTTTTGGATGGATTACTTGAGAATGCAGGGTTGCACAGAAATGCCACGCATATCACATGAAAGCACAGGACCAGAGCTTTCCAGTGATACACACATCATTGTGCTGTCATCTCATCATGCTATAAATCCAGATCAATTGTCTACAAAATAAAAACTTGATGAATTTCTTTACAATCCATTATACAGATCTTGTTATCAGTCACTTCATATAGTAAGGAATATCGTATCTTACCACGTCTTAGGCTTGCATGTGTTTCTCCCTGTCTATCCACATTTGTAGTCCGGCTTTCAAGATGCAAATATCTCCAGTTGACACGCCATCAAACTTTGTATGACAAGACCAGGGCACTTCACCTTTGTGCACCCAGACAACTGAGGCCTAATTATGCATGCATTTGTTGGGGTCAACACATTTTAGGCCTCACCACAGGGCACCAAAAATGTTGGGGTCAACACATTAGGCTTCACACGGAGGCACCAAATATGTTGGGAACATAAATTTGGGCTTCACACGCACCAAATATGTTGGGATTTAATTGGCTATCGGAAATAATTAATAATTATTATTAATAATTATGTTAAATAATGTGACTTAATTAACATTAAATCACCTCGTAAAGGGAAAAATGATAGCCAATTAAAGATATCAGTTTCATAAAATAGGCTAAACTATTAACTTGGAGTTTGATTAATAATTAAATTAATGACAACAACCAAAATTAACGGTAATGCCTGAAGGATTTCGGAGTTCTTGACACAGCAGAGGTTGACTATTCATTCACTCTTGTGCAACATTAAACAGAGAGCAGGCATGATTCCAGAGAATTATATTTATTCACAAACTAGCAAAGCAAACCAAAACACACAAATTCTAACTAACTCTATACAAGCTTGGTGTGTATATGTGTCTGTGTGTCTGGGTGTGTGTGAGAGAGAGAAAGAAGAAAAAGACAAAGGCGGGTGTAGTAATCAAGGAGCCGTTTGGCCAAAAAAACAAAATGGCTGACAACAGAGAACTACCAAAATGGCCAAATCAAGGCTTGCTTCAAGTCGGGGAGGTATTTGTCTGACCGTGTGGTCAGGACAAAGACAAAGGAAACGAAGCGGGAACTTTGAGATGCCTGTTTGGGTGTAGCTCTGTTGAACGCCTATTTGTTCATGAGTCTATGTGAATGTGATATGTGTTGCAAACAGTCTGAATTAGTGCAGAGATTGTTTAGTTGTATGCAAGAATCTGTTTGTGAACAGTATTAGCAAACTAAACACTTAGCTTTGGCGAAGCCAACTAATCAATGACCTAACTGCAAACAATCACAACAATAACTCAGTAAACAGCATCACATCACATACAACAAGTTAAACAGTCTTGCTTAGCCTGTAAAGCTGTGATAAGCTATGCCCAGTTGTTATGTTACCGATCCTTGAATGGATGGGAGAAAGAGTCACTTGGTGGTGTGCTGCTTTGTTAGCTGGCAGAAGAAGGCTGGGAAGATGGTTCCAGGTGCAGTCTTTGTTGGGTCCTTCGTTCCAAAGGTGAAACTCCGAGGAAGCTGGTCGATCAGGGTTTAGCAGAGTTAGACAATGGGTGCTAACTCACTTAGTTCCTTGTTGCTGGAAAGCTAGTTGCAAACCTTGTGTTTGCAAGAGAGTCCATGATCAATTGCTCTCCCTTTAGTGGTTTGGGCTATGGAGCAGGGGTCTGGGCCTCTGTGCTGTTCCAGGCCCAGCCGGAAAGAGGTGTTAGCTGTTCAACAGCTGGAGAGCAAGAGAGAGAGATCTGTGGAAGGGAACACAGATCTACAGATGCCTGTGACATCAGAGTCACATGTCACTGTAAAGGTCTTGTCCAATCAAGTTTTGGGACTTGAGTCTCACTGAGCCTTTAAATCAGTGATGATTTTACCAAGTGTTAAATCATCTGTGGTCCTGTGAATCCCAACACATGACAGGGCAGTAGTCACCATATACATTGAGGGGGACATGCCCCCCCCCCCCAGTGCCCAAAATGCCCCCTTAATATATAACTGAAACTGAAAAACAACAACAACAAAACGTTCAGGTCAGGTCTAAGAGCAGCACGGAGCACAGAGAAGTAAGTCAAGATCATGTTGACAAGTAAACGTCCAGATTTTTTTTTTACTGCAAACAAATTGGCAAATATTATCTTGGAGGACATCACTGCACTTGGTTGACTATTTTTCTATTATCTTAGATGTAAATATTGCATGTTTCTTTCAGATAAAACACATTTTTGACTTGTGAATGAGTCAATGGAATTTCTTGTAATTATGAAAAAATACTGGCAATCATGTCCGCCTGGCACAAACCACATATTTTGGACAGCTGTGAAGTGACAGAATGTCAGAATGATTAATTCCTTGGTTAATTCCTTTGATATTAAAACATTGTTTATTCACATTTGTGCTTAAGTTCAGGTTTAATAGAAATTTCAGTCTTTAGAGAGTGCAAATTAAAGGACCAGATTAAACTTAATTTGATGTGTTGATTGATTGGTGATACTTAGTTTTCCCCTCTATCAATTTGATTCATGAGTTAGATAATTTGATTTAAGATTAATTAAAACATGCTTTAGTGGAGATTCATTTACCATATTGATATTTTTATTTGATGTCTAATGTGATGGTCTGTTTCATCTAACAGGTTATCAACCTACCCATCACCTACCCCTTACCTACTTGTGTAAATAAGAGACAAATGAGTGGAGTTGAACTGCGTCCTCTGTGTCCTTCTATGCCGTATTGAGCTTCAGCAGGCATTGGGGCAGTAAACCCTGGGATAGCTCAACAGTTGATAACCGAACAAGCAGCGTGGACGAGAGGATAAAAGGCCTTGCACGTCCAAGAGAGCTGTAGACGCAAAGGTGACAAGCTGTGGGAGTCCTATGTTCCTGAGTAATGATGGCGGAGGATATGCTGGAGAAGACCATGAAACAGCTCAGGAGGGGGAGGACCACTGCAAAAAGCAGTTTCACAAAGCAGGCCAACTTCTTCAGTAAAGGAGCAGACAGCATGGTCGAGGCAGAGCTGAGAGAGGAGTTCAGCAAACTCTCTGATTGCTACAGGAGAATTCTGGACACCAACGAGGATTATAGTACCGGACTCCAGGCTGAGGCATCAGAGAAAACAAAAGAAGAAGATGCTGTCCTTGGAGAGGCACTAGAGGGTGACATTGAGAGAACTGCACCTAAAGCTGAAGAAAAGTACAAACTAAGAGACGTTGTCCAAAAGAACCTGTGGTCCAGGTATGGCCAATATGAGCTCACAACAGCAATCCATGAAACTGAGGAAAGTTGTGATAAGGCTGATGATCTACCTGTTGAAAGTACCCACCTGGAGAGCTATGAGATGCACATGACTCTCCTGGAAAAGAGGATACATGAGGCTACCAGAACTATGTCTACCTGGGAGCGGTGGATCCCCATGGAGGAGAGAAGGCATCTGGATGGCAGAATTAAGGATTTAAAGGTTGCCTTCAGCAGGCTTGAGATGAGGAAAGCTGAGTTCATCACTGTGTGGAGGTTTGCAGAGGAAGCACAGCAAGAGACACTTGGTGAGAGGGGCAGAGAACTTGTAACACCAGTAGCTGCTGTTGTGAGGGTTAAGCCAACAACTCTTCCCATCTTCAGTGGAAATAAAAGGGAGTACTACAGATGGAGGAAAGACTGGGAGAGCCTACAAAGCCAAGGTGAGCCATCTGGATCAGCTGAGGTCAAGAAAATTCAGCTTCTCAACAGTGTTGATGAAAAGATATCAAGGGACCTCAGACTGTCAACATATAATACTGCTGCAGAGATATTCAGAGTCCTAGAGAACAGATATGGGAACAAGAGAACCATCACCCTAGAGATCCTAGAGGAGCTGAAGAAGATGCCTCCTGTGAGGGGAAACCAGCCAAGGAGAGTCATCGACTTGATAAAGTTGGTGGAAAAAGCCTTGTCAGATCTCACAGAACTGGGAAATTCGGGTGCACTAAACAACCCCTTGTGACCAAAGCAATAGAAAGCAAGTTACCAGACTTCATTAAAAGAGACTGGCTGATTTTCATGGTGGAGCCAAGTAACAACGTCACTCCCAACAACCACTTTGAGGCATTACTGAGATTCCGGAAAAACCAAGAGGAGATTCTTGAGAGGTTAGAGCAGCTTAAGGATGTGGAAAAGACTGAGAAGCCAGATTACCATTCATCCAAGAAATCTGAGAAAAAATATGCTGCCACAAGGACAACAGGGAAAGTGTTTGAGAACGTGTGTGCTGTGTGTGGTGACGAAAAATATTATGATAAAATTAACCTCTGTAAGAAGTTCAAGAGACTGAAACTCCATGACAAGAAAGCTGTCCTGAAAAGAATCAAAGCTTGCACAAAATGCCTTGGATGCCATGGGAGTGATGGATACTGCAGAGACACCTTCTTATGCAGGAACAAAGACTGTAAAAGTGAGGGAACCTCCAATCACCATTACTTCCTCTGTCCAAAGGGGAATAGTGGCAGGAGCACTGAGGAGGAGCACGGACAATGCATCAAAGACAAAGGCAAATTGACGAATGAACAACAGGACTTTTTGTCTGGGCTTTCCCCAGAGATGGCAGAGAGGTGCAGAAAAATTTTCACCAACAGCACTACAGGAACAACCAACACCACTGAAACCCGGACTGAGCTTCTGGAGAGAAATGGGCTGTGCGAACTTCCTGTCATCATGATGCTGCTGGAGGTCACTGCAAATGCAGGTCAGAAGATCGGGACTTTAATTGACCTTGCTTCTGATATGAACTGCATCACTCATAAAGCTGCTAATAGGCTTAAATTACAGAGCGAGAAAGTGACCTTAGTTGTACATGGTGTGGGCGGGATGACCATGGGAGTGAACACACTAAGATACCTTCTCAGAGTCAGGATCAAGACACCTAAAGGCAGAGTAATAGCCCACGAACTTGTCTGCTATGGGCTGGATGAGATTGCCGAAGTACACAAGACTGTTGAACCTGAGATACTGAGGAGATTCTTCCCTGAGGTCAAGCTGGAGGAGTTGAGGTGACCAAAAGATGTTGAACTTCTCATTAGCCACAGGGAGGGGAGACTTGCACCGCAAAGGGTGAGAGTTGTTGGTGACCTCGTCTTGTGGGAGAGCCCTTTGGGAAGAACAGTGGGCAGAGCACACCCCGACCTGTTTGAGGATGTTGAAGTCACCGCCCATGAGTCGAAAATCCACTTCGCCCGGTCCATGAGGACAGCGGCTGACAAGTACAAGGAAGTCGTCAGAGGCCCTGAGACTGAGTTTGCCTTCAAACAGAATAAAGATGGGCTCACCCCAAAGTTCACAACTGCTACCAACCGTGAGTTTCTTGAGTGGTGGCGGTGGGAAAGCATCGGAGCAGCTTGTGAGCCCATGTGTGGAGGATGCCGCTGTGGCAAGTGCCAACCTGGAGGAAAAGAAATGACTCTGGCAGAGGAAAGAGAACTTGAAATAATAAAAGGAAGACCTACTCATGTGAAAATGGATGAGCACACAGACTCTCCACACTGGGATGCTAAGTACCCATGGACAGAGGACCCCACCTCACTCCCCAACAACAAAAGTGCAGTGGAGGCTACATTCTTAAGGACAGAAATACAACTGCAGCGACAGCCAGAGTGGAGAGCCACATACACGACCCAAATCCATGAAATGGTTGAGCGGGGTGCTGCCATCGAGCTCTCTGAAGATGCCAAGAGGAAGTGGAAAGGTCCAGTGTGGTATGTGAGCCATCTGGTGGCGCCAAACCCACATTCTGTCACAACTCCAGTGCGGTTAGTGAAGAATAGTAGCCAAAAGTTCAAGGGTGTGAGCATGAATGATCTTCTGCTGAAAGGACCAGATGTGCTTAACCCGATTAGAGCTGTGTTTCAGCAGAGGTGTATATGCAGCCCTTGGTGATATCAAGAAGATGTATAATTAAGTGTGGTTGGAGGCACGTGAAATGCACCTACACCTATTCCTTTGGAGGGATAAGCCTGAGGAGGAAATAAGAAAGTATGCCATCACCCGAGTTAACATGGGGGACAGACCAGCTGGATGCATAGCACAGCTAGCTATACGGGAGACAGGCAAGCTTCCCATCTTTTCACATCGAAAGGAGGAACGCAGAGTCCTTGAAGAGGATAGCTATGTCGATGACATCCTTACCTCCCATAACAGTCTGGAGAAACTGGATGTAATAACCCAAGGTGTGGAGGAAATCCTGAGAGCTGGGGGCTTCCTTCTGAAACCATGGGTCCAGTCATGGCACAGTGGGAGGCAAAGAGGTGATGATGCCCTGGAAGAAGAGGAGAAAGTGACGAAAAGTGTAACCATAATTCTCCGGAATCAGATGAGAGATGAAGATAAGAAGGCACTGGGTGTCGGTTATTGTGTAGAGGAAGACAAACTCTACATGTTGATCTCCATCAACTTCTCCAAGAGGAAGAAAAAGATGAGAGAGGGCAAGGATCTTCTCAAGGTGGAGGTGAGACCTGGAACCCCTGACCCACTGACCAGAAGGGAGCTTTTAAGTCAGGTGGCTGGACTTTATGACCCTATCGGCCTAGTAACACCGGCCAAACAGAAGGGGGCGATCCTCGTAAGGAAAGCATTCCAGGAGACAGGGGGTGGAAAACTCACCAGAGAAACCTGGGACAAGCTGCTTTCAGGAGGCCTCAGAGGTGAATCCATCAAGCTTTTTGAAGAGTACGTGGAGCTTGGGCAGATCAGATTCCACTGCAGCATCACACCTGCCAGCTGGGAGGGGAAACCCTGGGGAATCACCTTCTCGGATGGAAGTGATAAAACCTATGGGGCTGTGGTGTATTTGAGGTGGAGCACCAAACAAGGGATTGATGTCCAGTTTGTTGAATCAAAAGCCAAGCTGACACCATTGGATCAGAAAGGAGATGCTATCAAGGCCGAACTCAGTGGTGCAGTCTTCGCAGCCAGGCTCAGGAAGTACTTTGAGAAGTATGGAGGAATGGATGTGGAATGTTGGATCCACCTGGTAGACAGTCAGACCGTCCTGGGAGCTATCCAAAGAGAAAGTTATGGGTACCAGACCTTCTTTGCCGACCGTGTGGGTGAAATCCAGAAGGCTGGGCCAGTGGAAGAGTGGTTGTGGATCCCTGGAGAGCTGAATGTTGCTGACATCATAACAAGAGGGGGTTCCCCTGATGAATTGAAGGAGGATTCCACATGGCAAAATGGGTTGGCATTTCTGAGGCAGCCAGTGGAGGATTGGCCTTCAAAGTCAGCAAGAGAGGTTGCAGCATGTGCCAGAGAAAGTGTTGACAAGCTCCAGAGGAAAGCCTTCACATCAGTAGTAACCAGAGCCCAAGCCAAAGCAAAGCAAAAAGAAACTGAGCATTTCCTTCCATCTTCACCAGCACGTTCAAAATCGGAGCTCAGAGACAAAGTAAACCCCCCTGCTATGGCAAGCACACCTGCTGGTTGGAGGACTAAGGACCTCGTGGAAGTGGACAGATTCATTAGTTTGTCCAAACTGGTTAATGTTGTGGCCTGAGTCCGACGAGCTGCCAAAAAGTGGCTGGAGATCAAAAAGAAAAAGAAGAGCAAAGGACAAGTAACTAAGGAGGAGAAAGTTGTGCTGAAACCAAAAGAACGGGAAGCAGCCCTGAGAGACCTTTTCCTCGCTGCCCAAGAAGAGGTCATCTTCCCGGAGACAGCTTTGAAAAGACTGGTAGTATTCAGAGATGCCAGACTCTTGGCCTGTGGGGACAGGATCCAGATGTTTAACGAAGACAAAGCTGTAGTACCAAACTTACCTTATGAAGCATGGTTGTCCACACTGATAGCACGTGAGGCCCACAAAGCTAATCATGAAGGAGTAGCAGGAACCCTTCTCAGGATGAGGAAAAAAGCCTGGGTGGTAAAAGGTCGAAGATTAGCAAAAGAAATTGTGGACAGTTGTGTGATCTGCAGGAAAGCTACAGCAAAGCAATGCAAACAAATAATGAGTGACCTTCCACCCAAAAGAACCAACCCTGCTAATCCATTTGAATTTACAACCATGGATTTGTTCGGGCCCTACAAAGTAAAAGATTAAGTGAGAAAAAGAGTCACACTCAAAGTCTGGGGCATCGTGTTCTGCTGCATGGCCTCAAGAGGTACATACGCCGATGTTGTCAGTGACCAATCTTCTGAGGGATTCTTGCTTGCCTATCAAAGGTTCACATCCCTCAGAGGGCACCCCAAGAAGCTGTGGTCAGACTCAGGAACAAACTTTGTGGGAGCAAAGCCTGCACTTGAGGAACTTCACAGGTTCCTAAGGGGACTAAACAAAACAGAAATTGAAGAGGAAGCCTCCAAATGCAGGACAGCGTGGTTATGGAAGATCCATCCAGCAGACTCCCCCAACAGGAATGGGACAGCGGAAGGAGCCGTCTGACTAGTGAAGCGGGCTTAAGTAACATTAGTGGTGAGGGAGCCTTCACATGGAGTGAGTTCCAGACGATCCTCTTCATGGCTGCAAATCTGGTTAATGAGAGGCCCATAGATGCAAGGATACAGAGCCAAGAGGACTGTGAATTACATCAGCCCCAATTCTCTTCTGTTAGGACGAGCCAGTACAAGAGGAGACCTAGGAGAATTCCAGTTTGAAGGTTACTCATACAAGAGACTCCAGAGCATCCAGGGAGAGGTGACCAAATTCTGGAAGAAGTGGTGCCAGCTAGCAGGCCCAAACCTCTTCATAAGAAGCAAGTGGCACACTAAGGAGCGGAATGTGTCCAAGGGAGATGTGGTTTGGTTGGCTGACCAGAATGCATTGAGGAGTCAATATAAGCTGACCAAAGTGGTTGGTGTCAACGCTGACAAGGATGGCATCGTGAGAGACGTTTATGTAAGGGCCTTTCCCAGCTATCCTGTTCCGATCAAAAGGCCAACCTCATCAAAGCAAGGCTGCAAAGCATCAGGAAAGAAGGGACTCACCTCCAAAATTCCTGCAACAATCCTGCACAGAGATGTCAGATGCTTGGTGGTCCTAATTCCCATCGAAGAACAAAAGACTGATGAACTGTTGTGACCTCCTTGGGTTCAACAACTAGGAGCCCAAGTGGGAGGTGTTAAGTTGTAAAAAGAAAAAAAAATCTGAGACATTATCATTTATTTATTCATTTATTTTCCCCTTTCTCCTGGTCAATGTAGTTAAAGAATAAGATAATCCTGTAGAAATAATAATGATACAGTGAAGTAGAGATGACAGCAGGTGTGTGCAGGTGGGCGAGAGAGGGAGAGAGAGCGGCCGTCCTGATTAGGTGTGAGCAGACAGGTGCGCGTCCTTTTGTCTATGGTCAGTTTGGCGTGCTGCCGCAGTGAGAAACGAGCCAAGGAAAGTTTGGGTGCAACAATGTTCAGATGAGTACAGAGACGCTATCAGTATGCAGACAATCATTATTATTTGGGAATGTATACAATGCGCTAGAGTGGTTTGTGTGGGAGGAGCCCATTCAGGTCTGCCCCGCTCCGTAAGATGTAATTCATTCATTACAGTGTGTGTGTGTGTGACTGCGCTTTAAATGTTTGTTCATTCACGTTTAGTCGCGTTTCTGTTTGTTAATAGCTTAGCGTCAAATATAGTTTATTGCGACATATTCTAATTTAAAACCATTAGTGTTGAGAAATATATGAATTAATTAATTAATTAATAAAACGAACAAATAAGATAAAAATAGTAATGATTAATTCCTTGGTTAATTCCTTTGATATTAAAACATTGTTTATTCACATTTGCGCTTAAGTTCAGGTTTAATAGAAATTTCAGTCTTTAGAGAGTGCAAATTAAAGGACCAGATTAAACTTAATTTGATGTGTTGATTGATTGGTGATACTTAGTTTTCCCCTCTATCAATTTGATTCGTGAGTTAGATAATTTGATTTAAGATTAATTAAAACATTTAGTGGAGATTCATTTACCATATTGATATTTTTATTTGATGTCTAATGTGATGGTCTGTTTCATCTAACAGGTTATCAACCTATCCATCACCTACCCCTTACCTACTTGTGTAAATAAAAGACAAATGAGTGGAGTTGAACCGCGTCCTCTGTGTCCTTCAATGCCGTATTGAGCTTCGGCAGGCACTGGGGCAGTAAACCCTGGGATAGCTCAATAGAAGCCTTTATAATGACTGTGATATGACCTTAAAAGTAAAGGCAGTAAAAATACCCCAGAAAAGGCCTAGGGCCCATACTCTACACACTAAACACATCATCTTACCATATATTGACGAAAACTCTGTCTGTCTGTGGGTGTGTGTGTGTGTGTGTCTGTTCCACGTTTTTCTCCTCACTGACTTGGTAAATCCATGTGGAATTTGACACAGTGGTAGAGGGTAATGGGAGGATGCGAATGAAGCAATATTACATCACTTGGCCAAAGGGGGGTGCTATAGCAATGAAATGAAATTGCAAACTTTGAATGGGCATATCTCATGCCCCGTATGTCGTAGAGACATGAAACTTTGCACATAGATGCCTCTCCTCATGAGGAACAAATTTGCCTCAAGAGCACATAACTCAGTGAACATAATCTAGGGACCAATATCTAAAGTTTCCTCTTGGCAAAAGTTGGAAAACTTACTAAAACTGAGCTTCTATAAGGCAATGAATATTGCGGAGGGCATGGCTCATCACATAAAGGTGTATAACATCTCAAGGGTTTCACCGATCACCACGCAACTTTGTAGGCATATGACCACACATGATCTGAGGGGACCCCTCCATTATTGACCCGATCAAACAAAATGGGGGCGCTATACAGCTAATTTCTTATCTAGGCCTAACCGCCATATCGAATTTTTACTAAACTTGGTAGCTATGTAGAACAGGACACCTCAAGGTGACTGGAGAAATTTAACTCTAATTGGCAACTGGGTGGCGCTATAACAACAGAAAAATGTTTAAATATGGCTAAAATGCGACCGATCGCTGTGGCTCCCCCTGTGGCCGAATGTTGTTTTTTTCTAATTTATGGTATGACTAAGTCATGGTATGGTATGCTGTACATAATCACGGAAACTGTCAGTGTGTCATTCTGTCAGTCAGTCAGTGATCATTCTACCAGTGTGCCCCACTTTTAAGTCAATACAACATATTAACACTTTAACTATCTGCCTTTCAACGTGCAACCACAACTACTAATGTACAGTTTTAGCCCAATAACTATCCCATTATTGGCAATGGTACTACTGTTCTTTCAATAAAGCAATCGTACTATCAAACTCACAAAAACTCTGTCTGAATACATTGCTCTTCTTAATGGGTTCAGTTGACTATTTAATCAGCAATTTCCTATGACCTGTATCCCAAACACACACCATGTGAAACTCTACGTGGGCAATTGTGCACTCAATGGGTATGGACTAGTTTCTCAAATTTTGGATCAAACCAGTGATGTCTTAAATCTAGTTGTTGTGAGGCAATCCAATCAACACAATAAATATTGGCATTGGTACATTTCTGCAAACCAGGGATATATAACATTTGTACGTCATAACATATTCACACTTCCAACTCATCACATAACACCACTTATTTAGTGGACTTTTGACATCTACAAATGACAGGTTTGGTGTCCTGGTTGCATCTGTTGTTGATGTTCTGGGAAGGCATGTCAGTTTACACTTGTTATAAGATAAGATAAAACTTTATTAATCCCAAGCTTGGGAAATTCACATGTCACAGCAACTCAAAGCACAGACAGAAAAAAGGAGGGTGACAGTGTTGCTTGAATAAAAGAAAATTAAAATGGGATATTGCATAGAGTATGTAAATTGCACCGGGTCTTATTATTGATGGTTTAAACAGTATTATGCAGCAGACATGACAGCGCTACATTACATTAGATGTTGATGTTAAAGAGTCTGACAGCTGATGGGATAAATGACCTGCGGTAGCGCTCCGTCTTGCACTGTGGGTGCAGCAGTCTGCTGCTGAATGAGCTGCTCAGTGCATGGACCGAAAAAAACATTTTATCGGTTTATCGGTTAATAATTCCATCCTCACAAGGATAAATACCACTACTATGCCCAACAACAAAGGAAACAAAAGAAGTCTCAAGTGAAAAGTCTTTTAATTTTTTTTTTAAATTTTATATACTTTATTAATCCCCTGAGAGGAAATTCAATTTTTTCACTCCGTTGTCAATTACACACAGGTCCAAAATACACACATGCACAAACATGACCTATACATGCACTAAGTAGAGAGATGTTAGAGTTAAATCAATTTTATATTGTGCTTTTTCAGACATCAGTTTATAAAAATGCTAATCTACATTGGGGGCGCTGAGTACAGCAATTTTTGCAACTTTCTAAATCTAACAACATTCATGCCCACCTCACCAAACAGTTAGCGAAATGTGCGGAGCTAAGAAAGTAAGCAGAGCTTGCCCCTCTGTAGGAGGGCCAGCTTCTAATTCCATGTATAAGTGTGACTGGTTCAAACAGCTGTAAACTCTTAACCATCTGATGTGGTTGGACAAGTTGTCACACAAACGTATTTTCTAGCATGCGCAGAGCACCTTGGGCAGTTTGGGTCCAATTGACTGTATACATGCAGGACTAATTTGATTCCCAGTCACATTATCTGGGTGTATTGGTCTGACTTTGAGAGATTTGATCTGTACGATATCAGTCAGAGTAATATGTTGACATGTATTTTATAAGTCCGGTTTTAGTCGGACTAACACAAGAAATCAGTTTTCTCTGATGTCACGTAAATGTACTGACTGTATAAGGATGTATGTACAGCCCTGTTTTGCTCACTATTGTACCTGGTGGAACCGAGATTTTCATCTAGATTCAATGTCTTACACAACCCTCACTCCCAAGCCAACTCCACACCTGGCAAGGGGCCTGAAAGTGAAAGGTGGATGAAGCAAGAGGTAAATATGTGAGGGACTTTTTTGATTTAGTACAGTTAAGTGATTTAAGAAGAGAGCAGAGAGAGAGACAGAGAGAAAAATGGAGGTGGAGTGGAGTTGATGGCTTCAGAGGCAGTGTAGCATAGTGGAGAGGAAGAGTGGGAGTTTGCAGGTTGAGAGAAAAGAGAAAAGAAAGGCAGAGTGTTTACAGCTCCCTGATCTCCTGCAACTCAGATGATGAATGGGATAGGTGTGTCTGCGTGTGTGTGTGTATGTTTGTGTATGTGTGCATTACCGTGTCTGTGTGTATTTCTGTGTGTGTTAGGAGTGCAGAGAATCGCCAGCCAAGTCTCTCTGCTGCTCAGTGAAGCGAGACCTCTGCTGTAACTGATGGCCTGTATTAATCACACCATCAGCCACTACCACACACACACACACACACACACACACACACACAAAAGGTTCATACACACTGCGGTACGACTGCATCTAAACCATGTGTCCTCCTGCCTGTCTGTGTTTAACCAGTGTTTATGTTGTATCGAATCGTCTTAATGACTTGATTGGCTTGCCATTTGCTGCCATTACTGCCTCCCTGGGATTACAGCATAATTGGCCCTTTTCACTTTCTCCACAATTTTAATGTCAAAGGCCAGAGACATACCAGCTGGCCAGCTTTGTGTGACCTTAGGTCACTGATCCTTTTCTTACCTGAGCTTGCTATTAGGAAAAGTAATAAATCCGAAGCACTCCAAATGTCATGACAGAGAAAAAGGTTTAAATGAAGACGTACCACTCTCAAGTACACTCAAACCGATCACGGAAGTTGATTATTGCTTATTGCCCTTTTCGCAATAAGGCGAAAAGGGCACTTTTTTTTCCTATTGTTTGTTTTTCTATTTCTAATTCAAATTTAAAATTTTAGATTTTGAATTTGGCCCATGGCATCAATTCTCCATTAAAAGTGTGTTGTAATGCCTGACAAAACCATTGGAGTTTTAACTCTGCCATACTGCAAGAGTACCTTCCCCTCCCTCAGCAACATCTCTTGTCAGAGTCACTGCAGTTAACGCACTCCAATCAAGCATGCTGATTGCAGCGTCCACCTTCCAGCTAAAGATAGTGTTTGCCCAAAACCCTTACTATTGTGAGATTAAACTACTATAAAAAACCAAAACCCAATTTGAAATAATGTTTAGATCTCCCACACCGTGGTTCTGACAATTCATTTAAATAAATCTGAAATGGGGTTTGGTGCTGCACATGTCTTGTGTCTTGTGTTCGCTGCCCTACACCACCTCATTTCTTTTGCAATTCATATTTTTGAGACATCAGATGCACACATGAAGGCAGTTTACTGGCAGTGTACTGGCCATTGACAGCATTTCCTGCTGGGATTGTGCCACCAAAACTGGGTATTTTAAGCCAAAAGCCAAAAAGGATTCCAAATGAAACCAGAAGGAGCTGTCTAAAGCACATGAGGGAAACAGCATAGCTGATTCACTGCAGCTGGGCCTGTTTGGGCCTGTTGCCGGTAAGTGTTGCTCCCAAAAGCACTTTCCTGGTTTCCAGTCCATGAACGCAGACCACATTTTTGCTGGTTGGTTTCTGCCTACTGCTACGGCTACTAGACAATAATCAAGAAAGAAACGAATCATCTTTCACAATTCAACACTGCTGCCGAGGTCTTTCTCTGTTTCTCTGTTCTCAGCCACATGGATCATCTCAAGCCAGACTGACTACATCACTTCACAGTGGAGGAGAGACCTTGGAAATCGATTCCTCCTGTCATTTTCACCAGGATTAGCTGCATAACTGGTAATAGTGAGTGGATATTGGACTTACATTTATCAGCGCCGCCATCTCTGGAAAGCGATACCAGCTGGAAGATCCTGACAGTTGGTCAAAACCCCTGCTCCAGTAGCTCAAGTGCTCTGGCTTTCACCATGATGGCCTCTGCTGAACTGTCCTGTCTTAAAATTAAATGGACCTACCCCCCTCCTGCCCCCATGCCGTTCCTCGGGGACACGGTGCCCTCCACCTCCTGGACCACGATACCGAAGAGTTCGAGGCTGTCCTTGCCTCTCTTTCCTGTTCCCCTGGGTGAAGAGGATAGTAAAACACTGCAACTTTTTAATCATTTTGGTCCACTTCAGGGACTGGGTGAGGATGAAGACGGGCCGCCGCTAACTCCCACTCAGCTCCGGTTCGGGTCATCTTCTTGGTCCTTGGTCGTGCAGAATGGCGGTGGGATTACTGGACCTTCTTCTCACCGAAAGCGCACCTCTTCCTCCAGCAGTACCACAAAATTCCGGGCCACTTCTCCCTCCCGCAAGCGCTGTAGAGTGTCCCCCTCACCTGTTCCCCCCCCCCTCCCAAGTCCCCCTCTCGCCGCTGCCACTGCAGCTAGCTCAGCTAAAGTTAGTAGCCTCCTCTTTCCACCTCCAGAATATATCCTCGTGGGTGATTCCATGGTTAGATCCGTCCCTATCCCAAATGGCATCACATACTCATTCTCAGGTGCAAAAGTCCTTGATATTCTCATTCATTCATTCCTGCTATCATTGAGAATCACCCATCTGCCCACACCGTGATTGTACATGCGGGCACGAATGACATCAGGTGCAGGCAATCGATTCAGCTCCAGCAGCATTTTGAACTCTTAGCTGTGACGATTGAAAGCCTTGGCAAGATTTGCATATTCTCTGGTTTAATCCCGACCAGTCTGACGCCATGTCACTGTTACTGTAGCTTCGCCAAATAAAACTGGATTTCCCCGTCTTCATTTGCATACCAATCCTAAAATTGACCTGTATCCTGCTGCCTACATTCCCCCCAGCCCACTCAAAACTACCGCTCCAGCTCTCTCACCACTGTCCGCTGAATGTGCAGCGAGCCCCTCACGTATGGAAGCCCAGGCACGCCAAAAATGCTCTCCCGTTCGCTCCATCCCTGTCATTATAAATTGCAGACCACATAGGCAGCCTCTGGGACAGAGCACCTCTTACTTTTCTAGAAAGCCCCATAGGAGAGCAAGCATGGGCAATTTGCTTCCTATTCGCTGTGTCCCCATTGTCTCCCCCACCGCTCTCTCACCAAAAAACTTTGGTCTCTGTGACCAACAAGAAAAAAGATGGGGCAGATGAGTCAGATTGACTATATGGTGAGAGCACGAGGACAGACAAATCTGGTAACAACACTGACCTGGAAAACCAACCAACACTTCAGACATGTGAGAACACTGACACTAACACAAATGCAGAAACACACAACATGCACATCATGACTGATGCAGAGTATGAGCTTGTTTCTGATGTGATTCTGCACCTTGAATCTAAAGAGAGAGAGAGAGTGAGCATAGCAATATCCTGGCTGATTTTTCAGCGGAGGCATACAAACAGATGCCTCGATACACACTGTCAGTTAAAGGTGTTAAACTCTCCTTCCTGGTGGATTCCGAGGCCACAGAATCAGTTGTAAGAAGTTATGATTTTAATCCAAGTGCTAAACCTAAACTGAGTGGGAGATATCAGAAAACATTTGGGGTTGCAGGAGTAGCGATTATTGAAAAATACACTGCTCCGCTACTTTGTTTTGATTCTGAGACGGGGAAGTCTTTCAAACATTCGTTCTTATATTCTGACAGATGCCCTATCAATCTGATGGGACGAGACCTCATGTGCATGTTGGGAACTGTTTTGATTTGTACACCTGACAGCATTCAGGTGAGGAGAGTGAATGAAATTAATTAAAGTTCTGTTTTTTTCCAACACGCTGAGGGACAGTTTGTGTGCGAGTGGAAGATAGATCTCCCTCCCTCTGTTTTGCTGCAGCTCCCATACACACACACACATGCTGATGTCACATGCCTACATTGCACAGCACACATGATCCCTATGTCACACACTGACCGTGATTATGAGGACATCTGGTGTAATACAGGACAGGAAAAGGATAGGTTACAGCTAGATTGGTTGTATTGGAATGACGTTAATTGTGCTGTCTTGGTGAAACTTCCTGATAGATTGCATGAGTTGATTTTGTTACAAAACTCTGATCCACACATCTCACTGGTAAATCCCAACCACGCAGACCTGGGTCTGCGGGTGCGGGAGCTGAACACCACTCCATGCTGAAAGTCTACAGCTGATCCTCATGTTGACTTTGATGAAGGAATGAGGGTGTACAGAAAGAAACTAAATTATGCCACTGAGACTTCCCCTTCAGTCGTGTTTGCAGACAAGACTGTTTCTGATACTGACATGTGCATGGTTAAATCCGATGCAGACATCCCAGAGCTACAGCAGGTTCCCGCTTATCTCTGGGCCAAAAGTAAACATGATGTTGGTCTGATCTAAAACTGCAAGCCTGTGATAATAACACCTAAATCAGACTACAGACCCTGTCGTAATCAATATCCTCTCAGACGTGAAGCAGTTGAAGGCTTAAACCTGTGTTTGATGATCTGTTGAAAGTGGGCGTGATTGTTCCATGTGCAGACTCTCCTGTGAGAACGCCCATATTTCCTGTGTAAAATATGACCTGCTGGCCATCCTGCTGTTACTACACAGGTGCCTTGGGATGGTCACAATAAAAGGTGCAGTTTGATCACACAACACAATGCCACAGATGTCCCAAGGTTTGAGGGAGGGTGCCATTGGCATGCTGACTGCAGGAATGTCCACCAGAGCTGTTGCCCGTGAACTGAATGTTCATTTCACTGCTATAACTCGTCTCTTCTTTCTGTGAATTTGGCAGTACATCCAAACAGCCTTACAACCCAAGACCACATGTAGCCACAGCAGCTCAGGACCTCCACATCCAGTGTCTTCAACTGTAAGATCATCTGAGATCAGCCACCAGAACACCTGATCCAACAAGTGGTTTGCACAAAGGAAGAGTTTCTGCGTAAGCCATCAGAAATTGTCTCAGGGAAGTTCATCTGCATACTCGTTCTCAGCAGGGTCTTGACCTGACAGTAGGTCATCATCACACATCATCTTGTGTGGTTGTGACGCTGGTTGGATGTACTGCCAGATTCAGGGAAATGACAATGGAGACATCTTATGGTTGTGAAATGAACATTTAGTTCATAGGCAACAGCTCTGATCCTAAACTGACCCTGCAGCAGTGTTTTGTCAAGATTGTAACTAATTTTTTTTTTTACCATAATTTGACAGAAATATTTTGAGTGTATGTGTCAGGGACCAAACAGTAAGGCACAGAGAACACCAGGTGTGTTTAAAAAAAATAATAATTTATTTTCAAATTAATCCCACAAACAATCACTTTCTCAAAATTGCAAAACAACTAGAGAAAAATAATTTGGAAAGTAGGGCCCTTTAACTCAAACTGAGGTCAATTTAAACAGCAAACTGAACTGAACTGAACTTAACAGACCTCCTGAATGACACACAAGGGAGAACTTATATAGACACAGGCTAGCCTTCACAACACACAAAGGGGGGAAACAGGAACAAACAATTTACTCCAACCAAAATAAATTGCAAATGAATAAACATTTAAATCAAGAAACTATTTACGAACAAAGTAATGCTCAAACTAAGAAGAACCAAACTTAAAGTCCATAATTAATTAACTTAAATAGGATCCCCAACAGACAGACTCCCCTGCTGGGACCACCAAATTGGCCTCTCCCACTTCCTGTCAGGTGGACAATAAAAAGGCCACCTTGAGGGGTGCCACTTCCTTTTAACCAGGAGAGGCCTCGCAGGGATCATGCAACAGAAAAAAAAGGTAAAATAGAATTAATACAAGCAAATAACCATGATGATAGAATGTTAACTAAAATGCGTGCACTCATTCAGAAACAAACTGTCCAGAACCAATAAAGTGTGTGCTGTATGAAAACAAAAGGCTATGTGTAGTCATTATCTGAAATGTTTGAATGTAAATACTGTTGAAAAGAGAAGGAAAAAGAAAAGTACTAACACTTCGTAACATGTGGTGCAGCCACCACACACACACCCTCCTCTGGATTCTCGCTGGGGCAGCGGGAAAGGTAGTCAGCGGTAGCATTCATCTTGTCTGGGATGTGACGCACCTCAAACTGATAGGGCTGCATGGTCAGGTACCAGCGCGTTATCCTGCTGTTGATGTCCTTCATCCTCTGTAGCCACTTCAGTGCCTTGTGGTCTGTCTCCAGGACAAACTCTCTCCCAAGGAGGTAGTACTTGAGGGAATCCAGAGCCCACTTCACTGCCAGGCATTCCTTCTCGACCGTAGAGTACCGTTCTTCTCTTGGGTACAGCTTTGTATTTATGAAAGCCACTGGACGACGTTCCTCTGGAGGGCCCTGGAGGAGCACTGCCCCAGCCCACGATTGGGGCGTTTGGGGCTGGTCATATTTGTAAGCACAGCTGCATGAGCAGAGTAGTTAGGTATAAACCTGTGGTACCAACCTGACATGCCAATGAATGACCTCACCTGGGTTCTGGTCTGACGTAATAGCCTGGACCTTCTGAACCTGGGGCTTTATGACACCATTCCCAATGACATAGCTGAGGTATTCCGTCTCTGATCTGGTCAGTGTACACTTGGCAGGGTTGATGGTGAGACCTGCTTTGTGGAGACACTCAAACACAACTCTGAGATATTCCAAATGCTCCCAGGAATGAATGTACACAACAACATCATCAAGATGTAAATACTGTTGAAAAGAGAAGGAAAAAGAAAAGTACTAACACTTTGTAACATGTGGTGCAGCCACCACAGTATGAAAATCTTAGATCTTTGATTTCAACTTGTAAAAAAAAAGGGAACACAAACAGAAGTGTTGCGTTTAAATTTTTGTTTAATCACTCATTAGGGCAACACATATGATAAACAGCTGGATTTGTGGATCTCTGTGTTTCCAGGCCATTTGAACTTTTCATACAAATGCCTGTTTTGCAGCACACAACCTGAGCAAAAGTGGAAATAAAACAACCTAATTCCCCTCTCACATTCAACTTACACTGACTATTAGTAGATCTCACTTTCAGGTTTAAGTGTTTGTCTAACAGGAAGACATCAAAGTTTATTCAGTCATGCATTTTTTCCATAATCACAAACATACAGCAGACACATGTAGACCAAACCTAAGTCATAATAAACAATGTTTAATGTGTCCTTTGTGTGTTTTCAATGTTTAGTTGGCCCCCTTTATTTCTGTTTGTTGGTTGTATATTCAGATGACTTTCTTTACAGCTCCTCTTTTAGTATGTAATTAAAAGCCACATTACTCACCAACTGAACACGCACAATGTGTTCTAGACAGATGAACTTGATCCTTAATGGACATTAAAATGCTGCAAATAAAGAGTAAAAGCACCACAGTAGCACATTACAGAAGCATCAAGAGAAATTCAATTTCATTATACTGACTAACTGACTGATAGTCAGTACTCACTGTTATAATTGCACCAAAAAATGGAGTTATAATTTTTTTCCATTGCACTAAGTACCCCTTTTTTAGTCCATCCATTTTCCCTGCTAGCCTCCCTCTGTCCTCATCACTAAATAAGGGATAAATGGCTTAATGCAAATCGAGTTCAGTTTTTGGCATAAGTGTCCAAGACTCATCACTTCACTGCAACACGTCCTATGAACCAAGCAGTAACCACTGGGGCTAAGAAATGAAGCCAACACTTAAGTGCCAAAATCTACAGTTCTTTGAATGGCCACTTGAGGCTGTCTCTAGAAGCCAGTCAGTCCCCATAGAGCCCCATGTTAAAATGCTTAACACTACAGCGAAAATAAACATGTTTACAGCCTGGTATAAAAACAGTTTTGGTCTTTGTGGCTAATTTTAACATTCATGTCAAATACACAGTGATGAATTTAATATAACTCACCATTAACATTTTATTGAGGCTTAAAGTTATGCATAATGAAGGGCGGGCCTCTTTGAGTGACAGGCTGTCTGTTATTAGTGTCCTTTGCTTTTCAGTAAGATCAACCCATCCCATCTCCCCAGCTGTAGGCTTTTGTCCAAATATGGTCACTTGTGGCTCCAAACAAACAAACAAACAAACAAACAAAAACAAACACAGGATGGTACAACCATTATGCCAAACTCAAAGGGCTCCAAATGGGAGTCCACAAACCAGTGGGTGACGTCAAGGTAGCTACATCCATTATTTCTAGTCTGTGTTCTAAACCAAATGACAGAATATGCTAAAAGTTCCTTCCAAACAGTTCATAAGAGCCTTTTCTGATGCTCCTACCAGGAGGACAACATTGTTTTTAGTACCCTCTGTTACAAATGGCTTACAAAAAATATTCATATGAAGGAGGGAAATATTGTGGTTTGGGTAGGGTTGCAGTGATATACAGCTTTCATGGTATACCGAAATTTGACAGTTGTAAAACTGTGTACATCTGCATATCTATGGTATTGAAAAAAATGCAACTGGATGGAGGATCTCACTTTTTTTTTACGTTATTTTAAAAAAGGAGACATTTTACACATACTCTCATTAAAAACCTCTTTGCAGCAAAAATGCCTAAAATGACATACCCAAATTAAAATGACTGTAGCTTCTGAACCACTCTGACTACATGCATGAGGTCTTGCCAGAAAGAACTCTCTGAAGATTCTTGTGAAAGTGTCAGAGACACTCTAGGTGATACAGAGAAAGAGTGATGGGCCTCTGAAGTCAGTAAAAAATTGAAGATTTTGCCTAAAACAAAATAAAAATGTTTTTCAGGATGAATAACTGCCTGTGGCTTCATCTGAGCAGGTAAATGACACTATGGGGCTGTAGGCACACTATCAATGAACATTTGTTTCAAATTTGAAGAAGATTACACAAAGTATGACCATTCTACAGTGATTTTTCCATGAAAAGATCCAGGTGGCGCTCCAAAAGACAAGTCGGTCACTCGGCTTCAAAACAGTACTATCAGTGATCAAACAACACTCAGCCAGCTTCTAACATTGTACCTTATTGAAATCAGGCGTGATTGGGATAGCTGATGTTGTTTATGACACAGAAACATCATTAAATATCACCAAATAAAGCCATATGAAACGTGAAAGTTATGATCCCACTTTCTAGATGGTCTATCTCAGCCAAAAATAGGGGTAGGAGTGAGACTCTTACCTTTTATAAACCAGCTAAGTCCCCACTAACGGCTCCATGCGAGTAATCCTTTAAAGAAGCAACAGATACCATCTTTTCCTAAATATATCATTATGAAAATAATGTGGGTTGCACAGGGTAGTGGCCACAGTAAAATCAGACTATCAGCATTTACATAAGTTACTTAATGGCTTTGCAATCTTTGCAATAAGCTTCTGCCACCGGTGCCGAAATTTCACAGAAAAAATCTGCTTTACAGCAGGAAACGCATCATGTATTGTGAAATTGGTCGGTCAGCCAATCAGGGACTGGAGTGAGTCCTTATGAGGAGCTGGGCATGAGATAGTTGAGTCACGAGCACAATGGCAGATGGACAAAGTTTGGAGACAAGTGAAAAATGGCCTAGCAAAAGAAAACGAGCTCCTCTGTCTGAGGAGGCAAAGAAGAGCAAAAAGGAGAGTGATAAAAGAAGAGGAAAAACAAGAGTAAACCTCAGTCAGGCGTTCAAGAGATGGAAGGAGCTCCGTGACCAAAGAGTCTTCAAAACTGATGTCCAGCTAGCTTTCTTTCTAATGGATCAGTAAGTAACACGGCTAAATGTCAGCTAGACGAGAGAGGACTGTACTGTACTGGCTGCTAGTTAATTCCTAGCTGGCCAGCATCGCAAATCGCCGCAACCAGGGACCTGGTAGCAAGTGTTGGTTGGCTAACATCCTCGTTGCCATTCTGCGGAGAGTCTAATAGAGTCATATTATTGATTATCTCCGATCCCCACGGTCAATTTGGTCGTTGCAACAGTGCAACGCAACACCACTGACGCAAGGTGGTGTCAATCTAAAAAAAACCGGACTTCTGGTGATGCAGCTGAGCTAGGAAGACGTGCTCCGGAGCTCTTCAGGAAAATTCGGTTTTAAGTTATAAATAATGCCCGCTGTACCTCAAACTTTATCCAACTGGTGAAATATGGACTTGAGACCTCGAAATAAGACGCAAAGCTCAATTATCGATCATTTTTCTTCTCGGGAAGCCGCAACACCTGAAACGAGCACCGAGCACAACATGGCCACGGAAGAGCAACGTGAAGTGGAAGGAAGCCACGCCATACTTTAAGAAATAAAACGCGGTAATAAAGCACTCTCACAGAAGCTCGATGCCAAAACTGCTGAGATTAATCATTCTATTTCGGGGTTGAAAACTGTGATAGACGGGATGTGCTCGCGTATCACAGAGGCAGAGGAGCGAATTAGCACAGCTGAAGACAAGCTAACTGAATTAGACTCCCATGTCCTCCATCTGTTGAAGGAGAAGGACTTTCTGGTGGACAAAATAGACCAACTAGAGAATCAAAGCCGACACAGTAATGTCCGCATCGTTAATCTACAGGAGGGCGGAGAGGGAATGGATCCGGTGCGGTTCTTTACAGATTGGATCCCCTCTGTGCTGGGACAACAGCACTTTCCCGACCCACTGATTATTGAAAGAGCGCATCAGTCCCCGACATTCCGCACGCCAGGAGATAAGCGACCCAGACCCATTCTCATCCGTCTACTCAAGTGCCAGGACCGGGATAAAATCCTCAGAATGGCCGCTAAGATATCCAGAGAAAAAGGTGGGCTGATCACTTTCAAGGGAGAGGCAGTGATGTTTTTCCCAGATCTGAGTGCAAACCTGGTGAAGCGAAGAAAGGAATATAATCATGTTAAGAAGGAGCTGCATGCAAAGAAGCTCCAATTCAGCCTCCTCCACCCAGCGACCTTGAGAGTCGTCCTACCTAATGGAGAGAAAAAGTTCTTCAAACCACCAGAAGCAGCGGCATCTTTTCTCCAAGTCTTCCAGGGAGGCGATTAGTCCTGCTTCTCACAGGTCACTACAGGTGCAGCACCACAGCTCCGCTAACTCTGAGGAGAGAGTGATTCCTGCATATCCTTTCCACGAACTATCTAGTGACTCTTATGTAAGAGCAACAATATCCCTGCCATATCTTTTTTTTTTCTTTTTTCTTTTTTTACTTATTTTATTTTATATTATTTTTAAATAATTTATTTTTGGACATTATGGACAAAAAGGGAACTTATCCTATTGCTGTGAGGTTGCACTTGAACTTTCATTTACTTCTGGTTAAAGCGGGTGTTACAATGTTTACATTTGAGGTTGTTTATATACCGAGTGATTACAAGCTTATATACAAGAGAGCTCCGGGCCCAATAAGGTATTAGTTAGGCAGGATTGTTTTAGGGAGCATTCAACGGAGGTCCCGGTTGGTGTTTTTGGTTGGCGCCAAGTGTTCAGGGGGTCGGTGCTTGAGGGAACGGGGAGGTTTTGATCCTATTTGTTTTTTTCTGTTTGTTTCCAGAGAGGCATTTTCTTTAAGCTTATTGTTGAGAGGCTACAAGGCAAGTCACTGTCAAATCTTTAAACTTTTCACATGAATAAGGTGGTGAAATTTGTCAGTTTTAATGTCAATGGTCTTAACGGACCCGTTAAAAGGAAGAGGGTGTTAACATATTTAAAAAAGATTCAAACAGATATAGCCTTTATCCAGGAGATGCATCTTACTGCGCAGGAACATAACAAATTAAAAAGAGGATGGATTGGCCAAGTCTTCTCTTCATCTTTCAGCTCTAAGGCCAGAGGAGTTGCTATTTTGATAAACAAAAACATTCCCATCACTGTTCAGGAAACAATAAGTGACCCATTAGGGCGCTACGTCTTAATAAACTGTCTAATTTATTCTGAACAATGGACCTTACTAAACCTTTATGCCCCTAACTATGATGACACTTCCTTTATTCAAGACATTTTTCTTAAAGTATCAGGAGGTCATGAACATATTCTTATGGGAGGAGACTTTAATTTCTGTTTAGACCCAATTTTGGACAAATCAGCAACCTCCACTGCAAAGTCTAAGTCGGCCTCAACTACTCTATCATTCATGAAAGACTTAAATCTAACAGATGTTTGGAGGCAAATACATCCCCAAACCATAGACTATTCTTTTTATTCAAACCGTCATAATTCACATACTAGAATTGATCTTTTCTTACTGTCAACACATGTGACTTGCAGAGCATTAGAGTCTGATTATTTGCCAAGGATACTTTCTGATCATTCTCCACTCACTCTATCTATAGTAATGCCTGAGAAAATGCCCAGCATGTACAGGTGGCGTTTGAATCCGACCCTCCTTAAAAAAAGTTACTTCTGTAAATTTGTCAGGGATCAAATCAAACTATTCTGTGAAACAAACTGTCCTTCCTCCCCTAATAGTTTCATACTATGGGATACATTAAAAGCTTATTTAAGAGGACAAATAATCTCATATACAAAAGGGCTTAAAAAATCATATGTAGCAGAAATGGAAAAATTGGAGAAAGAAATTCTTGGGCTGGAAAAAGACTTTCAACAACATAGGGATAAGAAGATATACAGTTTATTGGTCAATGAAAAACTCAAGTATAATACGTTATGCACTTATAGGGCTGAGAAAGATATTTTGAGAATGAAACAAAGGTACTATGAACTGGGGGAGAGGGCTCATAAAGTCCTATCCTGGCAATTAAAGAAAGAGGAGAATTCAAAAACAATTAACCAAATTGAAGATGAACAATGTTGTATTACACAGAACCCCAAAAAAATAAATGAAACTTTTAAAAAGTTTTATGTTAATTTATACGAGTCGGAATCACCAGAAGATCTGTCCACGATAGATACATTCTTAAATAATATTGAGCTGCCTAAACTGAATCAGGACGACCACAGGTATTTAGATTCATCATTTACCTCCAAAGAGATCAATCAATCAATCAATCAATTTTATTTATAAAGCCCAATATCACAAATCACAATTTGCCTCACAGGGCTTTACAGCATACGACATCCCTCTGTCCTTAAGACCCTCACAGCGGATAAGGAAAAACTCCCCCAAAAAAAACCCCTTTAACGGGGAAAAAAAAAACGGTAGAAACGCTTTATCTACACTGCAATCTAATAAATCACCAGGGGAGAATGGGTTCCTCCCCGAATTTTATAAAGAGTTTAAGGATTTGCTTATACCTCTCCTTATGGATGTAATTAATCTAGCATCTAAAACACAAAGCCTCCCTGATTCATTTTCAATGGCTATAATTACAGTGATCCATAAAAAAAACAGAGACCCCTTAAAATGCTCCTCTTTCCGACCAATTTCACTCTTGAATGCGGATTATAAATTGATTTCTAAAGCTATGGCAAACAGGTTGAGTAAATTCTTACCAAAATTGAAAAACCGAGACCAGGTTGGCTTTATCCAGAAGAGATCCTCTGCCAGTAACATGTGTAGGTTACTTAATGTTATTCATATGGCAACCTCCAGTACTGAACCTAGTATAGCCGTTACCCTGGACACGGAAAAGGCCTTTGATAGGCTTGAGTGGCCCTATTTATTCAAGGTTCTATCTAAATTTGGATTCGGTTCCTGTTTTATTAATTGGGTCAGAACGCTTTATAAGAAACCACAGGCCAAAATAATTACTAATGGACAAATGTCCAATGCCTTCCCCCTCAGTAGATCGAGCAGACAAGGGTGTCCCTTATCCCCTGGGCTTTTCATTATAGCTGTTGAACCTCTGGCCGAGATAATCAGACAAGATTCAGAGATAAAGGGTGTGAAAGTGGACCAGACAATACATAAAATTAATCTTATGGTGGATGATATAATCCTGTACTTTACAAAACCATTTGATTCCCTTGCTAAATTAAAAACTGTTTTGCATGCTTTTGGATCTGTTTCTGGATATAAAGTCAATTACGACAAAAGTCAAATTTTGACTACACTGAATATCAGCAAAGAGGTCCATTTAAATGGTCTCCAAGCAGGATAAGATACCTTGGAATTATGGTGGATAACAACCTTAAAAATGTGTACAAACTCAATTACTTACCACTAGTTAGTCGAATAATAGAGGATTTACAGAAATGGATGAATTTACCTATTACTTTGATCGGCCGAATAAATTGCATTAAAATGAATATATTACCAAGGCTGCAGTACCTCTTTCAGTCCTTACCGATTCCAGTGCCATCCAGTTTTTTTAAAAACCTGAATAAACATATTAGACAATTCATATGGAGTGGTAAGACTCCAAGGGTCTCAATGGAAAAACTTACATGGGACTATAAACTGGGGGGTCTTCGACTGCCTAACCTTGAAAAGCATTATTTGGCTGCCCAAATGCGACTTGTTTCTTTTTAATTTGAAAGGGAAAATGTCCCACCTTGGGTTTCAATTGGAATGTATGCTCTTAAAGAAAATGTTCCTGCAGACTTTATCTATAAATGGACACCTACAACCATCTCCAGAAGAACTGACAACCCTGTCTTGACCCATATCATCAAAACGTGGCATGAAGTCCGGAAAAATACTGGACTAAAAAATATATTTTCACCCAAAACACCATTGAAACAGAACAAACTCATACCTATGTCAGTGGATAATAAGATCCTGGAAACGTGGCACCAGAAAGGGATTCGTCATTTGGAGGACTGCTATAAGGATGGATGCCTGATGTCTTTTGAGGACCTAAGGAAGAAATATGATCTGTCCAGCAGAAACTTCTTTTGTTATTTACAGTTAAGATCATTTCTTAAATCTGTTTTGGGACCTGAAATGACTTTACCCATGCTCAGTGATCTGGAAAGACTGCTTCATGAGGGTAACGCACCTCGTCTTATTTCAAAAGTGTACTCCCTCTTGATGGATGATGCTCCAAAACCAGGTTTACATAAATCAAGGGAGAAATGGGAGTCCGACTTGGGTGTGACAATGGGTACAGAGCTCTGGGCTGAATTGTGTCCAAAAAGTGTAACTGCCACTCTTAATTCCAGATACAGGCTGACTTATAATTTTCTTCATCAAACCTATCTTACGCCACAGAAATTACATAAATATAAACCTGAGATATCCAACCTGTGTTTTAGATGTAGTATAGAAGAGGGTTCATTCCTACACTGCACTTGGTTATGCACAAAACTTAACACATTCTGGCATGATTTTTCTGACATCATTACAAAACTCCTAGGACTGCATCTCCCATTAGATCCTCAAACCTGCTTATTGGGAGATACTACAAATATTGATGCACGATTAAGAAAAGCTCAAAAGAGGTTCCTCTCACTGGCCTTGTGCGTTGCCAGGAAGTGCATCGCCATCACGTGGAAGTCTGACTCCCAACTTTCTATAGGAAGATGGGTTTCAGAAATGAATAGCTGTGCTCCATTTGAAAAAATTACATATACACTCAGGACTTTTACAGAGATGTGGCAGCCCTATTTAGCATATATGGACACATTGCCAGCTTCTATGGTGGACGGGTTATAGTTTTTGCAAGCTCTTTGTTGTCAGTGCTTACTGTTGTCTTCCTTGCCTCTCGACCGTTGTGTTTTTTTTTTGTTTGTTTGTTTTTTCTTTTAATCATTATTAATATTATTTTCATTATTTATTAATTTTATTTATCTATTTATTTATTTTTTCTCCTCCTCTCTCTCTCTCTTTCAGTTTGTGGGTGGGTTGGGGAAGGGGTTTGGAGTTGTGTGTTTGTGTTTTCATGTATATCTTATTGAATTGAAAGCTGAAAAATAAAATATTCTAAAAAAAAAATCTAAAAAAACCCCGAATCCTATCTGTTGTCTTTTTAACTTTTCCCGTCGATAAACGGCATGACATGACTTGTCATCACTCATCACGATTTTGGACTTTGTGTGTTTAGGCTGCTCTAGTGCGAAATCCATAAGAAATAACAGAAAAACAATGTTATTTTTGAGAGCTTCGTGCAATACCAAACATCACATGGTTTGATGACATAGCGCGCCTGGGAGACACCATTTAACAGAGGAGGAGGGGAGTGAGGACGTCGGCGTCCTGGCGGAGTTAGAGAGGTTAAAAAAGGCTTCAAGTTTTAAAGGTAATAAAACATTTATTAAACTAAAAGAAAACATCCGTTTTCATTCCTTTAAAGGTCAATCTAACTGATAGAAATTATTGAGGTATTACAGAATTATTATTACTGAGATGGTTTTTGTACCATGGAAATGTCATACCATTGCAACCAAAGATTTGGATTAAAAAAACAAACAAAAAAAACCTATTTGGTTAAGGTTAGGAAAAATAATGCTTTAATGATCAAAAAAAATGCTGGACATTCTTCAAAAAAGACTTCTTACCAAGAGTTGGATGAGAAGTTTGCTGTGTGTTAACTACAGGGCTAGTGCCAGGAGATAGCCTGACTGTACAAAGTTTAAAACCCTTCCAACCTTCCAACAACTCTTAAGCTTACTGATTAACCATTATATCCGATTTGTTTAATTCGTACACAAACATAAAAAACAACAAGTTGTAATTTTAAAGTTTGTACCTATTTATTAAATACTCCAGCTGACCCGAGGAAGTCGCTGTGTTTTTATGTCTTACCGCCATTCCACTAAAATTAGCACATGGTTTAGGTTTAGTTTAGAAAAAACATCATGGTTTGGCTTAAAATAAGTACAGTTGTTACTAATGTCATATAATGCCACTTGACATGTCACTACTGTTGCATGCCACACATACTAGTATACTTCTTTGTCATTAAAATAACTCCACTGAGTTTTGGTTTTCCACAGGAAACTAACCTCAGGCTCCCGGGTGAAAGCCTAGAGTTTACTTGAACTCATCCATCCCCCCCTCCTGCTCTATTGTGACTTGACTTACTTGACTTAAACACTTAAATCCTTTTGCTCTTTGGGGAGCATAGGTCATTCACAAACTTTCTCCAGCTGGTTCGGTGTTGGGCGATCTTCTCTGCTTCCTTCCAGGATGTTCTTGATTCCTTGAGTTCTGCCTCGACAGACCTTCTCCAGGGGTTCTTTGGTCTTCTTGGCTTTCTTTTCCCCTGTGGGTTCCAGGATAAGGACTGTCTGGTCGTGTTGGAGGGAGGTTTCCTTATGGTGTGCCCAATTCAGCCCCATTTCCTGCATCTGACTTGTGCTTCAAGTGGTTCTTGTTGTGTGGTTTGCGAGAGCTCTTCATTTGTTATTGTATTTGGCCAGTATATTCCCAGGATGTGTCTTAAGCATCTGTTTAGAAAGGCTTGTAGTTTGTTGGTGGTGACTTTTGTGGTTCTCCATGTTTCTCCCCCTTAAACCAAGACGGACTTGATGTTTGAATTGAAAATGCGACGTACTTTGAGTTCCAAATTGGTCTTAATATAAAAAAAGATGGGGCGTCGGTGGCTTAGTGGTAGAGCAGGCGCCCCATGTACAAGGCTGTTGCCGCCCGGGTTCAACTCCAGCCTGTGGCCCTTTGCCGCATGTCACCCCATGCACGGTCTGCATCTGTGTGTGAGTGTTTGACAGGAGGACTATGTCGTCTGCAAAATCCAGGTCTTCTAAATGGGACCACATTGTCCACTGTATGCCCAGATTTTGTTCAGCTGTGGTGGTCTTCATAATCTAATCGACTGCCAAGAGGAAGAGAAAGGGAGACAGTAAGCAGCCCTGTCGGACTCCTGTATCTACAGTGAAGCTGCTGTGTACGACTCTGCAGGATGATTGTAGGTAAAACTGTTGTATGATGGTTATGAACTTAATTGGAATACTGTAATGTGCCACGAGTTTCCACAAAATGTTTCTGTCTAGACTGTTGAATGCTTTATGGAAGTCGATGAATGTGAGGTTTAGAGATGTTTTCCACTCCAGGCTCTGTTCTACAATAATGCGAAGTATGGCGATGTGGTCAGTGTATGATTGATCCTGGGGGAAACCTGCCTGCTGGTCTCTGAGCTTCTTGTCTAGTTCTTTTGACAGTCTTTCCAGGATTATCCTTCATAGTATTTTCCCTGCCACAGATTTAATGCATGATGTCTTTGTAGTTACTGCAGTCTTGAAGGTTGCCTTTTTTAGGGAGTTACACCAGATACCCTTCTGTCCATTTGCTGGGCACCTTTTCTTCTTCCCAGATCTGGCTAAAGAGTTGGTGGAGCATTACTGTTGCCACTTCTGGGTCTGCTTTAATGGCTTCTGGAGGTATTCCATCTGAGCTTGATGCCTTGTTGTTTTTGAGTTTTTGAATAGCCTTTTTTATTTCTTATTTATTGGGCTTGTTTGTATTGACCTGGTGGGGGGTGTACAGATGGGGGGATATTGGCTGGTTCTGATGGTTTGGGTCTGTTCAGTAAGTCCTTGAAATGTTCAGCCCATCTCTTCATCTGGTCTTCTTGTTTTGTGAGCATTGTTCCCTCTTTGTCTAGTATTGGTCTGTCTGGGACTTTTCGTTTGCCTGCCAGTTTCCGTGTGGTGTCGTGTAGTTCCTTCATATCCTCCTGGGACCCAGAAGAAAAAAGTTTTGATATCAAGATTTGTTTTATGTAATATAAGTATTAGACTTGAAAGAAACATTTTGCATCAAAAAAAAAATTTCAAAAATATTATTTATTTATTTTTTATCACGTCCTCTGTAGAGGACATCGGGACTTAGTTGGGTCTTAAATTTCCAGAGTTAGTCAATGAGTTTCAATTGAGTTACAATGGGACTATGGGGTATTTTATGCTTTATCTCTAAATATATGAGCTACAAAGGACTTTTACTCCCCTGGAATTATTGTGTGACGGTCTTCAATGCTTAACACTATGATAGATAGCTGTAGCAAGGTAGAGTGTATTCTTAATAGCTATACCAATGGGCCTGACGTTGCAGTCAGGATGCAGGATTGGTACCCTGTGCCACTGGGTTTAAGGGCCTAGTGGTCCAACTGCACTCACCCCTCACTATCTATGATGTGATGAGGTGTAATGCTTGCTATGTAGTCATTTAACACTCGCCCAGGCAATAAGAAGTGATGGGAAGCCCCATAGTTTGACCCATGACCCCTATGTGATAGACCCCAAAGACCAGGTAAACTTTATTGTGTGTGGTGGCCTAGGAAGGGTAAAGAACAGTGGAGTGAAGCTTTATAGATACTACTGTATGTGTGAATACACTCTCAGCAAGAATTGTCATTGTTTAAAGGAAATAGAGCAAGAAGTTTCCCGAAATCCTCCTTTTAGGTAGTATCCTACCATAGATGCATGGGAATGTACGTTCACCTAAGGTGTTCTTATTTTCCAATAAACCTCCAAATTCTTGCATACACATTACTTCAGAGTCTCACTCCAAGCCAAATTTCTGCTTTCACACTGACTAACCTTTAAAATGTATTAGAAATTATGAGAAAAAAACGTCATTCCCCCTAATGGTCTTCTGCCTGTTGAATCATGGAAACTGGTTAAAAGACAGGGGGTACTAAGTCCTGATGTCCTCTACAGAGGACATTGAATAAAAGGTCAATCAATCAATCAATCAATTTTATTTATAAAGCCCAATATCACAAATCACAATTTGCCTCACAGGGCTTTACAGCATACGACATCCCTCTGTCCTTATGACCCTCGCAGCGGATAAGGAAAAACTCCCCAAAAAAAAACCTTTAACGGGGAAAAAAAACGGTAGAAACCTCAGGAAGAGCAACTGAGGAGGGATCCCTCTTCTAGGACGGACAGACGTGCAATAGATGTCGTACAGAACAGATCAGCATAATAAATTAACAGTAATCCGTATGACACAATGAGACAGAGACGGAGAGAGAGAGAGAGAGAGAGAGAGAGAGAGAGAGAGAGAGAGAGAGAGAGAGAGAGAGAGAGATGCAGGTAATGACAGTAGCTTACAACAACATTATTGAAAGTAATAATATTATAGTTATAGTTCTGGCTACTGTGGTACAATATGTTGAAAGTATGTATTAATATCTGGCAGTATACATGTGTGACAATAGTCATATGTGTATAATAACAGTAGAGGTATGACTAATGACTAATGATGGCAGTAGCAGCAGGAGGCATCTGGCAGGACCACGGCAGCAGCACAACCACACACGTCACGCTGTCCAGGCACCGCTGCGATATGAGTTAATCTGAGAGACAGTGGAGCACAAAGGCTCCGGAGAAGAAGCCGAGTTAGTGACATCCAGAATGGCCGAGTTAGCAAGATGCAGTAATAGAATACGAGAGAGAGAGAGAGAGAGAGAGAGACAGAGAAGGAGAGAAGGTGCCCGGTGTATTATAGGGGGGTCCTCCGGCAGACTAGGCTTAAGTCAGCCTAACTAGGGGCTTGTACAGGGCAAGCCTGAGCCAGCCCTAACTATAAGCTTTATCAAAGAGGAAAGTCTTAAGTCTAGTCTTAAATGTGGAGACGGTGTCTGCCTCCCAGACCGTAACAGGAAGATGATTCCACAGGAGAGGAGCCTGATAGCTGAAGGCTCTGGCTCCTGATCTGCGCAGTGTTCTGGTGGGATAATATGGCACTGTGAGCTCTCTAACATATGACGGTGCTTTACCATTTAGAGCTTTATAAGTTAACAGTAGGATTTTAAATTCAATTCTGGATTTTACAGGGAGCCAGTGCAGAGAAGCTAAAACAGGAGAAATATGATCTCGTTTCTTAGTTCCTGTTAGTACACGTGCTGCTGCATTCTGAATTAGCTGGAGAGTTTTTAATGACTTACTAGAGCTACCTGGTAATAGAGAGTTACAGTAATCCAGCCTAGAGGTAACAAAAGTGTGGACCAATTTTTCTGCGTCTTTTCAGGTCAGGATAGGCCTAATTTTCGCAATATTACGCAGATGAAAAAATGCAGTCTGTGAGGTTTGTTTTAAATGAGAATTAAAAGACAAATCTTGATCAAATATTACTCCGAGGTTTCTTACAGTAGTGCTAGAGGCCAGAGCAATGCCATCTAGAGAAAACTATGTCATCAGATAAAGAGTCTCTGAGTTGTTTGGGGCCAAGAACAATAAGGTGTATTTTGAAAAGGTTAAAATTACTCTGGATTTCTGAAATCTCTCTAAATTAAAGTTAAGACCCTTATATTCAAGAAACTAATTAAATATTAACAAAATAATCATAACTTTTGCCAGAAAATGATCAATTACCACTCTGGCAGCAAAAAAACGAGAAAAACGTAATGGCAGCCATTTTGAAAAGGGTGTGTGTTTGCCCTGTTAACCCCACCCACATAATGTCTACATCATTAGAAAGCCCTGGATGTCCTCTTCAGAACACAATTTGACCCAAATGGATAGTATAAAGAATACTTGAGTTACACTAGTTAGACCAATGTCCTCCACGGAGGACAAAAATGAAGTGTCAGGACCCAGGAGGATATTGTGTTGAGCTGCTGCTTCCTCTGCTTGTGATGCTAGGTTGTTGATGAATTGTTTTTTTTTTGTCCTTCCTAATGCTCTTTTTTACTTGTTTGTCTGCTATCGTCTATTCCTGTTGTGCTTTTGCTTTCACTGTTCTGGTGCGGCTGTTGTTGAGACTGTTCTTGACCTGTTTGCGTGTCTGTATTTTCTCTAATGTTTTTCCTGGTATCCACCCTTTGTGTTGTCTTGTCTTCTTCCTGCATATGTCTTCGCATACCTCTATCCATGCCCTCTTCATGTTTTGCCATTTCTGGTCCATGGTTTGGTTTTGTTCTTCTAGTTGGACCAAGGGGAGGAAATGGTTAGAAAGGCTGATTTGGCATTACTCTCTGGTGTTCTGGTCTTGGATAAGGCTGGCATTGTATCTTGTGCTGATTTTTGTTGCTGTGTTTGTGATTTTTTTGAGTTTTAGGCAGAGTATTCCTATTAGGAGGTGATGATCTGTGACTTTGTCTACTCTTGTGTGGGAAGACACTTCCTCCTATGACTAAGTTATGGAATGCGCAGAAATCGATGAATCGATGAATTGTTCTCCCACACCGTGTCTTCCCATTACTTGTTCTTTACCTGTGTTGTCCTGACCTATCTTAGTATTGAAATCTCCTGTCAGTAAGATGATGTCTTTTTTCCTCTGTTTATTGATGCTGATGCTGTAATATGTCGTAAAATTTGTCTTTTGTTAGCTGTTCTGCCTCATTTGTTGGTGCGTAGCATTGAATTATGGTGACCTTTTGAACAACCTTGCTGTGATGATATGAGCATTCACTGCCTCCCACTCCATGAGAGACCTGGCTGCTTCTCTTGAAAGCATGATTCCTATCCTTTCTGTGTGTGAGGCGTGGTCTTGGTTGTGACCCGAGTATATTATTGTTTCTCCACTTTAAAGTTGTGTTTTTCCTGCTTGAGTCCATCTTGTTTCACTGTTATGGAAAGGTTGTACTGTTTCATTTCAGCTGCTATCTGGGATGCTTTACCGGCTTGATACAGGGGGGTCAACTGAACATCTTCCTTTCAGCTTGGGTTATCCATGCTTGTCTGGGGGGAGACACCTTCCACTTCCTAATCTTGCTGAATGTTTGTCATGAATGTTTCTGTAATTGTTTGTTATCCACTAAGCAAATGAAAAAACCATACTGCCGTACTTTATCTGTTTCTGCCTCTCACGACGTGGATGTGGGGTTGGCCTTTGTGACTTACTTGCTGTTTATACTATGGTAGTTACTGGTGCATTTCTTAACACTGCAAAGGGTGCCTTAGTGTGTTAGTATCTCAAACAAACGTCCACTGACAAAGCAGCGGTACTTGATGAGTTCGGTTGTTGCACGCTGCATCAACAACTGCCAACACCTATTGCGTATCACACCACTGTTAAAGGTGCCTCTTGTAGGGAACAATACTGGGCCTCACAAGGTGGCACCAAAAATGTAGGGAATCCACTGAATATTAGTATTATAAAAGCAGGGATACTATTTGTTGGAAATCTATAACAATACTACGTTTCACGTGGGGACACTCAAATGTTGTGATTCATGCACCAGTGCTATGTTTTACATGGCCACACCATTTGTTGGGACTTAAGCCTTAACATGGGCCTGATCAAATTGGCTTTCTGAAATAATTGATAATTATTAATAATTATTATTAGTTATGTTAAATAATGTGACTTGATTTACATTAAATAACCTCATGGGTCACCATTCCCAAAAAGAAAAAAAAAAAAGATACCCAGTTAATGATATCAGTTTCATAAAGTTCACTAAACTATCATTTTTGGAATTTTGATTAATAATTAAATTAATAACAATAACCAAAATTAATAGTAAAGCCTGAAGGATTTTGGACCTCTTGACATAGCAGAGATTGACTATTTAGTCACTCTTGTGCAACATTAAACAGACAGCAGGTATGATTCCAAAAGTATATTTATTCATAAAGGAAGCAAAGCAAAACAAAACACACAAATTCTAACTAACTTTATACAAGGAAATGTGTGTGTGTGTGTGTGTGTGTGTGTGTGTGTGTGTGTGTGTGTGTGTGTGCGCACGTGCACCGAGAGAGAGAGAGAGAGAGAGAGAGAGAGAGAGGCGGGTGTGGGAAACCGTTTGGCATTCAAAACATAATGTCAGAGAACTACAAGATGGCTGAATCAAAGCTGGCTTCAGATCGGGGAAGGTGTTGCCTGACCATGAGTTTGAGTTGCCTCTTTGGGTGTAGTTATGTTGAAAGCCAATTTTTAAGTGACTCTGTGAATGCGAATTGTGTTGCAAAGGGTCTGGAGTGCAGAGGATGTTTAGTTACATGCAAGACCGTGTGAAAGTTTTAGCAAACTAACATCACTTAGCAAAGCCAACTAACCAATAATCTAACTGCAACAAACACAACAGTAACTCAGTAAACAGCATTAACTCACATTCAACAAGTTAAACAGTCTTGCTTAGCCTGTACAGCTGTGATAAAGCTATGCCCAGTTGTTACGATACCAATCCTTGAATGGATGGAGGGAAGAGTTGGTTTGAGGCATGCTGCTTTTGTTAGCCAACAGGGGAAAGCTGGAAAGAGCTGTGGTTCCACATGCAGTCTTTGTTGTGTCCTTGTTCCGACGGTGAAGATCCGAGGAAGCCGGTCGCTCTGGGTCCATGCAGAGTTAAGGCCCGAACATACTCGAGCGGAACGTATGCGGAATGGACTCCGCGAGGAATGTCCGCAGTCATTCAGGCTTTCATAGTCGAGCGCACTTCTGCGTTGTAGTTTCCTGTAAAAATGTCTGTGAAAAATCCCCGGGATGTGAAAAATACATGCCGAGCAGTCACTGGTGCGCGGAGCGGAGTCCGCGAGTCGTAAAATCTGAGCTTTGCGCGCACAGGGCTTGCGGACGTCCGCATTGAGTCCGCGCGGACCTCCGCGGAGTCCGTTCTGCGTACGTTCCGCCCGAGTATGTTCGTGCCTTTAGACATTAGGGTGCTAACTCAACTTGGTTCTCCTTGTCGCTGGAGAGTTAGTTGCAAACCTTGTGTTTGCACACTAACTTCTCTGTTTCAGGTATGATCCTGCCGTGAGTGAGGGCAAGTCGTCCAGGTTAAAGAGAGTCTGTGAGCAATTGACCCCTTCGGTGGTTTAGCGGCAAGGGCTTCGGAGCTGGTCAGCAGCTCTGCAGGGAAGAGAACTTCTGGGCAGGTCAAGGGCCCAGGAGCAAGAGAGAGCCTGTCTGGGCTGGTCAAGGGCCCAGCAGGAAAGAGGAAGACCTTTTTCCTACAGTTTGCCTGGTGACATCACAGAATCACATGACACTGTAAAGGTACTGTCCAATCAAGTTTGATGACTGGTCTCTCCCTTGGGTGTGACCGTGAGGCATCCTGTGGAGATAAGGGTCACATAACCGTTCCTTGTTTGAGGAACAAAGAATCATTTCAGATGGCAAGAGAAGAAGCCTTCACATGTCCAGTTTAGATTTTAACAAATGACAAATCATCTGTGGTCCGGTGAATCCCACCACTCGATGTTGGCGTCTGATGAAGAGATCATTGACAAAGCGTCAGTGTTTGATGAGTTGAGAATGAGAACAAGCTGGAATGCTGTTTTTCTCTCATGCAGTGGTTTATGTGGCAAGCCCTGACAGAAGCTTCACATTCGTAACCAGTTAACCTCTCAAAAACCCCCTCATTCATGCTCATTTTCACTTTGACAGCTCATATTTTGAATGACTTTTGCCTATCATTGTTCTCTGCACACCATTTAAGTGATGTCATTAAGCTTCACTTCAACCAAAACATTTCCAACCTGACAGCATAATGACACAACTGCAGTCATATATACTTTATGGTATTTTGAGTCGACTAAGCCAATGTCTACTGCCCCTCATTAAAATTCCATTGCATAAGAATAACTGCAGCCTGATTCACCTTCTTCTCCCTCTCTCCTTTGTTTTTGCTCTTTTTTCCATCTCAGTTCTGACCAGAACCAGTGAGGGTGCATTGAATGTTTTCCGCTCCATAAAATATCTATAAGGGAATTTGCAGACTGTGCCGCTCCGCTGCAGTAGTGATGGTGGTGCTTTTTTATTTTGTCTCTGTTGGGTCTATTTTCAGACATTGGCCCCCATGCTACCCCGACTCTCGTTTTATTCTCCTCTCCAATTCACCTTCATCTTTTCTGTCCTTCCTTCCTCTCTGTCTTTCTCTTTATTCCTCTGCTTCCTGCTTTCCTCTTTTTCCTTTTGGAATCAGAATCAGAAACAGGTTAATTGTAAAGTAGGTCTTCACATACAAGGATTTGTCTTGGTATATTTTGGTGCATGATGAAAAACAAGTACTGAAAAAGCCAGGAATTCTAAATATAAACCAGAGATGTACACAAAAAATCTGGAAATGATATAAAAATTTGAAATATATCCTCTTTGAAAATAAAAGGAACACTGGACTTATTATTACGGTAAACAGCCCAATTTAAGGTGGACAGCCCTTCAATTCAAAAAGTCAGATGAGGGATGGACACGTCCAAACTACAAACGATATCAATGGGCATTTGTAGTAAGAAGAAAAATATAGAACAACAGTTAATAACACCAATAAGGTGAAAGGATTTTCTCATACAGGTGTATCTACCACAAATTTTGGTTTATCTTATGGTCCAATTTTAACACATATGCTTCTAGTGTTTAGAGCAGCAGAATTTCTTAGAATTTTAAAATGTTTGGAGCAAATCATCTCCATTAAAATATATAAGATGGTGGCGCGCATAGACGCAGTGGCTCGGTGCTCTCAGAACTATTTCAAGCACCGATGCTCACATAAAGTATCGGCGAGCCGAACTCCTTGATATTGGAGGCAGTGGCGCCCCAGAACATTTTCATAGGGGGGGCCAGATGGGGCCAGTGAAAATCTTAGGGTGGCACACCAAAATGGTCCTTCTTGTGGCAACTCAGATTCAGCTCCAGTCTGTGGCTGTGTATTGCATTCCCCTTGACTCTTTTTCATTAAAAGACAATATGCATCCAACACATTTACCTCAAGTTTGAGAAACACACAAACATTTCAGAAAAACACAAAAATGTTTCAAATAATTTTCAGTACAGCTTTATTTTGCTGTCACAAAACATACATCAGAAAAAATGAACAGGATGTATCCAAAAACAACTAGTGCAATTTTAACAACTAGTGCAATTTTAACAAGTAGTGCAATTCTTTCTCATCATTCATTTTAGAACAGCTTAATTCTCCTGTTGCTGTGTCTTTTGGCAAAAACATCAACAAAATCATTGAGGTTTATGCTCTTAGCTCTTTTTGACTCTCACTCAACACTCAAGACACCCAAGTTGTTCAGTCGCTCATTGCTCATGGTGTTTCTCAAGTGAGTCTTGATTAACTTGAGCACAGTAAAGCTGCGCTCACACGATGCAGTGCTCACAGGTAATGCAAGTGCAATTTTGCAAAGTTTAAACATTGTGTCAAACACCTCACTATATGGCTCAAGGAAGACTGTGAGCGCCATCAAACTCTTTGGGATTTCCAAGCCACTAGTTTTCTTCCTTTCCAGGATTCGTTTAAGCTGAGACAACTCATATTCTAGATCCTCAGAGTTGCAGTTGTACCGTGAAGGTGCAGCACCTATGTTGCATTGCTCTGCAAGGGTCACAGTTTTCTCCCAAATCTCATCAAAGAGAACTCCCTCTCTAAGACTGCTCAATGTGTCAACAAGAGAATCAACAAGTGTAACAGCTGTGCCCAAATTGAGTTGTGGGGATTGTAGAACATCTGAAAGAAATTTTACCTCCCCAAAAATCTTGGTGAATGACACAAGAAGGCCAACAAACTTCAAATCTATTTGGGCTAATAGACCTCTTGCCTCCACAGCTCTGTCACCATTTCTGTCTTCAGATATTTCTGTCAGTAGTTGTATGATGGCTGGCAGTCTCTCCATCACTGTCTTGCAAGACTTGTACCTACATGCCCACCGTGTCTCTATCAGCCTTTGCAACTCTCTTGGGGCTGTCCCCGGAAACATCTCCCTCTGTACCTCTAGCCACCTTTGGTGCACATACGACCCTGAGACAAACACATACAGCTTCTGGAGAAGAGAAAAGAAACAGTAGGCTTCGGGCTACTTGCTTTTCACGGTGTCCACTAACACTAAATTCAAGCAATGTGCATTGCAGTGAACATAGAATGCTAATGGAGCCTCTGCTTTAATGTGGGCCTGCACACCAGTGTTTTTACCACTCATTACAGAGGCACCATCATAAGCTTGCCCTACAAGGTGTTTTTTGTAATCAAGGCCATACTTTTGCAGGACCTGTATTACTTTTTGTGAAAGTGCTGCAGCATCAAGACGCTCCGCCGCTTCAAATGTTAGGAAACTTTCACGTACTTCTCCTTCATAATAGTACCTAATTACAAAAGACATCTGTTCCTTCTTGCTAATGTCTTTTGTTTCATCAACTAAAATGCTGAAAGCGTCAGTTTGGGAAACCTCACTTATTACTGAGGTGCGGACCATTTCTGCCAGACAGTCGATTATCTTGTTCTGTGTGCTATGGCCAAGGTAGGTCGCATTTCGTTGGCCCATCATTTTTCTTTTCACCTGGTTGTCGTGTTTGGCTAAAAGTTCCATGATGAACAGGAAATTACCTTTGTTCTCACCTTCTGTTTGATTATGGCCTCGCTGTGGGATATTTTGTGTCACTGTGAGAAGCAGGGTTTCTGCAATAGTTTTGATATATTCTCTATTTTCCCTCACTATTTTTTCATATTCTGCATTTAAGCTCGCTGATAGAGAGCTATGGCTTACAGTTGCCTTCTCATATTCTACCCAAGCTAACATGGCATGAACATGTGGTTCAGATTTAGCATGGCTTGCAAATCCCCCATCTTTATACATAGCCTTCTTCCAGTTACTGAACCCGTCTACTGAAGTGAACGCAGAATCCCCTGAAGAGGGAAGACTGAAATGCCGGCAGGCATAGCAGTAGGCAGAGTGTTTGGACTGAGAATATTCTAGCCATTTGTTTAAAGAGTACCACTCTTTCTTAAAGCTCCTTCTCCGTTCTCCTTGAAGAGTCCTGGGGAAAACCTTCAGGTGTGGCTGTTTTAGCCCCTCTGCTCTGGTCTGAGATAGATCTAGGATACAAGAGAAAAAAACAATTAATCTGATTTTAAAATACTGGCCTATAAACTTTTCTATTCAGACTATTCTTAACCTCAACTACTGATAGAGGTGAATCATAAAGGTTTTATACACTTACCATAAAATGTCCTCACTCACTCTAAACATACTATAACCATAGATTTGTTAAAATGATTTTGCCCCGTAGCCATCCATTTCATTATCATGGGCACACACAGATAAATTCACCTGTTGGTCCAGGGACAGGTTGAGTGACTGCACTGCTCTCTGTGGCTGAACTTGCTCCCTGTTCAGCACTTGGCAAGTTATCTCTGTGTCTCCTTCATGCTGACTTGCTGCCCCTGCCTCGCCTACATGGTCCTCCATCTCCTCACTACTGGTAGGAAACTGCGTCTGCAGTTCCTCCACTGTCGACTGATTGCTTTCATTGCTTACTTTCTTGTTGGAAAAATAAGACGAAATTGGTGTTGTGGCGGACTTTCTCTTCATAGTCTGCAAATTAACATGGAAGCAATGCACATCACGGTCAGCAGCACACACACACACACACACACTGACTAACATTGCTCATAGACTAGGACCAACGTCCGCTAATGTAACTCTCAGCTGTATGAAAATCATCATAGAATTTCTATGACGATTTTCATACAGCTTTCTATGATAGAAAGCCATGATAACACAATGGCTCCGGCTGATACTGCTTACAGCATTAACGTACTGACAAGTGAATTTCCCCGATGTGGGATGAATAAAAGTCTAAAGTCTTACTGGTTACTACCTAGCAGCGGCAAGCTGCTAGCTAGCTGCTAGCTAGCTGCCAGCGTTAGCTTGCCATCCGTGGATCGTGGCAGAAAGAAGATTCTGGCAATGGAGAAGCCAGAGGGGAAATTAGAGTCAACATTGTGTGAGACGACTGAGTATTGATTAGAGTTTACAAATGTGGCTTCTTTTCAATTGAATTTAACTTACGGTGAGTGATGCTGTGGCGATCAAAATACACTGTTCGGCGGCACTCTTCTTCTGCTTCTTCTGCTGACTTTCCGTCAGACTGCACGCCTTTCAGCACATTAGCGCCCCCACAGGTGGAGATTTAAATTACAGTTCCTCATTGAGCCAGCGCCTCAGTCAGTCAGGGAAATTGGTGGGACTACTGGGGGGGCCAGTGGGGTGGCAAGCAATTCGTGGAGGCGCCATTGATCGGAGGGCGAGTTATCACCACACTATCACCACTCACCGAGGAGTGAGGGACTGCTGCGTCCTTGTGTTCACTGAGACATGGATGAATGGTAACATATCAGCAGTGTTGGGCAAGCTACTTGAAAAGTGTAGTGAGCTAAGCTACTAGTTACTCTAATATTAAATGAAGCTTCACTACATCAAAGCTATCACCCTCAGAAATGTAGCAAGCTAAACTACAGCAAAATGAAACTAACTAGTGCAACTACATCCAAGCTTTTTACTAAATTGAACCAACTTCATGCCAAGTCAGTGTTTTCTTACTGATCAATAAAACTGTCAGTCAAACAGATAGGCAGGTAAAAAAGTTAAGTTCAATTGTTTATTGAACAGTGAGCTGCACTAACTCCCAACACGACTCAAACCACAACAGCAAGAATGAAGACCTGCTTCAAACAGTCACAAAATGGTCAAAAACGTACTTGTGTATGTATGTATGTGTAGGTACACTGCAAAAAACTCAAAATCTTACCAAGAATATTTATTTCTAGTCAAAACAAATCTCATTACAATTGAAATAAGACTCATCACCTAAAAAGTAACTTGTTTTTAGACAATTTTCACTTGTTTCAGGAAAATTTTCACTTGAAATAAGTAGAAAAAAGTTTTTTTTTCTTATTGCAAGCAAAAAAAAAAAAAAACTTGCTCTATGGGCAGATTTTCATACTTATTTCAAGTATTTTTTAAGTGTAAAGAAATTTGTTTTGACTAGAAATGAGGCTAGTAAACACATTTTAGTAAACACATTTTATAGTGAGCAGCATACACATGTATGTCCCCTACAAATCCCAACCGTGTTTACAAAGTTTGAATGAACGAGACGGACGCAAAGGAAATGGAGGCTGCACATTGATCCTTTTGCCTCTGTCTGCAGGAACGAATATAAATCCCATTCGTGATGGGGTCAAATGGATTATGTGCATTATTAACCACAAAACAAGCAAATACTTCATCTTAATAACATATAACACTCATTACGCTTCAGCTGAATCCTCTTAGCAAATGACCATGTTGAATTGAAATTAGTTTATCACGTTAAATGTCCGAAATTGTATGAAATTGCTCCAATGCGTTAAACCAATCTTTGCGCATAATCACACAGCCTGATATGCTCTGGCAAACACAGTGGGACTGCTGTACAGACCGTTGGTCTTTCTTACCCTAACCCTGGTTATTTTCTGAAAGCACAGAACAAAGAAATGTCTTTTTTTTCTCCCCCGGTCTGCTGTCAGCAGGAGCGGCGGCTGCAGCGGGGATTTCAGCACCACGGACGGCGCATGTAAAAAGACTTGACAAGCGTCTCCTTTAAATGTGTTTGCTACTAGCGAAATTACACATAATAAATGAAGACAGTGACATATTTTCAATAAAAAACAATGAGATGAACGTTCATTTCAAGCTTTTGTAGTACAACGAGTTTCAGAATTGTGCGTGTGCGGCCGGAGAGCGGGCGGCAGTGTTTGATGCAGGAAACTTGATATGGACTTGAAAATCAATTTCAGAGTGGGGGTCGTTCAGAATGGCGGGGTTTTGGAACGGCGGTGTTTCAGAATGGAGGGCTGTCCCCCGTCAGGTTCATGCGGAAGTGACTCTGTGTGGTAGCGGTGACAGTTTTATTTCAGTCCATAACAGAAATCCCCACCTCGTTTGAGCTTCAGAAATGATTTTGGAAATGTAGCTTGTGTGGACGCTACCGCACTAAGTGATCAATAAAAGAGCTTAACTACTGAGAAGTTACTTGATTCAGAAAACAGCGACGCTACCACCAAGCTACTGAGAAATGTAGTTATACTACAAACGTCCGCTACTGTAGTGACACTACTGCCCAACAGTGCGTATCAGACTGCGGTGTTGAGCTAACAGGGCTAACACTACATAGAGCAGACAGGGAGGCTAAAGGTGCTCACAGACTCAGGCGTACTATAAGTGCAGCGGACTCCGTGAGGAATGTCCGCAGTCATTCGGGCTTCCATAGTCGAGCGCACTTCTGCGTTGTAGTTTCCTGTAAAAATGTTCGTGAAGAATCCCTGCGATGTGAAAAATACATGCCGAGCAGTCTTTTGTGTGACACTGGTGCGAGGAGCGGAGTCCGCGCGGTCGTAAAATCTGAGCTTTGTGCGCACAGGGCTTGCAGACGTCCGCTTTTAGTCTGGGTGGACCTCCGCAGAGTCCGCTCCACATACGTTTCGCCCGAGTATGTTTGGGCCTTAAGGCTGCATCATCTGGTAAGCTCCGTGGTGGCGGTCTGGCAATATACACAAACAATTCATAGTACTGTGATGTACCATGTATCATAGCGTTATATATGACAACACAACATCCAGTTGCTAATGGCTAACGTTAACCTACTGTAGCGTAGCCACTGAAACATTAACGTTATCTTCCTTGTGCATTTCCACTTACTAGTAACGTTAACGCTACTATCTAACGTTAGCACTGTAACCTTATTCTAAAACTCATCAGTCATCACTGACTCCTGTTGAGTTTTAAAATTCTGGGGTTGCATTTATTTATTTATTTAATGTTTATTTAACAGGGACGATACATACAACATTGCCACAAAAAAAATGGGAAACTGTGATGCATATAAGACATCTAACTATAGCTAATTTGCAGTCTTCGTCCCTGGTCAGGCTTTAGAATACAATAAAATATACTGAATACAATAAAAAATGCAATGATACAAATACAGTGAATAATACAATGAATAAATAAATACAGTTGCAGTTGTAAATTACAAATTAATACACAAGTTAAATTTAACGTTAAACATTGGTAAAGTACTGTTGTGAGAAATTAATGTTCACATTTCTGCTGCTGCTTGAACCAATGTTTAACTTTCACACTAAACCTCTTTAGTTCTGTTTGGGATTTAATTTGTGATGGTAAAGAATTCCATAGGTGTGTACATTGCACTGAGAGGGATGATTGGCCAAATGTTGTCCTGCACCTTGGAATTTTACAGTTTTGCTTGGTTATGCTCCTTGTCATTGTCCTACAGTTGTCTGTCTTTTTAGAGATCTGAGACATCACTTGTGGGGCCAGTCCATTTAAGCACTTAAAAACAACTTTCAAAAGGAGAGCTTTATAAAATTGGAAAAAGTCAACAAATTGTATTTTTCAGTGATTTTGCAGTGGTGCCATTTTTGTGGTTTCTGGTCTAAAAATTTTTGACTGAAAATCATTTGACTGTCTTGGTTGTAACATTACACTCCCTCTCCTCTTCCGTGTATCTAACGTTACCTTGCCAATGCCTACGTCTATCATAGACATAATGAGGACGTAATGGAGGAGGGGGGAGTAGGCCTTTGGTGGGAGGTGGAGTTGCAGGAGGCGGGGGATGGGACTTTGGAGGGAGGAGGGAGTCGTGGATGTTCAAAAGTGTTGTGTGAAGTGCAAGAAAGGTAAGAGTTGCTTTAAAAGAGGTCAACAAAATATAACTCCACTGAAAAGAAGGCTAACAAAGACTATACAGGAACTCAACTAACAGACCAAACAGAATGAGACACTGGGGCAACATATATACTGGCTGATCAGACCAAACTTAATACACAGGGGGAAAACCATATAAACATCCACTAAAACTAATACAAAGAAACCCACCCCCCATGATGTCAGAGCTCTTGGTGTGGTCCATGGGAGGGCCTTCAGCATAAAGCCATGCTCTGCCTTCAGTAACATCTTTTGTCTGTCTCCAACCAGGAAATACCACATCAGCCAGGTAACTCAAAGAAAAGAGAAATGAATTAATACAAACAAATAGCAAAATGACAAACAATGTAAACTAAATGTGCGCGGTCCATACAGAAAACAGTGTGCTGTCAAAGTGCTAATAAACTGAACATGTGGTAATGGTATTTGTGAGTGTGTGAATGCTTCAACCTTTTGTGTGGCTGTGGGCCCAGCCATTACAGCCTCTCTTACCACCTTTCACTGAGACTGCCTCATCCTACAAACCTCCGATCTGCAGAACGAGACCAACCGTCAAAACTGTCCAGGTATGGAATGAGGAAGCTGCCTCTCTCCTGCAGGACTGTTTTGAAAGCACACACTGGGGAGAGAGCAGATCTAGAGGAATACACCTCAGCAGTACTGGCCTACATTCACTTCTGCACTGAGACAGTATTAACCATGAAAACCATCAGGGTGTTCCCGAACCAGAAGCCATGGATGGACAGCAATGTCCAATGCCTGCTCAAAGCTCAGGATGCTGCCTTCAGGACACATGATATGCTGACCTACACTGATGCTCGGAGGAATCTGAAAAAAGGCATCAGAGAGGCAAAACAAAGGTACAAACAGCAAATTGAAGGTCACTTCGAACAAAACAGCGCCCGCAGCATGTGGAGAGGTATTAAGAACCTCATGGACTATAAGTGGAGCAGTCCACAGATCAGCCAGGACAGCACACTGCCTGACACCCTATTGGGATTCACAGGACCACAGATGATTTATCATTTGGTAAAATCTAAACTGGAGATTTAAAGGCTTTTTCCTCTGCATGCTCTTTGATCTCCAAACAAAGAGAGCTATGTGACACCCATCTCCACAGGAGATCTCACCTCACACCTCAGCGAGACTCAAGTCCCAAAACTTGATTGGACAGGACCTTTACAGTGACATGTGACTCTGATGTCACAGGCATCTGTAGATCTGTGCTCCCTTCCAACAGATCTCTCTCTTGTTCTGGAGCTTCAACAGCTCACACCTCTTTCTGGCTGGGCCTGGAACAGCAGAGGCCCAAACCCTTGCTCCATAGCCCAAACCACTAAAGAGAGGGCAATTGATCACAGACTCTCTTGCAAACACAAGGTTTGCAACTAGCTTTCCAGCAACAAGGAACTAAGTGAGTTAGCACCCATCGTCTAACTCTGCTAAACCCTGAGCGACCGGCTTCCTAGGAGTTTCACCTTTGGAACAAAGGACCCAACAAAGACTGCACCTGGAACCATCTTCCCAGCCTTCTTCTGCCGGCTAACAAAGCAGCACACCACCAAGTGACTCTTTCTCCCATCCATTCAAGGATCGGTAACATAACAACTGGGCATAGCTTATCACAGCTTTACAGGCTAAGCAAGACTGTTTAACTTGTTGTATGTGATTTGATGCTGTTCACTGAGTTATTGTTGTGATAGATTGCAGTTAGGTCATTGATTAGTTGGCTTCGCCAAAGCTAAGTGTTTAGTTTGCTAATACTGTTCACAAACAGATTCTTGCACACAACTAAACAATCTCTGCACTAATCCAGATCGTTTGCAACACAAATCACATTCACATAGACTCATTAACAAATAGCCTTTCAACAGAGCTACACCCAAACAGGCATCTCAAAGTTCCCGCTTCTTTTCCTTTGTCTTTGTCCTGACCACACAGTCAGGCAAACACCTCCCCCTGAAGCCAGCCTTGATTCGGCCATTTTGGTAGTTCTCTGTTGTCAGCCATTTTGTTTTGTAGGCCAAACGACTCCTTGATCACCACACTCGCCTTTGTCTTTCTCTTCTTTCTCTCTCTCTCTGAGTGTTTTGGTTTGCTTTGCTAGTTTGTGAATAAATATAGCTAATTCTTTGGAATCATACCTGCTGTCTGTTTAATGTTGCATAAGAGTGAATGAATAGTCAACCTCTGCTGCGTCAAGAACTCCGAAATCCTTCAGGCTTTACTGTTAATTTTGGTTGTTGTCATTAATTTAATTATTAATCAAAACTCCAAATTAATAGTTTAGCCTATTTTATGAGACTGATATCTTTAACTGGCTATCATTTTTCCCTTTACGGGAATGGTGCCCCACGAGGTGATCTAATGTTAATTAAGTCACATTATTTAACATAATTATTAACTGAACCTTTTTTGCATGCTTTGAAACACAAAGCAGCAGTGCGGGAGCCCAGATGATCTCACCCGAGGAGAAGCCACTGCTCATCCTACAGCACCACCAAGTGAGAGCCTCTCTGAGGAGAATAAAAACTTCCAAAGCAGCAGGACCAGACAGGGTGTCAGGCTGTACACTGCAGTCATGTGCCGACCAACTAGCAGGAGTGTTCACAAACATCTTCAACCTCTCCCTACGACAAGCTGTCGTCCCCACCTGCCTCAAATCTATAATGATAATACCAGTACCAAAGAAGTCATTGGTGGTCTGCCTCAATGACTACCACCCAGTTGCCCTGACCCCGGTAGTGATGAAGTGCTTCGAAAGGATTGTTCTCTCCCACATCAGAGACATCATCCCTGTGGATCTGGATAGCCACCAGTTTGCCTACCAGAGGAACAGATCTACAGAGGATGCAATCTCAGTCGCACTTCACACAGCCTTGTCCCACCTGGAGCTTCCTAACACATACGCGTGGATGCTTTTCATAGACTTCAGCTCCGCTTTCAACACAGTAATCCCCCACAAACTCGTCCACAAACTCCACAGCCTGGGATTAACTACCTCACTCTGCACATGGATTATGGACTCTCGTCAGGATAGGCAAGCACATTTCCTCCAGCCTTCTTGTGAACACTGGGGTGCCACAGGGGTGTGTGCTCAGTCCAGTCCTGTTCACCTTTTTCACTCATGACTGTGCCCCCATCCACCCCTCCAATACTATAGTGAAGTTCACAGACGACACCAATATAGTGGCTCTCATCACAGATGGCGAGGAGACCCACTACAGAGAGGAGGTCCAGCATCTGGCTGAGTGGACACCTGTGCAATAATTGCCTTTATTTTGTATATCTATATACATTTTTATTTATATTCATTACAAGAGTTCATATACTTTTGTGTAATATCCACCCTTATTTATTTACATACATCCTCTATATTTTCAACACTGTGTGTTATTTTACTGTGTTAACATTTGTTCATACTTTATACTCTTATCTATAGTTCTAGTTTTTTATTGTAGTTCTGTTTTTTTTATCATAGTTCTGTTTTTTTTTTATTATAGTTCTAGTTTTTTATCCTTTATCTTTCTTACTGCTGCTGAACTGACAGTCACCAACTAAGTTTCATTGTATTTTTTTGCAATGAAAATAAAGTCTCTCATATCTTATGTCTTACAGTATGTCTTAGGAAACAACAGTTACCGTCTTTCTGGAGGGAAGTGATAACTAAGAAAACTTGGGAGGATAAAGGTATTACAACTCTTCAAGACTTTAATGGGGCAATCACCCTTCTGAAATTATAAGCGCTTGTCTCATTATAATATTGATAAATACTCTTTTTTCTACTTCAAAATAAAGTCAGGTTGTAAAGCCTACAGGGTTACCTTGGGGTCAGATTTAAAAGAACATCCTATTCTAAATAAGATACACAATGCTCCGAAATGTTGAATGGCATATTGATTTTCCAAAAATATATGCTTACATCAGGAATGAAAGCGTGGAATAGGGATATATCCGTCATTACTATGGACATTTTTGTCCATTTGAGCAAATTTTTCCTCTTTGTCTGGCCACTATTTTGGCTGTGTTCGTGCAACAAAGTTTTTGCAAATTTTTTTTCTCTCTCTTGACAAAGTTTGGAATTCAAATTTTAATTTTTCTAGAACACTAGAACACTGTGAAAAAGATTTACTACCCTTTTGGACAAAAATGTCCACCTGCAAAAAACTGCTATAAAAACTTAACAGATTAATATTTTTTTCTGCATAAAACTCTTAAACAACTTCAGCCCTGCTCAAAACTACCCAAAATTCAATCAGTTTGAGGATTTTAACCCTTTAAATGCCAGTTTAATTACTTGATGTCACTGTTATTATTTCTGGGAAAAAAAACAACAACACAAAATCTGTTATTTTCCATAAAACAAATGTTGGGTGGCTGGAAGATTTTTTTTTAAAAATCAGTCTTGGATATGTCAAAGATTAGCCAAAATACTGACTTAAATGCATTTATAGTTTTTGTGTAGCATCAGATTTAAAATTTACTATCCTCTTATGTCATTAAGGACAAAAATGTCGACTTCCAAATACTGCTAGAAAAATAATACAGATTAATATTTTTCCTGCTTTTTTGGGTTAAATCTTTTGATTAACTTCAGTCCTGATCAAAACTATCAAATATTGAATAATTATCAGGATTGTAACCCTTTAAATGCCAATGTTATTAAAATGTTATTTTCCATAAAACAAATGTTGGCGGGCTGGGGGATTGTTTTTTTTTTTTTTTTTATCAGTCTTGGATATGTCAAAGATTAGCCAAAATATTGACTTTGATGCATTATTAGTTTTTGTGTAGCATCAGATTTCAAATGTACTACCCTCAAGTCATTTGTGGACAAAAATGTCCCATTGAGTCCCATTAAAACCACATTTTTTAATATCATAGCTATGAGAAAATATATTCATGCGTTCTGTATCATTGGGGTTTCATTTTTGAGAATTATAGTACAATTTGTAATTTTTACTGTTCACAACAAAATTAGCCATGTCCCCATTACAGGCCTATGCATAAAAATGCTTGTCATTTCATTAGTTTAGCTAAGTAGGCTATTTTAAGAAAGTGTGTGTGTGTGTGTGTGTGTGTGTGTTTGCTGTTTCATGTGTCTTTGAAGTAGACAGATTGACCTTAGGTTGACCTTATTGTAGAACTTGTAATGTCTGATAAAGTTACTTTAGTATACTGTCATACACAGCCAAACAACGGCTAATGAGTTTATGCACCTGGCTGAAGTCCTGTCACAATCAAGAAAACAAAAATCAGTTGTGGTGAAAGCCGATGCATCATACTGTAGTGGTATGAGATACCACTGCCACGCTTAACACAAGTCGCGGCTTCACCACGCCCTTTCTGGGCTATTAGCCTATCAACATTCAGGCGAAGGGGATAAAGGAGGGCCGTGTCCCTCCTCCTGACCTCTCGCTTCCTGCCTCTTCGCCCTGCCCACTTCCAGGTCGTTGCACTCACCGCTCACTGCAGAACACAGGTATGCACACCTTAGCATTGTATTTACATTCGGCTGCGTGTTATGTATCTGAAACCGTAATCTTTTTATTAGGTCCGGCGTCTCACCTGCAGTCGAGGCGATTATCCAGGGTGGTCTATCGCTGCTGACCAGAGCATAGCCTGCTGCACGTGGGATACGCGGTGGCTGCCTTCCCCTGCCGCAGTGACTCTCTTCACCCCTCTCCCTCTTTGGGCGGACGCCGGTTCTACCCAGCTGGCCACCGGAACACACGGATGCTAAGTTAAGTAGGAGCATTGCTGTTTAATTATGGTCTTTTAGCCACGGCTACTGCTACCGTTGCTACCGCTGCTACTACTCTTAGCCACGGTTGCTGCTGCCGCTGCTACCACTGCTCCCGATCAGTGGGACGCCACGAGCTCCATCAGGACTTTCAGCCACCCATGTGGACTGGGCTGTGTGTGTGTGCGTGTGTATGTGCGTGTGTATGTGTGCGTGTTAATCAAGGTTTGGCTTAATTGTTTTGTTTATTTTCTTATTTAATTATTGGTCGATTCGCTTGAATTTCTTAGTTTAGTTCCTTGTTTTGTTTTGGGGAATTTATTGTAATTAAGTTTCATTTGGGAGGGGAACTCCACAGTTTGAGTTCTCAGTTATTTGTGTTATATCAGTTATGATGATTAACTGTTGAGTTGATATCTCTGGCCAGAGACTCCTTAGTTTCCTTTGTGTTTCTTTTGTTTGGTTGATTTATTATTGATCTAAATCCATATTTGTCAGTTTATTAATTCATTACAATTTGTTTTCTTATGTTATGGGATATTGTTTGTTTTCTTTTTTTCTTATCCTTGAGCCTTGACTGTGTCTCTCCTTTTTCCCCTACAGCTGAAGGCCGACGGTGGTGGTGATGGTTTCCCTGGGTGGTGGTGATCCCCTGTGTGCTGTGTGACCCCTGTTCAAGATTTGCTTTGTGTGCACTTCACGTTTTTGCTGTGTGTTTGGGGTGTTCTCCCTTTTCTTTTTGGACTTCACTCCCCCTTGTCACCCCCTCCTCCAGCCGGTAAGCCTCAGTCTGTATCCCCTTCCTTTAGTTGGGCTCTCTTCTCCTTTTTGGTTATTAAACCCCGTTGTTTTAACTAATAAAATACTTTTTTTATGATCATTGAACTCCGTCTCCTGCCCTTCCTGAGTGAACGAACCTGAGTGTCTTTCTGGTGATAGTTCACCTTTAATATGGGTCCTTGGGCCCTACCCCAAGGTGGCGTTGTCGGTAAAGAGATCCCCTAATATATAAATTAATAATCACCCCCTCGTGTTGCCACAATACAAAAACTAAGAGACAAAATAAAATAACCATCTCGAAACAAACAACAAAAGAACAGCACTAAATTCTAACAAGAGACCACACCATCTGCACCGTTAAAGAGTGCTAAATATAAATTAAAGGATTTGCCTTAATGTAACGTGTCATGTTCGACATGGAGACTTTAATGTAGTGTGCTCCTATCCTCTTGGTGTCTTTCTTCTTTTTTGTCTTTATCCTTAGCTGTCTGTCGATCAACTTCTTCATTATTTTTCATTCATTTTTGTTAGCTCTTTAAATTGTTCTCTTCTTGTATCATGTCCCAGATTCAACATCTAATGAGCTGAATCAGCTTAACAGAAAGAGGATTATAACTCAGATCAAGAATTCATTTCCGTCAATTTGGACAGTTTAGCCTTAAGAACTTTCCTCAAGGCAAAAAAGACTCCTGCAAATATTCAGCATGACACTGTTGCTGTAGATTTGTTGAATGCACATCCATGATGCGAATCTCGTGTTGAGATCTGGTGACTGTGGAGGCCATTTGAGTACATTGAACACAAGGGACCAGTTTGAGATGATTTGAGCTTTGTGACATGGCGTATTATCCTGCTGGAAGTAGCCCCAGAAGATGGGTACACTGTGGTCATAAAGGGATGCACTCAGTCAGCAAAAATACTCAGGTAGGCTGTGGCACGCTCAGTTGTTACTAAGGGGCCCAAAGCATGCCAAGAAAATATCCCCCCCACCATTAAACCACCAGCTTGAACCTTTGATACAAGGCAGAATGGATCCATGCTTTCATGTTTTTTTATGCCCAGTTCTGACCCTACCATCTGAATGCCACAGCAGAAATCAAGACTCCTCAGTCCAGGCAACATTTCTCCAATCTTACATTGTCCAATTCTAGTGAGCCCTTGTGAATTGTAGCCTCGGTGAGGTGACGGGCTACAGCAGCAGAAGACCACAATGGGTGCCGCTCCTATCTGCTTTAAGGTTCAACGTATTGTTCTTTCGGAGATGGTCTTTTGCATACCTTGGTTTTAACGAGTCATTATTTGAGTTACTGTTGCCTGTCAATCATCTTTAACCAGTCTCGCCATTTTCCTCTGACATCTGGCAATAACAAGGCATTTTCACCCAGAGAACTGCCGCTCACTGGATATTTACTCTTTTTCGGACTATCCTCTGTAAACCCTAGAGATGGTTGTGCTTGAAAATTCCAGTAGATCAGCAGTTTCTGAAATACTCAGACTAGCCCGTCTGGCACCAACAACCACGCAAAGTGCAAAGTCACTTATATCACCAAAGCATTGTGACACTTAGTCTGAACTTCAGAAGGTCGTCTTGAACATGTCTACATGCCTAAATGCATTGAGTTGCTACCACATGATTGGCCGATTAGCTATTTGCATTAACAAGCAGTAGAACAGGTGTACCTAATAAAGTGGCCGGTAAGTGCACATTTGATAATAATAACAATAATATTTAATTTTATTTATAGAGTGCTTTTTAAGGATCTCAAAGATGCTTTACAGTGGTTAAAAAATATCATTCACACATTAAAAGCCATTTTGAAAAGATGTGTTTTGAGTAGTGATTTGAACTGGGAAAGGTCAGTGCAGTCTCAAATGTGTTTGGGGAGAGTGTTCCAGAGGGAGGGGGCAGCTATGGAGAAGGCTCTGCTGCCCCAGGTTCGGTGCTTGGTCCTGAATGGTGGAGTCAGGAGGTTTGCCTCAGACGAGCTGAGGCCGTGGGAAGGAGTGTGGCAGTGGAGCAGGTCAGTGAGGTAGGAGGGGGCCTGGTTATGGAGGGCTTTATAAATGAGGAGAAGGACTCTGAATTGGATGCGTTGTGGGACAGGGAGCCAGTGGTAGTTCTGAAGGACAGGGTTGATGTGATCGCGAGTTCTGGATGTATTGGAGTTCATTTAGAGGTTTGGATGGTGTACCTTAAAGAATGCTATTACAGGAGTCAATTCTGGATGTGATGAAGGCATGGATGAGAGTTTCAGCAGCAGTGGGGGAGAGCGATGGGCTGAGACGAGCTATGTTTTTTAGGTGGAAGAAGGCAGTACTGGTGATGTGATTGACGTTTTTCTTGAAAGAGAGGTTGTTGTCGAAAATGACTCTGAGATTGCAGATGTGTGGGCAGGAATGTAGGGTGGAATTGTGAGAAATGGTGAGGCAGAAGTTGTAAGAGGTTTTGGTGAGGGATTTGGGACCGATGATGATCATGTCAGATTTTTCACGGTTCAGTTTGAGGAAGATGGCTTGCATCCAGGACTTGATGTCGTTGAGGCAGGTGGTCAGAGTGAGTTTCAGTGGTGATGGATGTAATGGAGATGTAGAGCTGGATGTCATCAGCATAGCAGTGGAAGTTGAGACCATGGCTGCGAATGATTTTGCCAAGGTGGAGCATGTAATGGATGAATAGGGGGGACCAAGCACCGAACCCTGGGGGGTGCCTTGGGCCAGAGGAGCAAGGGAAGTGCAGTTGTTAATATTGATGAACACATGTTGGTTTGTGAGGTATGACCTTAGCCAGGAGAGGGCAGTACTGGTGAGGTTGAGGGAAGATTCGAGATGGGAAATGAGAATTGCATGGATGATTGTGTCAAAGGCTGCTGTATGGTCAAGAAGGATAGGAATTGAGAGGTGTCCGCAGTCTGAGGTGAGGAGGAGATTGTTAGTGACTTTGAGGAGTTCGGTTTCCGTGCTGTGCTATGAGTGGAAGCCAGATTGAAACGGTTCAAACAGGTCATTTAAGTTGAGAGGCAACAGCATGTTCCAGTATTTTTGACAGAAAGGGGAGATTAGATACAGGTTGGAAACTGTGGCAGAGGGTATGTTGCTGTAGATGGAGTCAATTTTTGCCTGGAAAAATGAAAAGAAAGAGTTAGACTTGTCAACTGTGAGGGATGTGGAGGTGTTGTCAAAGGGTTTGTTAAGTTTGTTTATGGTGGAGAAGAGGGCAAATCAAGTACGCTAGTTCTCCCTTTCATGTTTCCATACATCTTTCCCAAAACCACAAAAGAAAGAAGGGAAACAGGAAAAGGTAATAATAATAATATTAATTAGTAGCATCCTACAAACTAAAGGGCTGAGAGAGAGAGACAGAGACAGACAGAGACAGAGACAGAGAGAACCATGGCCTCTTCCAAGGATCTGAAGTTCGTCACTTTTCCTCCATCCTGTACACACAGTGTTGCCAGGTGTCGCATATAGTTCTTGATATTCAGCCGGTGTAGTTGTTGTCTTAATGGCCAAAACTCGGTCCGCCTTGAACAAAGCTGTGCAGACATATCCGGCACCACTCTTGAGATTGCTCCCCTCTTGTTTCTCTCTGGTCATTTCCAAAATCTTTCTTCTGAAAATGATGTAATCTGAATATAATAGCCCGAGGGTATTTTGTATTGTCTTTATTTGGTCCAACGCGGTGCGCTCTCTCAAAATCCTCTTCTTTAAGAGTTATGCTCCATTTCTCCTCCAAGAATTTAACCAAGAAGGAAATCATTGGCATTTCATTTTCTTCTTTCTCTGGAGTCTCACATTGTTTTGTTCCATTCACCTGCACCCTGCTAGCCAGCCATGCCTCCCTCATCAAGACAACTCCTCTTACCTGCCTCCACAGCTGCAGCTCATCAGCCAATCAGCCTGGTATATAAGCCTCTCCAGCAGACACACTCTTTGCCAGATTGTCTGGCCAGACATGGACCAAGCGCACACTACCCCACTGCAGTCTGCCTGGAGAGACTGGAGATGCAGCTCCAACAGCACGAGGCGCTGCTAGCCGCCATCACAGCCGATGTTCAGCAAGCAGCAGCTTAGCAAGAACAGGCATTCTCCACACTAGCCACCCAGATCCAGCAGCTCATCACAGCACTAGCCCAGTCCACCGCTCTGCCATCCTCCCCTGCTCCGCCTTCGCCTGCACCCACACCTGCATCATCCATCCATCCTCGTCTCCAGCTGGGGCGGGTTTCTTCTTTGTGGAGAAGAAGGACAAGTCATTCCGCCCCTGCAGCGACTACTGTGAACTGAATGACATCACTGTCAAGAACCGGTACCCCCTGCATCTCATCTCGTCGGCCTTTGAGCTCCTGGAGAGGGCCACCATGTTCACCAAGCTCGACCTACGCAACACCTACCAACTGGTCAGGATCCAAGAGGGGGATGAATGGAAGACGGCATTCAACACTCCCACTGGCCACTATGAGGACTTGGTGATGCCCTTTGGCCTCACCAATGCCCCTTCCGTCTTCCAGGCTCTGGTCAACATCCTGATCTTCTCCCAGTCCAGAGATGAGCTTGAGCACCATGTCCAGGCAGTCCTCGAGCATCTCCTGGAGAACTCACTCTTTGTCAAGGCTGAGAAATGTGAGTTCCACACCAAATGGACCCAGCCAAGGTCTCTGCCATCACCACTTGGCTTGCTCCGGTCTCTCGCAAGCAACTCCAGTGTTTCCTGGGCTTTGCCAACTTTTATTGGAGATTCATCAGGGGCTATGGCATGGTGGCTGCCCCTCTCATGGCCCTCACCTCTTCCAAGGTGCCTTTCATTGGACCTCCGCCCCCGCTGAAGCCCTCCAAGCTCTGACCCTGAGAGACAGTTCGTGGTCGAGGTGGACGCCTCTGACTCTGGGGTTTGGGCTGCTGTATCCCAGAGTGCCGCCTCCAACTAGAAGCTGCATCCCTGCACCTTCTTCTCCAGATGCCTGACTCCTGCTGAGAGGAATTATGACATTGGGAACAGGGAGCCATCAAGCTGGCTTTGGAGGAGTGGCGCCATTGGCTTGAGGGAACCAAGCTACCGTTCCTGGTGTGGACCGACCACAAGAACCTTGAGTACATCAAGTCTGTTAAAAGACTGAATTTCTGCCATGCTCGGTGGCCATTGTTCCAAACCCGATTCAACTTCTCCCTCTCTTATTGACTAGGGTTCTGCAACATCAAGCCCGATGCCTTGTCCCGGCAGTTTCAGGAGGATGAGGGAGATGCAATTGACCCTGACACTATTCTGCCCTCCTCTCGCCACATTTACCTGGGAGGTGGAGGAGAGAGTCAGGGCCACCACCCAAGACCAACCAGGGCCCAAGTCCTACCCTCCTGAACTCCTGTTCGTCGAGTCTCGTCTCTGGTCTGAGGTCCGCCATTGGGCCCAAAGTTCTCGGCTTAACTGTTATCCAGGGATCCAGTGCACCAAAGAGGTTGTCCAATAATGCTTTTGGTAGGCCTCCCTGGATGAGGACACCCGGGAGTTTGTCAATGCCTGTCCGACCTGTAACCAACAGAAGACGTCTAGCCAGGCCCCCGCCTGTGCCTCATCGCGCCTGGTCCCACATCTCTTTGGACTTTGTCACCAGTCTGCCACCGTCCAGTGGCAACACCACCATCCTAACGGTGGTGGACTGGTTCAGCAAGATGGCCCACTTTGTGCCTCTGCCCAAGCTCCCGTCTGCCAAGGAGACGGCTCATCAGCTTCTTACCCGCGTAGTCCGTCTCCATGGCATCCCAGTGGATGTGGTCTCTGACAGCTGCCCCCAGTTTGCCTCTGTTTTCTGAAGGGAGTTCTGCTCGCTCCTGGGGGCCACCATCAGCCTGTAGTCGGGATTCCACCCTCAATCCAATGACCAGACCGAGCGCATGAACCAGGAGATCAAGACAACCCTCCACTGCATGACATCTTAACACCCGTCATCCTGGTCCGAACAGCTCCTGTGGGTAGAAAATGCCCATAATACCCTGACCAGCTCTGCTACAGGCCTCCCTTTCAATGCGTCTAAGGGTTCCAGCCACCCCTTGAGAGAGAGGCATCTTGCCTATCCATCCAGGCTTTCATCCACCTTTGCCGCAGGACCTGGACTCGAGCCAGAGCTGCCCTCCTCCGAGCCATTGGTCACTATGCCACCGCATCCAACCGTAACCGCTCCAAGGTTCTGGAGTACCAGCCTGGACAGAAGGTCTGGCTCTCCACCCCTGATCTTCCTCTGCGGGTGGAGTCCAAGAAGCTTGCTCCCCGGTTCATCGGTCCTTTCGAAAGGAGAAGGTCATCAACCCAGCAGCAGTTCATCTCAAACTCCCCAGATCCATGTGCATTCATCCCACATTCCATGTTTCCAAGGTCAAGACAGTTCGAGAGAGTGCCCTGGTCCCTGCTGCTCCACCTCCTCTGCCTCCTCGCCTCATTGACGGGGGTTCTGCTTACACAGTCCTCCATATCCTGCGGTCCTATCAGCATGGGAGAGGCCTCCAGTACTTGGTGGACTGGGAGGGCTACGGTCCTGAGGAGAGGTCCTGGGTCCCCGCAAGACACATCTTGGATTCCCGCCTCATCTGGGAATTTCATTAGCGACATCCTGCTAAGCCTTACAAAACTTACAGTGCCCTCCCAGCCACCCCTCCTGTCTGAATCCTCTGACATTGACCCTGAAGAGGGTGACCTCGAAGCCCCCTCCTCCAAAGAAGACCACCCACGACTGGCTGCTCAGGAGGAGATGGATTTTGACCTCTCTGATGTGTATTTCCCTTCTATAAACAGCAGCAACATCCCTGCCCTGCCCCTCAAGGTGAGGGTATGTGTATCCTGTGGGAGTGGTCTGATTGAGTGAGTAATAGTCCCGGGGTTTGTGCCAGGTTTCAGTGAGACAGAGGAAATCCAGGTTATTTTCAATGATAAATTCATTCAGAATGAGGCTTTTGTTAGTAAGTGAGCAGGTGTTACGCAAGTCCAGTTTCAGGATGCTGGTGGTTGTTGTACGAGTCGGAGTTCTGTGGCAGAGTACAGCGCTGGCATGGTCCAGTCTGGGCTAACACTAGCATAAGGCTAGATTGCTAGGGCAATCAGGCAGAAGCTGGAGAAATGACTGCTCTGGTAGCAGGATGACGAAGCAAAGCTGTGGATAACTCCCAGGTGAGAGCTCCTTGGAAGGTAAAACTTTCAGCTGATCTTCAGATGCAGGTCCAGTAAAAGTGTTTGTATGGATAGGTGGATGATAGGTAGCTTGTAGCCATGGAATCACAGGACAGTTAACCGGCCATGCTATAAAATGAGATGCAAAGATAAAACAGCAAACAGCACTTTTCAGCCAGAATACGCCAGCGTCCACCATCTTGATAGCTCATGAGACCTTGGGGCCTTCTATTTGTATTTTGCACTTCATAAAAAATAAGATAAAGTAGACATTAGACTACTTATTAAGCTGTACAGTGTAGCACAATACAACTAAAAAGTAAACTCTGACATCTCTCCACTTTGTGCATGTATAGGTCCTGTTTGTGCATGTGTGTGTCTTTCAGACCTGTATGTTAATGACATAAGAGTGAAAAAATTGAATTTCCCCTCAGGGGGATTAATAAAGTGTATAAAAAAATAAACACATAAAGGATTATGTCCCCATAAAATAATCCCCTATGTAGCTGTCAACATCAAATGAAAATTATTTAAAGACACAATCTTAAAAATCTCCATTTCATTCTCCTTGGCAGCATCAGTGGTGGTAACGATAATTGCAGTGTTTCTTGGCAGACAATGTGGCTTAAAACCAGACTGGCAAATTTATTTATTTCAGCTAGTTTTATGAACCCTTGCAGCTAGCAAGATGAATGGGTTACCACACCTTAACCATGTGTGTATGTATGCCATAGACTGTGTGTGTGTGTGTGTGTGTGTGTGTGTGTTTGCAGTCTCACAGCAGTGATGTGCAACTTTGCAACCCAAATAGTGACAGTGACAAAAAGTGTACTAGAGAGATAAGATAAGATAGTGGCTCAACAAACATTTTTAATTTTCAAGATTATTACTTCAATTTTGTACTTTCATTTATAAACTTATATTACTACAATGACACAGTCAAAAGTAGTTTCTAACAATTGCATTCCCCTTGCTATTTTCTGTCTCTTCAAATAAAAACACTTAAAGTGATCCCACGCTGTCTACTCTATCAGTTGTTCTTCACATAGCTAGTGAACTGCACTGGAACTAATTTTCTCTCAGCACCCACAACTATGACTGACTTTGAGTCACTCTGCCTTTGTCCTTAGTATCTTGGTTTAGTGTCTGTCTGCATCTGTTTGGTAATCTCAGTTAACTAAAGCCAACATCTAGGTCCTTGCACAGCTGTTGACACCAGTGATGGGCAAAAATGAAGAAATCGTTTTGAAGAACTCTTTTTAGTGTCCAGTATATATCAGGTGAGCCTGTCAAACCTCCAAGTGCCCATGAATCCTTGACATGTTGTAACATAGAGCAGCAATGGCACTTAATGAACGACTCCGATTTGATTCAACACCTGCGCCAGCCAATTCATGTGCTCCTCCAATGGTTGTTCTTCTGACTTTGGTGTGGTCATGAGCTTTTAGTTGTAATGTGGAAACAGCATGAACACTTTAACAGAGGGTCACAGAGGAAGTGGTGCCATATTTTGCAAAAACATTCGAAACTGGAAAGGTTCGATATATTTACGTGTCAACTTGGAGGAAACAATACTCTGGAAAGAATTGGTCCCCCCATCACTTGTTGACACGAAGAGAGGACCGTGGCTGACCTCACCAAGCTGGCTCAATCATGCAGTCAAGAGAGCAACACTGCAGGGATCGTGTTGACTGTGACAAATCAGGCTCATCTGAGTTTTCCGGTACAAAAATGTACAAATCGTAAGATAGTGAAGAAATGGCCTGTCTTACTCTGTCTCTGATTGGCTTACCCTGACATTCTTCACCTAACTCAAACCAATCCTACTTCTCTTGCATAACTCTAACCAACCCAACCAACGAAGGCAAGGAATATTAGTGAATCATAGGGAGAAAAGGACAGGTCATTTCTTTGCTATCGTATGACTCGCAGATTTGCTTCCAGTATGGCCTGCAGCTCTTTCTTGGTGAATGACAGCGAAAGCATTTCTCGTATCTCTTGACTTTAATGCAACCCTCAAGACCAAAAATTATTTACTGGTATGATATGAAATGCCATGACATTGTGTTGGGAACATAGACTGTATATAAAGATGGATGATGCATCTACACTTACCTCTAATGTACAGAAGTGAAGCTAAAATATCCCAGATATGGCCGCTGCCATCTTCCTCTGGTGATGTCATTTGGAGCCAGTGGCATCAAGTTTCCCACCCATACACCTGTCCAACCTTTCGCAAGCAACACCACTGAATACAAAACCACTGATAGGCCCCCACAGTTGTCAATCATTGGTGTAAAATTCTTGTTTTATAGCATTAAGTAACTAATTAAAAACAAACTTATCAGAAAAAAACATTTGAACATACAGCAGTGTGATAAAAGCTACCTTAAATGACTGAAACCATCTTTGGGAATAATGTGTTTGACATTTACTTTGAGTTTTTAGTTTGGCCCATGTCTCATCCAATAACAGGGAGTGGGCGGGCTTTATAACCTAAACTGCAGCGGGGGGAGATCCAAATGTTTCGGCTTGACTTTTGAGGAGCTGTCATGTCATTTATCTTTGTAAACAGTCTATGGCTGGGAAGTCATTTTGAAACATTTTATCATCAACAGTAGTAGTACATCCCTCTGCTGACCAGAGATGGAATATAAAGACATACATTTACTTATGTGCTGTACTTAAGTACAGATTTGTGGTACTATTACTTTGAGTAATTTAGTCTCATGCCACTTTCTACTTTTACCCCACTACACTTCAAAGGGAAATATTGCACTTTTAACTCCTCTGCTGTTATTTGATAACTTTAGTTACTTGTTACTTTACAATCAAGATTTTTTTGCACAAACCATATGAAAATATACAAGTGCAGCTAAAACATTTAGTCAGTTCATAAGAAAATGAATTGGCAATGATGGTTTAAATTATTTTTCATTCAAAAACATTTCCTGTTTCAGCTTCTAAAATATGACAACTTGCTGCTTTTCTGTGTGTTTTGATTACTGGGATGTATTAAATCAATTTAAACTTTTCTGCATGAGTACGTTTATTTTTAATACTTAAATACATTTTTCACTATTTTTTTTGTGGCACCTCTTCAATTCTTTGGCATGTTCTAGAGTATTTGCACATGCCACAATACATGCCCTTACATGGTGTTTAGGGGGTGTTACCTCTGCTAATAGGTTACCTATGATCAAGTGAGATTCATCATTCAGCACACTGGGTAAGGGCAGATTTGGATCATGAAGAACATTTGGTGCATCTGGAGTTCGCTTCTCTTATTTTCTTTGTTTTATCTTAATACAAAAATGTAAGAAAAGTTTCAGAGACTGTTGCTGCATCAGGCTCAATGTTTCTGTGGTGCAATGCCAGTTCTGCATTAAATGAGCTTGCGAAAGGTCAGCTACTGTGGACCACTATCACTCAACATAATGTATCCCTCAGATTCAGATACATTTTGTCGACAGAGATGGTAATTTACTAAAGTTTGTGTAGGCGATGTACATAACACTCAATGCATCCATTATACCTCGTCCTACAAAACCTCTGTGTGTATGTGAGAGAGTGGAATGAATGTTGTCATTAAAGAGTTCACCAGTAGGACCTTTTCTCCAAATCTTGGTGTGTTACTTTAATATTCATTTCCCTGATGGAAAGGTTAGCAGCATTGCTGTATAGTACTTGTGTTAACATGTGTCATCAGTGTGTGGGCTGAGCTGTTCAATTAATGGGAGAATTATATACAGTAGTTCCTACACATTCAACCACAGGTCCATGAAGTGCTTTATATTTATCTCTATATGCCCTTGCTGACTCTTTAATCACAGCAGAGAGCTCTACTTAACTCTCATGGCACAACATCACTGCTACTTCTGTAGCTTCTAGGTTCGCTTCCATGTTGTTTTACTTTACATTGATATGAACTCATGCAAATAAAAATTGCTATTCAAGGCTACGGGAGGTCTTGTTTGTTTGTTTGTTGTTGTTGTTGTTTTTTTTTTTGTTTTTTTTTACAAATTTTAGATAGACCTCCTTGGATTAAAAACTGATACTGTGGGCGTTTCCAAAACCAGACCCTACCCACTCCCGTTCCACTGTGGAGTCATTCACAGCTAAATGAAGCACCCTTCATCAAGGTGTAGGGTATAAATACAGCAACAAGCTTTGGGATAGACTGCCCTCTCTCCGGAGGAACTGTCATAACTTTTTGTAACCATGGAGAAAAAATTAACTTGCTGCTGTTGTTTAGCTGAATTTTAGCGGAATTTTTGTATTATCTTTTTATCATTAAAAGACACAAAACATGAGATAAATTAAGATATAAATTAGGGCAGCACAATAATATCAGCATGTCAACAGTATCAGCTTTGACATTTTTAAATTTAAAATAAGCTTCTTTGGTGGCATTTCTTGTCTTTTTTTCTTCATAACACGACTGTTTTCTAGTGACTTAAGATGGATATAGTTTATCCTAAATACAATTTAACCTTTTACATGTTAATGTTTGCATGGCATTAGCATGTTAAATCATGACATATGCCTATAAATATCTTTCTTAGTTTGAGCAGTTCACATTTGTGGGGTTGGTCGCAGATTTTTTTTTGTACGGAGCATCTTCCATGACAAACACAATACAGCACATGGTCAGTTAGTCAGTATCGATGAGGACTCACCATTGGAGGGCTTTCTAAGCACTTCTATTTCTCACCAGTTGGTTTGGGACAGCACTTAATTTGGTGGACCCTCTGTGTGAACATGGAACAGGAGTGAAAGTCGGTAGGGAGAGGGTGTAGGGGGTGGTTTGTTAAAGGCCCTGTATCTGTTTAAGTTGTCCTGTCAGTAGTCTCTTGTGGTCTAATCCTTTTTGGGTTGTGGTAACATTTTTTCATTGCAGTACCAGTGGCCAGTATTACCAAGGCAGAGAAGGCATGTTACACCCACGTGCTAAGCAGAGCCTCACAGAGCATGGCTGTAGGCTTTTATTAGCTGAAGAAAACAATCCTTCCAATGGACTGGTTGACCACTTGACCTTGGGAAAAGAGCTACCTGATTTATTAACCATTTATAAAGCCATGAGTTACAACTTGTAAACCAAAGAGTGCCTAATGGAAGAGTGGTACTAAAAAAGCAGTAAAACACAGTTTTTGCAAAGGGTTTCCCTGGTAAGAAGAAGTAAAAAATCTACTGTCATAGTTGCCTTTTAATCAAATCCATGCAAATCCAGTATGCATATGCCAATCTTTAACATTGTGAGTGTGTAGTGCCTCCTTAAATTGGAGCAACTGTAACTGTGCGCTAAAATTAAGCATTTATTAAAAGTAACACTTCATGTGCTGGGCAGAAGCTGTCATGAGCTATATTGAGACCAAACGTTTTGTACTTGAAAAAATAAAATTTGAAACTGAAAATTCAAGTTTTGATCTTGAATTTTGATAAATCAATGTATTCAAAATAAAAATAAGTGTACAAAAAGTTTTTTCAGGTTAAATATAATTATGATTAACTCTGGTAATTGTTTTGAACAAATTATTTATTTTCATTTTTCACTTTCTTATATTTCGATATTTGAGATCCTATTTCTTTCAGTTGCACATTTTATCTTTTCAGATTCAGATCTTAATTTTTACGGTTTCAAATTATTTTTTTCTGTTTTCAGATCTTTCTTTTTATTTTCAGATCTTTTCAGTTTCAGACTTTTGGCCCTGATCGAGCGTGGGGGCGTGGCATCAACTGAGAGGGGTGTGGAATCATGACAAACAGCTTAACAAAAAGTCTAGGGACCTTCCCCTATCACGTTGCCTTCAGCCTTCAACGTAGGAACTGAACAGATCTTCTTCATAACTTTGTAATTACTTAAACGGTTTGAATTTTATGGCCTCTTCAAGGTGACGTGCCACAAAACCAAAAACTGGCTTGTTTGTCTCATTGAGACCTACAAATCACGCACTGACACCCCTGACCTAAATCCAACAGGAAGTGAGCTAGTGCCTCTGAAATTAACATGAGCAAATGTGGAGAAATTGTCCTCGGCTGAAGGGCGAGGACCCTATTGTTTTTGGTGCGTTTATTATTATTATTATTCTTTCTTTCTTTCTTTCTTTCTTTCTTTCTTTCTTTCTTTCTCCTGCTGCCTCTTTGAGGTTGAATTTGACCCCCTAAACATGCTCACATCCTGACTTGCTCTGATGTCATGCACACTTGAGCAACGATAACCTCACGAGATTGAGGCGGACACAGTTTTCTGAGGCAGGCACCGCAGTTGCTCTCCACCAACTGCAAGACCCAGGGCATGATGGGAAACGCCTGGTTCTCACCTGATCTAACAGCTGATTGATTTAGATTTTGACTCTACGATATGACGTTTTACAAAAACTTTTCTATTTTGTTGAACTGGAGTTATTTTAATTTTATTTGTCTGATTTTGCTACTGCTACAAATAAAATGTCTACACACAAAACAGTATTTTAATGTTAACATAGGACAACATACCTCTATATTAGGCTTTCTTTTCCTCCTCATCTTCCCTGTTTCTTCCTTGCATAAGTGAAGTCTTGGAGCTTTTTCCATTATGAAATAAAATGTGAAAATAGATATCTGCCTCTTGACAGTCTAGCAATCTCTCTGACACTGTGATGCACACCAAACCCCACCTTTCAGGCTGCACAGTAGAAATGCAGGTCAGGGCAGATGAAAAAATGTTTATTTATTTCTTGGTTCATTTGTTATTGCAATGAAGAAAATTTAAATTTATTTATTTTTTCCTTTTAGGGCGATGAGCGCCCAACAGACAGTGGCACCCTATGCTACTGCCTATGAGGCAGGTCTAAGACCTGCTGTGAACTCTGTTGTGTTTCGTATGTATGAGAGTGTTTCAACTGTGTATGTAAAACGCATTTCACTTGTTTGTGTGAGAAGATTTCAGTAGTGTATGTAAGAACAATTCAGTAGTGTATATGAGAGCATTTCAGTAGTGTGTGTGAGAACATTTCAGTAGTGTATATAGGAGCTTTTCAGTAGTGTGTGTGAGAGCATTTCAGTAGTATTTATGAGAGCGTTTCAGTAGTGTATGTGAGAGCATTTCAGTAGTGTGTGTGAGAGCATTTCAATGGTTTATATGAGAGCATTTCAGTAGTGTGTGTGAGAGCATTTTACTTGTATGGATGAGAGCATTTCAGTAGTGGGTGTGAGAGCATTTCAGTAGTGTATGTAAGAGCATTTCACATTTGTGTGTGGGAGGTAATTCTGAATAATGTCCCTGGGGGCCCCCCATAATATACTGTAAGGTTAATGTAATCTAATGGAGGCTAACAAGAATTTTTTTTGTTTGTTTGTTTGTTTTACACACATATACACACACACACACACACACACACACACACACACACACACACACATACGAAGCGCGAGCTTCTCAGCCAGCATTGCTGCGTAGATGACGGGGGTGGAGGTGGTATTTTTTGTTAGGGTTTTATATTGGTAGAATTAAACAAATTCTGCAGATCTGATACCGAATCAGATGCCTGGAACAACTTTAGCAGTTATACCTGGCCGAGACCATGGAGCTATTAGCCAGACCGATAGCCGAGACCGAGACAATTCCGAGTCCAGTGAGGCACGAGACCGAGACAAGTGCAAGACTTCAAAAAAGTGGTCTCGAGACCGGACTCGAGTACTACAGCCCTAACTACAACATTGCTGAAACATTAAAAAACAAAGTGTCAACATATCTGCTAAATAATAATGTACAAATATTACATACCTGTGGTCTGCAGAAACATACAATAGCCCATTTCCCTCCAACATTTCCAGGAACTTTTATTACCAGGAATTTATTTACCTGGGTCAAAGAATTCCTGGTAATCTGTGTGGTTTGCGTTTCCACCTCACCTCAAGTTCTGGAAAATTTAATCAAATTAGCGTGATGACGTAGATGATTTGGCATGTGCCTTGTATTTGGCTCCGTCAGCTTGGCTGGTTACATGCTGGTAGAGAGTTGGGACTGTTTGTCTCAGCGAGCAGCTAAGTTTAAAAGTATTTTAAGATACGTGTCAAATTAAGTTAGTTTACATATAGACAGCTGTCATTTGAGCTTATTAGGAACAATTCACTATCAGCTGAACTAGCATGCTGTTCTTGTGTAAGACATAACATTAGTGTCGGTGGATGAGAGACTGTGGACAGAGCACACTGAATATCATTGTCTACATGTTTACATGTTCATGCTGCTGAACACATGTATTGATAAAGTATTGGCTTCTTACTCATTAAGGTTTAATGTCACTTACAGTAGCGAGTGTAGCTGCTGTCAACTTGAGTCATTTTCGAGTTATCTTCACTTTGGTTCCACCACGGCCGCTCAACTGTTCACCGGTTACCGTGTGGCGTCAATGTGTGTGTGTGTCTGTGGATGTGTGTAGAGGAGATCAGCGGCTGCACCGTTAGTGCTGATCAATACTATGGTCTTTAATATTTTAGCTCTGGGGCTAATTTAGTACCAGGTTTCAGTACCCATCCTTCATCAAAACAAAAACAAAGTGGAGCTTGAAGAAATGAAATAAAGTTTGTGGTGGCTGCCCGTACCAGGAAGTGCGGAATGCTGCAAGTGTGTGCTCCAACGATCAGTGTTCTTCGGCAAACATCTCCGCCCCTCAAGAATTCCAGGTAATCTGAAAAGTCCTACCCTCCTACTAGGTACTTTTTCCAGGGTAAATTTGGGGTTGAGGGAAAGTTTTTTTACCCTGGTAAACCTGTCATTTGCTGTTGAGACTTTGCTGGTGCTGCTTAAGCCGCTACTAGCACCTGCGCTTGCTTGATTGTCATCCACTTTAGTCTAAACATAGCTGCTCAAAATATTCTCCTCTGGACCTGCACTTCTCTTCCCAAAAGTTAATTATTTGGAGCCATGGTTGCAGTGTATTTAATCCATTCATTTTGCCTCTGCTTGCTATTTTGCCAGCACAGTTTAGCTCGTAACTAATCATGGACATATGCTGCTATGTTCATGAACATGACTTCGTAGCAGGCTGATATCCAATTCCGATTCCGATTTGTGCTCTAAAAAAAAAAAAAAAAAAAGGATCAGCACTCAGTGAATAACCTCCTAAGCCCTACGATAAGCTATTATGGCAAGGCTTAACTATACAGACCAGTGAGCAGTGACAACTAACATGTCTTTGGGGTCATCGGGTGGGAACCTCCTTTCACCGGTGTTTCGTCTAGTTGGTCCCACGACACCTCCAGGAGGCTAGACAGTGATCTCTGGCGTCCCAGAGACACTCCCCTAATGCCAGGTCTCACTGCTCCCCACACTAACCGAACAACCTCCTTTACCTTACCTATACTACCACAGAGGAGGTAGACCCAGGGAAGGAAGCCTTGTTAGGCTATCACACTCCCCCGCCGGGTTAGGCTGTACAGTCTACCTCCCCAAGACGAGCCCTCACAACAATGACACCTCCAGGAGGCTGGACAGTGATCTCAGCCGAAACAGCACTGCCACCTTCAACCAAACCCAGGCTCCGTTTATGCGAGCTCCAGGCAGAAGCAATGCTGATACTACCTTTACTAGCACATTCACCATACTCTATTTCACACGCTACATAGCATAACTACAATGTAAGCTAAAGTTAAAGGAGATAAATGAACTCACAGGATCAGCAAACACACTCACTTTGCAGCATGGTCTCAAACAAAATGGATTCAAATAGGCCACTCCCACACTTAAATAACCTTCCTCTTCCTGGATTTCCTCCTTACTTACACATGGCTTTCTCAGCCCAAACAGCACTGCCATCTTCAACCAAATCCAGGCTCCATACATGCGAGCTCCAGGCAGAAGCAATGCTGATACTAGCTTTCCTGTCACATTCACCATACTCTATTTCACACACTACATAGCATAACTCCAATATAAGCTACAGTTAAAGGAGATAAATAAACTTACAGGATCAGCAAACACTCACCTTGCCTCATGGCCTCAAACAAAATGGATTCCAATAGGCCACTCCCACACTTAAATACTTCCTCTTCCTGGATTTCTCCTGACAGGAAGTGGATCTCTCCACCTGATCTCAAGGAGTTATGTGCCCTGCTTAGTAGTTCCCCCTGCTGGCCCCCAGCTGACATTATTTCTTCTGTAATAGATAAACTGGCTGCATTTAATTGCTTCATCTGACATTTCCCTCACTGTCTTCCTCAAACTCTGTCCCCGCACTCCGAGTTCCCCCAGGAGTGAGACAGTTGATCTTGCTATGAATCCCCTACACCCCACTTCCACTGGACAAATCCTAGTCTTCCATCCTCGCTGCTCAGCTTCTGCTCCTAAGTCTGCATATCTAAGCTTTTTTCTTTCATAGGCTTCTTCCACTGAGTCTTCCCAAGGAACTGTCAGCTCAATGAAATAAACTATCTGTTGACTCACTGACCACAACACTAAGTCAGGCCTCTGCCTGGTACAGACTATTTCCTGAGGAACAACAAGCTTTCCCCCTAAATTTACTTGCATTTCCCAATCACAAGCACCTTCTAGGCAGCCACACCCTTGCCTCCTCACTAACTTATCCCTTCTGTATTTCTCTCCCTCACGGACAAACTGAATTACTAAGCCCCTATCCTTAACACCTTCTGAATTCACCTGTCTTCGTTTCCCTTCGATGCCTGCAGCTAAACATTTCAACACCTGATTATGTCGCCATGTATATCGGCCTTGTGACAAGCTAACTTTACAGCCTGACAAAATATGCTTTAAAGTTGCGGTACGTGAACACAATGGGCATGATGGGTCCTCATTTACCCACAGTTTTAGGTTCTGGGGGGTTGGTAACACATCGTATGTAGCCCCTACCAGGAATCTAATACGATTCTCCTCCATACTCCACAGGTCCCTCCAACTAAGCTTCCTCTTCTCTACACTTTCCCAATTCAACCACTGTCCCTGTTTAGCCTGGGCCACTACCTTTGCACCCCTTACTATCTCTTCCTGTCTGCGTATCTGTTCTACAACCAGCTTTCTTTTATCTTTGAGGCCTGCTGTATTCCATACCGGTTTACCTGAGCCAAGCCCCAGGCCTCCCCGGCCAAACTGAACATTACCTACAATCTCTGCATGTCTAAGAGCTGTCTCTGCCTCCTGAACTGCCGATCTTGGGTTCCACTTCCTCCCCTTGGTTGGATTTGGAACCACACTCCTAACTACCACGTCCTTACTCTTTTAATTTGAAACGAGAACTTTTCATTTGCAACAGGAAATGGCAGGCATATACCGATCTGGACTGTCATTCTCTTTGACTTTTGCTTTACAGAGCTGGCATGAGCTGTCCCCGTTGTTGCGGTTTAGTCCAAGAAGTCATGTAAATGCATGTTAAAATGAAGAACAACACACAGCAGAATGGAGCTGCTTTCTCTGGAGCTGAACCCACTGATCAAACTCTTTTTTGTTTGATTTAACACAACCTTTCTCTCCCTGTTCAGCTCCAGTCAGTAATGTATGTCCCAACATGGCTGGTGGGGGCTGCGCAGCCTGCGGCTGCTATCAGAGGAAGTTATGCCAATAACAATAGTTTGTAAACCATCCTGTTGGTGGCAGCACCCGTACTGACATTTTAACACACAATATTCACTTCTGTTTCAATCAGTGTCTTATTTCCACATTCTTTCAGAGCGGTGATGGCACCCACTCCGACACTGTAACACGTGGTAGTCAATAAAGTTTAAATAAATTTAAGGCTTGTGTCATACAGACACGGCTGTTCTTCAGACTAACAGATGAGGTGATCCTCTTTTTCCTCTGTCCAAAACTGCCATTTCACTGGTAGGTAGCAGGCTAGCTGGCTTGTTAATTCCACCATGCTTATTTTTTAAGTTACAGTGAAAGAATATGAGCTGAACAAAGTTGTCACTCATTTGATAATAGTGATGTGCTTTCCTACACTGTGACAGGAGTGGAGAATGAAGCATTGTTAAATTTTACTCATAAAGCAGCTGACTAGTTAGCTATCTGGTTTGATAATTCCACCATGCTGGCATGCTTCACTCGTTACAGAAAATTAATACAAGAATGCAGTAAAAAGAATACAGTAACACCACTGATTTTAATAATACAGGACCGTCAGCGTCCATGGCTCTGTCAGCCTGCTGTCAGTGCCTGTTTATTTCAAGAGAGCATCCACCAGTAGGAAAACATCAACACTCTATAATCACTCATTCTGACCAATGGTGTAACTTCATCACTCACTTATGACAGACTTTGCATTTATAGGGTTTGCCTCACCTCTGTGGTCCAGCCAAAAATATTACAGGAAAGGCAAAACTTATTAGGGGCCAAGCAGCCTAAGCTGCCAGGACCCTATTGTTATCCTGCATGTTCTTCTTCTTCTTCTTCTTCTTTCTTCTTCTTCTTCCGAGGAAATCCTTCTTCCCATGCGCAAAAAATCACCAAACTCTGCACAAAGGTCCAGTCCCATGCCAGATTGCCTCAGCTGCAAAAACAGGCCAACAGTCCTGATGGTGGCGCTACAGCAAGCCTCTAAAGTTCAAAGTTTTGAAAATTCACAACAAATCAACCATATGTGCTACAGATATGCAACTTTCACCAAAATGTAGCCCCAATACTGAAGAAACTTTTGTACATTTAAACCTATTGCAAATTATGAAGTCCATCACTGTTTTTTTTCAAAAACTGTAAAACATATTAAACCTATCTCCTCCCACAATTTTTGCTCAATTGACACCAAACTTGCTACAGAGCATCTTCAGACTGTCCTACACAAACAATCCACACAGATTTTTGATTTATCAAAAATTGAGCCTACAGTGCATCAAAATGTTTGACTGTACACGGTATTGTAAACATATACTTGCAAATTGTTGCTAAATATATTTTCAATGTTCAATAAAAAAATAACAAAATTTTGGAGTCATGGTAGATGATGTTTGGAAAATATCAGAGTTTTATCTCAAAAACTGAATTTTTTACAGCATTGTGAATTGTGAGTCAATGCAAAAATGGCATTTTTAAACATCAGTTTTTCACTTATGGAGCCAATAAATCACTGTTTATGACCAATGACCAACATCTCCATGCTGTCTAGATGCAATTTGTGTATTATCAGATTTTTGTCTTAATAATTGAATTTCTGACAGCCATTTGAAATCTGCCTTTACACACTAACAGCTGCTGTCTTGCACACAGGTGACTGGCTTAGTCAATTTGTGAAGCTACATGTGACATTTCCGTTTGCCAATTAGCTCAGTGAGATAGAGGATAGACTCACAAGTCAGTCTTTAGACGCTTTGCTTAACTAAAGACTGATGACTTTCTCCCTGATTTTGTGTTTAGATGGGCGGATACAATTTCAGAGTTTAAAAAAACTCCCTACGTTGCAGAACCAGTAGTAAATCTGCAGGGCGGTCCTTCGGTGGCTCGCTGAACTCTTGTGCTTGTAAACATAGTCCGACTAGAAACACGTGTAGCGGTACAAAATGGCTCAGCCGTGCTCGCAGAAAACTCCGTCAAAGTTAGTGGATGTTTGTCATGTTTGCGGCGACACATTCTCGCCAACTAAAAGAAACTAACATAATCTTTTACAAGGCCGTGACTCATCCGTCCGTCCGGACTATAGAGGCAATCGCCTTGTAAACAACAAGGCAATTGCCTCTATAGTCTGGGTAGAAAACCAGCAGAGCTTTTAGCTATATATAGGTACTATGTGAGGACAGGAGATCATGAATTTTGCCTCTAATAGTTAGAATTTTGTCATTATTCTGATTCTGATTCTGATTAAAAAAGCTCATAAAATCATTATTGCTAAGGGCTAAAGGAATACAAGGCTCAATAGAGCTGTGACCCTCAGTCACCCTGGCTACAGTGCTGAAAAGAAACCTGGGGTTGTTCTTATTTTCTTCTATTAAAGCTGAGTAATAGTTTGCTCTGGCATTATGGAGGCCCCTCTTATAAGTTTTGAGACTGTCCGCCCAGACTAAACGAGATTCTTTGCTCTCTTGCTTTGTTAACTTCTTTTTAAGAGGTGCTATGGAGTAGAGTGTTGTTTGCAGCGAGCCTATGGCGCTATTGACAAGATGATCAATTCGGGAAAGGTTAAAGTCGGTACGGGAAACCTCTGTTATTGAAGGACATGGTATTAAATTTAACGACGGAGGAATCATTTCCTTAAATTTTGCGACAGCAGTATCTGATAAACATCTAGAATAGTAACTTTTGCTGAGTGGCGTGTAATCAAGTAAAAAGAAATCAAAAGTAATCAAATAATGATCCGATAGCGAGAGATTCTGTGGAAAGACTTTTAGGTTATCAATTTCAATTCCATACGTCAGAACTAGATTGAGGGTATGGTTAAAACACTGAGTGAGTTAATGTACACCCTGACTGAAGCCAATGGAGTTTAATAATGAGATAAATGTGGTAGCCAGGGAGTCATTATCAATGTCAATGTCAGTGTTAAAATCGCCTACAGTAATAACTTTATCTGATTTAAGAACTAAACTGGATAGGGTTTTGGATTACTAATAAACTTTGCCAGATTTCTCGATATGAGAGCAGCTCCATCAAAGTGGGATGAATGCCGTCTCTCCTAATAAGACCAGGTTTTCCCCAGAAACTTTGCCAGTGGTTAATGAACCCCACATTGTTTGCTGGACACCACCTGGACAGCCAGCGATTAAATGATGACATGCAGCTAAACATGTCATCAGTGGTCAGATTTGGGAGGGGTCCAGAGAAAACTACAGAGTCCGACAGTTTTTGCGCATTCACACACCGAGGCAACATTAATTTTAGTGACCTCTGATTGGCGTAACTGGGTGTCATTGCCGCCGACATGAATAACGATTATATTATTATTAACCCTTTAAAAATGGACCTCCCATGTACAGCCAAAGGAAATGGTTGTTTGCATGATTTAAATAGTTCCAAAATAATAACCATAATAGTGAGAATATTCATTCTATTAGAAGCAGAAAGCTAAGGTGTCTGTCTTTGCTGTCATCACATCGTGACCTTATGTTACCTTACCTTACCTGCTATGCAAACATGGTATTTCACCAGTAATCTGCCGGTATTTACCTGTATTGGCCTCAGGAGATCACTGTGACATAAAAACAGTAATAGATAGAGCATTCTTTCATTCAGAAAGCTAAGGCTTCTGTTCCGCCTATCATCATTTAATTACCTTATGTGTGGTACAACAAAGTATTTTGCCCTAATTACGCTGGAATTTTCCCGTAATGGCAGCAGGAGATTGTTATTTGCATATATCAATCTAAAATAAATATCATAATAGGCTGAGCATTCATTCTTCTTGCAGCAGAAAGCTAAGGCTTCTGTCGTCTGTGTCATCATGTTCAATGGCGGTTTTTGGGGGGGTCCCCCTGCCGAAGAATCAGGGGTGCATAGTTTTTGTAGGACAGTCTGAAGATACTCTGTAGCAAGTTTGGTGTCAATTGAGCAAAAATTGTGGGAGGAGATAGGTTTAAGAAGTTTTACAGTTAGTGATGAACTTCATAATTTTTAATAGGTTTAAATGTACAAAAGTTTCTTCAGTATTGGGGCTACAGTTTGATGGAAGTTGTGAAGTTGTAGCACATATGGTTGATTTGTTATGAATTTTCAAAGTTTTGAACTTTAGACACTTGCTGTAGTGCCACCATCAGGACTATTGGCTTGAGTTTACAGCTGAGGATATCTAACATAAGACTGGACTTTTGTGCAAAGTTTGGTGAGTTTTCACCCATGGGAAGTATGATTTCCTTGGAAGAAGAAAGAAGAAGAATACCTAGAATTACAATAGTGTCCTGGCAGCTTAGCTGCCCGGACCCTAATAATGAATTTACTGTGTTTTACCATATGCATGTTTTTTCTAAACTAGCATCAAAAGTGCTGTAAGTGATAAAGTGATATCTATATTATATCTATATCTATATCTATATCGCTCTATGTTTATACATATATACACACACACACACACACATATATATATATATATATATATACAGTACAGGCCAAAAGTTTGGACACACCTTCTCATTCAATGCGTTTTCTTTATTTTCATGACTATTTACATTGTAGATTCTCACTGAAGGCATCAAAACTATGAATGAACACATGTGGAGTTATGTACTTAACAAAAAAAGGTGAAATAACTGAAAACATGTTTTATATTCTAGTTTCTTCAAAATAGCCACCCTTTGCTCTGATTACTGCTTTGCACACTCTTGGCATTCTCTCCATGAGCTTCAAGAGGTAGTCACCTGAAATGGTTTTCCAAAAGTCTTGAAGGAGTTCCCAGAGGTGTTTAGCACTTGTTGGCCCCTTTGCCTTCACTCTGTGGTCCAGCTCACCCCAAACCATCTCGATTGGGTTCAGGTCCGGTGACTGTGGAGGCCAGGTCATCTGCCGCAGCACTCCATCACTCTCCTTCTTGGTCAAATAGCCCTTACACAGCCTGGAGGTGTGTTTGGGGTCATTGTCCTGTTGAAAAATAAATGATCGTCCAACTAATCGCAAACCGGATGGGATGGCATGTCGCTGCAGGATGCTGTGGTAGCCATGCTGGTTCAGTGTGCCTTCAATTTTGAATAAATCCCCAACAGTGTCACCAGCAAAACACCCCCACACCATCACACCTCCTCCTCCATGCTTCACAGTGGGAACCAGGCATGTGGAATCCATCCGTTCACCTTTTCTGCGTCTCACAAAGACACGGCGGTTGGAACCAAAGATCTCAAATTTGGACTCATCAGACCAAAGCACAGATTTCCACTGGTCTAATGTCCATTCCTTGTGTTTCTTGGCCCAAACAAATCTCTTCTGCTTGTTGCCTCTCCTTAGCAGTGGTTTCCTAGCAGCTATTTGACCATGAAGGCCTGATTGGCGCAGTCTCCTCTTAACAGTTGTTCTAGAGATGGGTCTGCTGCTAGAACTCTGTGTGGCATTCATCTGGTCTCTGATCTGAGCTGCTGCTAACTTGCGATTTCTGAGGCTGGTGACTCGGATGAACTTATCCTCAGAAGCAGAGGTGACTCTTGGTCTTCCTTTCCTGGGTTGGTCCTCATGTGTGCCAGTTTCCTTGTAGTGCTTGATGGGTTTTGCGACTCCACTTGGGGACACATTTAAAGTTTTTGCAATTTTCCGGACTGACTGACCTTCATTTCTTAAAGTAATGATGGCCACTCATTTTTCTTTAGTTAGCTGATTGGTTCTTGCCATAATATGAATTTTAACAGTTGTCCAATAGGGCTGTCGGCTGTGTATTAACCTGACTTCTGCACAACACAACTGATGGTCCCAACCCCACTGATAAAGCCAGAAATTCCACTAATTAACCCTGATAAGGCACACCTGTGAAGTGGAAACCATTTCAGGTGACTACCTCTTGAAGCTCATCGAGAGAATGTCAAGAGTGTGCAAAGCAGTAATCAGAGCAAAGGGTGGCTATTTTGAAGAAACTAGAATATAAAACATGTTTTCAGTTATTTCACCTTTTTTTGTTAAGTACATAACTCCACATGTGTTCATTCATAGTTTTGATGCCTTCAGTGAGAATCTACAATGTAAATAGTCATGAAAATAAAGAAAACGCATTGAATGAGAAGGTGTGTCCAAACTTTTATATATATATAAAAGTATATATATATATATATATATATATATATATATATATATATATATATAAGTATATATAAAGTATATATATATATATATATATACACACACACACACACACACACATATATATATATATATATATATATATATATATCAGTGGTGATTGCTCTAAGACTGCAAGGGAAGCTCAGCTTCCCCTAAAATGTCAAAAAATAAGTGGTCAAATATGTACTGTTGTGTTTACATTTCATTGACTAAATATGCACTAGAACGTGTTCAGCTTTTGTTCAGAATCAGCTCCTTATCACAGGTCACTGACGCAACTTTCTTCTCATTCATTCCCGTAGCGTCACAGTGCATTAAACAGTGGAAGCTCAGCGTCCAAAGACTTCAATGGGGAAGCATAGAGTGGGCTGTTCCACTGCAGCGAAACTAGACAGTCATTGAATAAATGCTCGGTTTTGTCCCGCCCATCGGACGCTCAGCATCTCTGGGGGTCTGTGGGGCAGTGGACTGGCCTCGGCTGGCCTGGACGCTGGGTTTTTGCATGATGATTGGATGATCTGTCTGAGGCTTAATCCCTTTTTGATTGAGAGCAAAATGAGCGAATCAGCGATCTTGAAATATAAACCACCACCGGAGCATTTTTCAAGTTTCATTCCATTGTTCCAAGTTGATCTGGAGACTTTTCCAATCCTCTTGGTGACTTTTTCTTTGTTAAAAACGACTAGCGACAAATCTAGAATCTTTTTCTGGTGTTATTGGAGACTGTACTCGTGTTTGGAGACTCTGACTTCTGTCGCTCTGGAGTCGCTCCCTGTGCGCGCAAAGCTCAGATTTTACGACCATGCGGACTCTGCTCTGCGCACCAGTGACTGCTTGGCATGTATTTTTCACATTGCGGGGATTTTTCACGGACATTTTTACAGGAAACTACAACGCGGAAGTGCACTCGACTATGAAAGCCCGAATGACTGCGGACATTCCTCGCGGAGTCTGCTCCGTTTATAGTATGCCCGAGTATGTTCACTTTCAAGGATAAAGTATCAGTGTAAGCCAATCAGAGGCAGCGATTGCATTCTACTGCACTCAAATTCAAAATACTGCCGCAAGTTGTGTCCGCCCCCCCTCCCCTACAGATTCGAGGTTGCTGCTCTGTGCTGAATTGCTGCGTTGTGCTCCGGCATCTGGTGATCTAACACCGGCAAAAATAGAAGTCCTGCATATCTGTTGCGGTGGGCTCCGGAGTGCCGCAGCTGAGACGGAGCCGGGATGCAGCACAGCCGCAGCCGGTGGAAACAAACACATTGACTAGAACTGAATCCTATTGGCTCCGCTGCCATGCTGGAGCGCAGATGCAACCAACACGCATCTGGTGGAAATTGGGGGTGATTTGTTTGCCTTTGTCCTTGATCTTCGTTTTTCCAGCGGACCGTTCAAGCAAGTCCGGCTTCTCTGCTGCTAACGCTGCTGCCGGGATACAGCGGAGGAGGAGCTGGCTGCTTGCCGTGCTGCTAATGTTTGTTTCTCAAAAAAAAAAAAGTCGGGTCGATGACCCACCTGCACATGGGCTACAATGTATGATCGAAGTATTCGAAATGTCCATCCCCGTCTAGCTATGATGCTAGTTAGCCAACTTTGGCTAAAGCTTACCTGTCGAGGAGAAGATGTCACTTTGACATCCGATTTCAAATTCTTCTCCGCTTTCAACCATCTCCACCGTTCAAAAGCATCTCCTATATAGACCCTTGCTTTGTCTTGGCGTTTTTGGGAATCATAACAAGGTCGTTTGGGTTTAGTCGCACCATCAGCCATTGTAGCTCAGTCGTAACTGTAACTGATGGTGAGACTCTACTGACTGCGTGACTGGTAGACAGCGGTGGGTGGCGCAACAGGCCAAAACACAAGTTCAAAACATAAACATGATTTGCGGACCACAAATTTTTTTTTTAAATGCGAATATTCTGGCTGTGCTATTGTTGTCGGTGAGATCAGTATGTTACATTAACAATGTTATGCCCAGTCTAGGGGTGTCTGGGACACAACATGAAAGGCCCCCATCTTCCCCAAGTCCCAAGTAGCCACAGTGAAAAAGACGTGTGGAACGATCAATAGTGCAAATTTATTTACAATATGTAAATAACAGAATTAACGGAAATAATAACTTCAGGGTGGACTAAGGCCAAAATAACTAACAAAACAATTCTGTCACGGGAGTAAATAACCTAACCAAATAATGAGAAACAAATGACAAAAATCTTACCTCCCTAATTAAATAAACACAAGAGAAAAACGGGTTTGCAACAGAACTGGCAGTCCACCCCTACTTTACAATATATTCAAAAGGCTGTTTCATTACAATACGATACAACAATGTGTGTGGCCGGTTGGGAGAGGAGGAAGGTGAGGTCTGCCTGCTAGCTCGAAGCAACTGCCATCTTGGTCCTTTATAAACGCCCTTAGTGGCAGCCAATCAGGAACGAGCACAGATCCAATCCACCAATCACCGCCGGGCTGTGGCACACACCCATTTGCATGCAGAAAACACAGCACACAGAGAACACGCACAGAGAACACATGCAGGAAAACACACACAAACAAAAGAAATTACGACAACAGTCGTAACAACATTATTTCTTAGTCTCTGTGACATACAGTATAAGGAGGATTTTACGACTATTTGCTTTAGATTTCTTACATGTAGCTCCTTTAATACAACTGCAATCTTGTTTTAAACAAAAATAAAATGCATCCATTGTCATTGAAAAATGAAATTATAATGAAATAAACAACACAAATATGGCAAGTTGGTAGAGAAGCACAAATAACTATTTGTGCTTCTCTACCAACTTGCCAAGAATCCCTATGAGGGTGTCCATCTGAGCCTCTTTTTTCTTCTCCCTCTCCTCCTCCCAAGTGTCCAGCTCCCTCTGCCTCTTCTCCTGCCTTTCCCCATAATCCTTCAAATACTCCAGGACCTCATTTTTTCTTTTTGTTGGGGTTTGTTTTGAGGACCCAGGCAGTGGGTATGGCATGGCGGATGGCCCAGGAGAAGGGGCAGTGGATGGACCCGCAAAGGAGCTGGATGAAGCAGCGGGCACCGTCGCCTCCTCTTCAGGCTCCTCTTCGGCATCAGTGTCAACAGCGGTGGCAATGGGGTTCAGGGGTTTTATGGAGTCCTTCTGCCCCATCGCCTTATGCATCTCCTCAAAATAGGGCCAGTTTCCGGGTGTGCTCTCACCACACTCAGTCCCTGACCCTGTTCGTGGTAATATCAGGTCCTGTGTAAAGAAAGACAAGGGTCAGTTCACACATTTCATATTCTGATGAAACCTTAATGGTTATTTATAGGACTGGAGCCAGATAATTCTCGAAGCTTCACCACCAACGTAAAGGAAAAAACCCAGATACAGAAATACAGGTTTGCAGCCGAGTGTGAAGCAGCTGGGATGAGAATCAGCACCTCCAAGTCTGAGGCCATGGTCCTCAGCCGGAAAAGGGTGGATTGCCCACTCCAGGTCGGGGGGGAGGTCCTGTCTCAGGTGGAGGAGTTTAAGTATCTCGGGATCTTGTTCACGAGTGGGGGTAGGATGGAGCGGGAGATTGACAGGCGGATTGGGGCGGCGTCAGCAGTGATGCGGACGCTTAACCGGTCCGTTGTGGTGAAAAGGGAGCTTAGCCAGAAAACGAAGCTCTCGATTTACCGGTCGATCTACGTTCCAACCCTCACCTATGGTCACGAGCTTTGGGTAGTGACCAAAAGAATGAGATCGCGAGTACAAGCGGCCAAAATGAGTTTCCTCCGCAGGGTGGCTGGGCTCAGCCTTAGAGACAGGGTGAGGAGCTCGGACATCCGGGAGGGACTTGGAGTAGAGCCATGGGCGTGGTAGTGGGGGGAAAAGTGGACCTGACTACCCAGGGCTCAAGTAGGGAGAGGGGCCCATGAAAATCCTCATTTTTTTTTTTTTTGTGATGTTTTTATTTCGAATGAATTGGGCCCTCCAATTAATTGGTGTCATAATTTATTTCAAATATATTGATAACATCAACTGAAAGAATGAACTTTATGTCACAGTCCTCCCACATATTGGACATTCTGGGGGCCCCCTCTTGGAAGCGCAAAATGGTTTAGTCCGCCCAACAGCGACCGGCGACAAGTGTAACGTCAGTGAGCCCAGATTGAATGACCTGGGGGCTAGACATCATGCTGCCCAAAAAGCATAAATCGGGGTATCAAAAGAACATAGAGAGGAAAGAAAAAGAAAGAAGGCAGAATGAGGGGAGGCAGCTGTTGACTGCTTTCTTTCCCAAAGGTGAACCGAGTTTGCTTGTTATGCAAAGTCCAATTAAAGTTAACGTAGTCCACTCCAGACAGCTGCTGCTGATGTTTGTATGCTCACGTGAAGTCTTTAGCTTAGCTAGTTGCCAACCAGGCTGCTTGCGGCTGTAAGTATAAAGACAATTATGGGCCAGCTAAGGTTAGTTGTCAACATTAACCAGTTTCAGAAACAAACAGTGGCGCTGGTGCAGCCGCAGCAGCTGGAGCAGCAGGAGTAGCAGTGGCCAGTCCTGGCGGCTCTTCTGAAGATGAGGCTGAGATTAGAGATGAGTAAAGACAAGGTGAGATCGTTATTCAAGTATTCAAGGGCGAGCTCCCCCCTCCGACCCCCCCCCCCCTTACGTTGGTATGTTGGTTCGAAAGGGAGAGAGAGAGAGAGACAGAGCGAGAGAGAGAGAGTAGCGAGAGAGAGAGAGAGTGAGCGCTTCCCGACATGAGTGTTGGTTCACGCACGGAGAGAGAGAGGGAGAGAGAGAGAGAGAGAGAGAGAGAGAGAGAGAGAGCGAGAGCTGCTGACTGGTAGAATTGCTGCCTAAATGCAAGTTGTTTACCTAAAGTTTAAAGTAAGTAAGCCTTTTGGTTCAGTGCGTGTGCTATAGCCTATTGTCTACTAACACAGCAGAGCTGAAAGTGAAACCCTGTGCTGAGACTTAATAAATGATCCACCTAGCAATATTTCTGCTGCATATATCAACATGTAAATAGCCTACCAATATCACTGTAGGCTCAAGTGCACACTAGTAATATATTAATTGAGCAATAAAGCAATTTATTATTTTTGTCTGGTAAAAAGCCTTAGCATTGCAGTGCAGTGCTGTGCTTAAAAGCTATTGTCAATGCTCAATAAATTTATGATGTTACCAAAGCCAATGAATAATCATGTTAAATAACTGTGATCTCAATATCAATCAAAAATAATTGTGATTATGATTTTTGCCATACATTTTTGCCATAGATAGAGATAGAGAGACAGAGACAGAGAGAGAGAGAGAGAGAGAGATACCCCCTTACGCTGGTATGTTGGTTCGCGAGGGAGAGAGAGAGAGAGAGAGACAGAGCGAGAGAGAGAGAGAGCGAGCGCTTCCCAACATGAGTGTTGGTTCATGCACGGAGAGAGGGAGAAAGAGAGAGAGAGAGAGAGAGAGAGAGAGAGAGAGAGAGAGCTGCTGACTGGTAGAATTGCTGCCTAAATGCGAGTTGTTTACCTTAAGTTTAAAGTAAGTTAGCCTTTTGGTTCAGTGCGTGTGCTATAGCCTATTGTCTACTTACACAGCAGAGCTGAAAGTGAAACTCCATGCTGAGACTTAATAAATGATCCACCTAGCAATATTTCTGCTGCATATATCAACATGTAAATAGCCTACCAATATCACTGTAGGCTCAAGTGCACACTAGTAATATATTAATTGAGCAACAAAGCAATTTATTATTTTTGTCTGGTAAAAAGCCTTAGCATTGCAGTGCAGTGCTGTGCTTAAAAGCTATTGTCAATGCTCAATAAATTCATGATGTTACCAAAGCCAATGAATAATCATGTTAAATAACTGTGATCTCAATATCAATCAAAAATAATTGTGATTATGATTTTTGCCATACATTTTTGCCATAGATAGAGAGAGAGAGAGAGAGAGAGAGAGAGAGAGAGAGAGAGAGAGAGAGAGGGAGAGGTGTAGGTGGTGAGAAGAACATAGAAAAACAATTAGCTATTCCTCTCAATCTGGCTGAAAAATGGCTTAAAACATTTTTGCCTCTGCAACTTGCTGACCATGATGAATACTGTGTGTTATAGCAAATAGTTAGGCTAGTCCAAGCATCTATTGTAGGAAAGCATATCTGATGTTTACTTCACGTTTGACTTTTAATGAACATATTTGCAACCTTTCACATTATCTTTGTACTTGTTCTAAATGGTAGATGTCAAGCGCCCTCTTGTGGATACTTACCAGTTATGACTGTTTGGTTGACAGCCTTAGAGCTCAGCCCATAGCAACACAAAAATGAGCCCCATTTAAAAGACAATCCGTCAACATAATAAGCAATGCTTGGCCATATGTTTCATTATTTTTAGCAGTTTATCTTGCACTGAAATGGCTCTAGAAATACAAAGTGAGCTTGCTTTAAAAAGTAGGTTGGGTTATTTGTATGTTAAGAGGCTAATACCAATTCTTTATTCTTGTAGATGTAGAGAGTTCTGCATCAGATGCTGAAGGCAAGGAAGGGTGTAGCTTAAAACCCTATTTATGCTTTTTTATTTTAAATAAATAGCCCTTTTTTTTTCTTTCTTTCTTTTTTTTTTTTGCTCACGCGCCTTGTGCACTGGCATGGATAGGGGCCCACTGACATTGAGAGTGTACAGGGCCCAGAATTTGGTGCTACGCCCCTGAGTAGAGCCACTGCTCCTCCACATCGAGAGGAGCCAGTTGAGGTGGTTCGGGCATCTGGTAAGGATGCCTCCCGGACGCCTCCCTTGGGAGGTGTTTCGGGCATGTCCAACCGGGAAGAGACCTCGGGGCCGCCCCAGGACACGCCGGAGGGATTACATCGCCCGGCTGGCCTGGGAACGCCTCGGGGTTCCCTCGGAAGAGCTGACAGAGGTGGCTGGAGAGAGGACTGTCTGGGCTTCTTTGCTGAGGCTGCTGCCCCCGCGACCCGGTTCCGGATAAGCGAAGGACGATGAGACGATACAGAAATACATGTGATCCAGGGGCCCATTCACCAGATAACACAAGATAATACTCTGTTTACCCTATAACCCTATATAGGCCTGGGCTGAGGTTACCTCATTTTGGAGACCCATCGCCTTTATGACCAGACTGATGACAAAAGCAGGATAAGGGCTCCATTATATTATTACTATACCCCTGACACCCCCCACCCCAACACACACACACACACACACACACACACACACGTCTATAGCAGATCAGTTTTCTTCTGGCTTCTGTGAATGAATGAATGAATGAATGAATGAATGAAGTTTTATTTTCGTGTCTGGCTGTCCAAGATAGTCCCACCCTTATGGGATTATTCACACATTTGTCATCAATAAACAAACAATGAACAATATACAGTATGTGGACATAACAAGAAATAATTCTAGTAAATATTTAGTTAAAGGTATGATCTAACCTCAAAGCCACTGTGCATAAATTACCTATTTTCTTCTATTCCAACCTTTATATATAATTGTGTTTACAGTCATTCCTTGGCAACATTGTCATTAACTGACATTTCTAAAGTTTGCTAGGTGAATACTTACTCAAAACCTTGAATCGAGGCATTCCTGTGCCCAATAAACTGCGCCTTGTGTTCCATCCTCAGTCTAATGAAGCTCAGCGTAAGTTCAATCAGGAAGACCTTTCTGTGCTTATTCATTCACAATTCTCCCTCTCTCACTCCCACTGCTTCCTCCAATCAGCTGCCACCAGGCGTGCACTCTTCTAGCTGTCCTATCGTAATTAGCCACGGCCTCCATCAGCCAATCAGGTCATCACTATAAGATTTTAAATCTGTTCTCTCCTCTGCCGCTTTCAGCTGTCATTCTAGGCAGAATCGCCGCAGACAATCGCTCACCTTACCTTTTTCCTGCAGTCTATTGCTGATTGTACAGCCTCGTGCGTTTCCTCAGCAGCAGCGGAATCATCTCTCATTCATCAAGTCCTCCAGTTCAGGCGATTTCACCTGTTTATAAGTCATATTGTCAACGCATCTTCTGCCTCCGTTTCCTTCTTCAGTCTCGAGCTCAGTGTCGTGTATGGATTCAAGATGTGGGCCAAACTACACGTAACATGATTTGTTTCTCCGGGAAACGTTGCATACGTACACCCGGATTGCCACGCGCCGTCCCCCGTTACTCCGGCCAAGCTTCCACGCACACCTTGCTTCAATCCCTGGACATGCTTCACCTCCGCCTCGTCATCGTCATCATCACCGCAGGCCTCCACATGCAGCGGCCACCACTCTCAGCCGACCGGTCCACTCAGCTGGCGTCTACCCCGAACCAGCGCTTCATTCTGTCTCCAGCCTCTCTCCAGCCCCGGAGCTCCCGAATCCTTCACGGCAAGAGAGCCGGTGGTTCAAGCCATCCGATCATCAGCCTCCCTCACTGTTAAGTGTGTGTCATATGATCAGCCTACTACTCCATTCAGTGCCGCAGACAATATTATCACTGCATCATTAATATGAAGTGATTTATTTATTCTCCCTTCACCCCCATTTAAATGGGAAAACAATTACCGTAATACTGCAATAGCGGCAGACCTCAATTTTCGGCTCACTGGGTTTCATCAAAGTGGGCATATTAAGCAGGCACACCATGCCCTCTGTTCTCTATGGTATTCGCTTTAAGCTAAGCGATTTTTCCTCTTCATCTTCATTCTTAAAATAAACTCACGTGCGCATCATGCCGCTATCTTACCACACTTCCTGTATCATTTCAATCATAAGCCCTTCAGCGATTCTCCAGTGGGGTTGTGCGGGTTTTTCAGGTGACCGAGAATATACTTCTAGCACAATCAATTAAAAACGCCTCATTGCAGCACTCATATTTATTCGCATTCCCTTTCTTTCAGGAAACACAGAGTAGTTCGCATGCGTGTCTACAGTATGCACATGCTCTCACAACAGCTGTTTCATCAGCCCACATAACAAAATTGGTCCTTCTCTGAGAAGGACAGATGGTCTGAGAGAGGAGTTAAGGAAACAACTGTGGTCCACAGTTGTTAGTCACTCATGCCTGTTTCGGGTAACACCCAGTGACTGTCGTTAGAGACAAACGACTGTAGTCGTTTGTCTCTAACGACTGTCATTCATACCTGGTTTTGTGACAAACGACTGTGGAACACAGTGTCAAACGACTGTGGAACACTCTGTCAAACCATCTGTCCTCTCTGAGAAGGACAGATGGTCTGAGAGAAGAGTTAAGGAAACGACTGTGGTCCACAGTCGTTAGTCACAAAACCAGGTATGAGTGACAGTCGTTAGAGACAAACGACTGTGGACCACAGTCGTTTCCTTAACTCCTCTCTCAGACCATCTGTCCTCTCTGAGAAGGACAGATGGTCTGAGAGAGGAGTTAAGGAAACGACAAACGACTGTCGTTTGTCTCTAACGACAGTCACTGGGTGTGACCCGAAACAGACATATGTTTGACATATGACATAGTTTCCTTAACTCCTCTGTCAGACCATCTGTCCTTCTCAGAGGGGACAGATGGTTTGACAGAGGAGTTCCACAGAGGAGTTCCACAGTCGTTAGTCACAAAACCAGGTATGAGTGACAGTCGTTAGAGACAAACGACTGTGGACCACAGTCGTTTGTCTCTAACGACAGTCACTGGGTGTGACCCGAAACAGACATATGTGACTAACGACTGTGGACCACAGTCGTTTCCTTAACTCCTCTCTCAAACCATCTGTCCTCTCTGAGAAGGACTGATGGTTTGAGAGAGGAGTGACAGTCATTAGTCACACATGCCTGTTTCGGGTCACACCCAGTGACTGTCGTTAGAGACAAACGATTGTGGAACACAGTCGTTTCCTTAACTCCTCTCTCAAACCATCTGTCCTCTCTGAGAAGGACAGATGGGATTACAATGACCTGGACAAATGAGAACATTCACGGACAAGATCTTATAAAAATGTATTCAGTCAACAACAGATCACAGCCTATGAATACAAATAAATACTCACATGTATGAAGACTGGTTTGTGGTCTCCTTATCAGTTGATGTGGTTCAGAGGAAACAGTCTTTCTCTGGTGCAGGCTAGGGGACGCACGGCTTCTCTGGTGCAGGCTAGGGGACGCACGGCTTCTCTGGTGCAGGCTAGGGGATGCACAGCCTCTCTGGTGCAGGCTAGGGGACGCACTGCCTCTCTGGTGCAGGCTAGGGGACGCACTGCCTCTCTGGTGCAGGCTAGGGGACGCACGGCTTCTCTGGTGCAGGCTAGGGGACGCACGGCCTCTCTGGTGCAGGCTAGGGGACGCACGGCCTCTCTGGTGCAGGCTAGGGGATGCACTGCCTCTCTGGTGCAGGCTAGGGGACGCACTGCCTCTCTGGTCCAGCTCAGGAGTATGGTGCATTCTGCAAGTAGCATGATTAGTGTTAGATTTGTTTTGGTTTTGGATTGCAAGGATGTCCTTCCTTTGTTGGTGTTTTTCTAAGTGGAATAAGTTCTTCAGGAATGAGGAATAAATAAAGATTTCTGGTGCATTAGACAGTCCATCTTGTACGCAAAGAAACAGAGCAAAGCAGTCCAGAAATTTTTCAGATGAAAAATAGCTTTTCAAATTCAAATTATACAACAGTTAGTTCCTGCCCTGCAATCTGATTGGTCGAGAGACAGTAAAACCGTGACGATATTGGAGTACAACATCACGGTTATTTCACTGTGTATGTATCACTCCGCCTCACAGCTGATTGCAATCAACAATCAAATCAAAACTGACGGTTAGTGTCAGTTAGGTCAGCAGTTGCGTTGTAGGCTAATTAATTCATCCACCGTCAAACAGCCAAAAATATGGATTTATTTCCTAAAATAAGTTTTGAATTGAACTATGAATGGTCATCAGAGGAAGATGAGGGAGAGGAGAAGCTGAATCCATCTGAGCACACATCCAAGTTTGTCAGTGTTTCATCAGCGGAGCTCAATGACTTGGAGAAAAGCAACATACTGTCAGATCAGAAGGCAGAGTCGGCTGTGCCTGTGAAGCGAAAGTCCACCATGCAGTCACCAGAGACTTATTTCACCAGCTGCACAATTAATGGAAATGTGCAGATAAATGTGTATAAAGAGTAAGTGCCTGGCGCACCATGTCTGCGTTACATAGCAACGTTGACTGCGGAGTCCTGAGGGAACTATTTTTGTTGGCGGAAGACAAATAAAATGCTTAAATTACCTATTTTGTCCACATTTTTCAACATTTCTTAAATCAGCCTTGCTTATTTAACTGTTTAACTGTTGTATAAAAGCAATATCACAGTCGACCTCGTGATGTTGTACTGTGATATCGTCATGGCTGTGATTCGGTCGTAGACAATCACAGCTGTGACGATATCACAGTACAACATCACAAGCTCGAGTGTGATATTGCTTAATTAACAGTAGAGGTTTACCGTGGTTTTCCTGTTGGTAAGACAGCTTCCTCCCCAGAGTCATTCCCTTGGGGATTGAGGCCAAATGCCTGAAGAATCTTTGGTGCACTAGGCAGTTCAGCTGATCTGCAATGACATAGCAAACCAAATATTGTATCAACATTTTACATACCAATAGCAGAAAATTAAACTCAAATGAACAATTCAAACGTCTTACTTCTTCCGTGGCTTAGCTTTTGGAAAGACATGTGCCACCTCATCTTCATCTTCACCAGGGAAGAGGATGTTCTTTGGTCTAATTAAATACTTGAGGTTATTAAAATTGAAAATGCACATAAATATAGGCATGTAAAAATAAAACATAACAACTTACATTCTTCTCCTTTTGGGTTTAATTGGAGAATCCTCCCCATCTGTCCCAAGGTCAGTGTGTTCAACAGCTTCTGGAAGCTTTAGCCTTGCCTCATTGTAATCATCTGCAAAATAATAAGTACTTGATGGTTAATTTTTCGTTACTCACATGAAAAAGCTCAAACACAATGGATACATTTCAATAACGTGACTGATAAGTTTCTTGTTGTGTTGTATTTACATTTGTTTGTGATGACTTATGCCTATTAAGACATTCACCAAAGATTAGTCTCGACATGTACTAGAATCCGCACAATTGTACTTACTTGATGTGAATATAACTCGGACCCTATATGGTTTCCAGCCTGCTCCAGGTTGTTCTTGGCTTTTTGTGGCCTTGACAACGTCCACTTTGTGTGGTGGCCACATACATTCTTCTCCACTGACCCACTTTGATGGTACCACTTCCACTTCATTAGTTTTCTCAAAAATAACAATGTGATACATTGCCTATATAAAATGTAGACTTTTAGTCATTTTCATGTTACTGTAATTTGTTATGTATACAGAACATGAGAACTTGGGAGCAATATGAGAAGAGACTAAAACACTTTACTCATGCTCTCTAAGGGGTGGGGGGGTGGGGGCCTATTGACTCACTGATTCATTTGAATGTACCAGGGGCACAACAACAAAGTCATCATGATATGGCAATCTGATGTACTTTTGTACACTTTCCTCCATCTGAAAGTACTTCACATTCATGGACAGGTTAGAAACTTTGTATATTCCTAACTCTCTGGAATCAAATGGATATACAAAGAATGGTTCATTGCATCTGTATTCTTTGCCTGCAATGTATTCTATTCCTCCATCAATAACAAAGTTTTCAACCAAAACCACTTTATTCCTAATTTTGATGCATGAATCTCTCCTTGAAGGTTTGACAATCATACCATCCATGGACAACACTTTAAATTGGTGTACTTCTCCACTAGTGGACTGTGGCACTGGCCCATCTTCATGTTCCAACCTATATGCTTTTTCTGTTTGAGAACAAAGATCAGGACTAGAGTTGACATGATCCATTTCAGACAACCTGCGGATCACTTGAGTCAGGGCATTACATGGCCCCCTAACCATTTTTTTAAGTTGCCCCAAGAAATTTTCATATGGAAAACCTGAAATGAGATCCAAATTGCCATGCACTTTGACATCCTGACTAAGGTGCACAAGACTATGTACATTGTAAACTAAAAATTCTTGCCCATAAAGACAGCCAAAGTGTTCAACAAATGAAACCAGTAGAGAGTTTGCAAAGTCATTCATTCTCAAACAATATTCCGAGCTCACTAAAATGTACACACCAACAGACAAAAGCATAAAATTGTCATAGATTTGAGACTTCAACACATCCTTCAGTACAACAGGACCAGTATACAACAAAAACTGGCGTAGTTCAGTTGCCTTCCATCTGTTTCTCTCAGCCAGTGTACGTGGCCTTATGGCAAACTCTGATGGAATATAGTCCTTCAAAGCAAGTAGTCTCTCTGAAACCAAAGAAGCCTGACTAGATGACATACGACAACACAATGGACCAGGAGGACCCAACCACAAATCAAGTAGACGCCTCATTACCCCTAAGCACACCAAGTGCATGTAATCATGAGGGAAGGTGGCAACCATGTCCATATCAAGGTTGGAGAAAGGTGAGCGCGCATGGTGGTGGTCCTCATCAGTGGCTTGTCTAAAACATTTGTCAGTTCTCCGCCTTGCACCGACCTCAGGGAATGTCATCCGGCTACCTATTCGAACACCAATTTGATGGCACTTGTCGCATCCATGGTATGCAGTATGTGATTTAACAGCTTTGATGAAGGCTCGGGCTGGGGTGTCACACACAACGGAGCTGACACTCAAAACAAATGTCTTTCCCTTAAAAACAAACCCACTGCTCAGTGTTTTTAATTCATTAACCAGATGCTGCAAATATTCCGACAAAGACTTAGGTTTAGAATTGCCACAAAAAAGGCCAATCACCACTGGGTTCTTACTGTACCCCTGCAACATGCCAAGTATTGGCCAAAACTGAGTACTTGTGCTCTTAAAAAGTGGAAGACTGTCAAAATTCAGCTGTAGTCTAAAGGTGTGTCTATCTGGGAGAACAGACCACACATTATCCAGAATCCTATGAAATGCATTCAGTATTCCAAAATAGTGAAATATTCCACCTGCTAAAGTCTCAATTTTGTATGTTGTTTTTGTTCTGAGCAATGTTCTTCCATCCTTGGGCAGAAAGGGATGGTGACGTTTCAGGATGGAGAGCAGGGCTGATAAAGCCAAACTCAATGGCCCAGTCTGCCAGAGAAGCCCTTAAATCAGAAGTGCTCTCACTGCATGCATCTGTGTGATCCATGTCCATCTCATCAGAATCATCAAACCTATGTTCTGCCTCCATAGTTAGACTAGGCTCACTCTCTTCTTCACTATCGGTGTGCATCTCTTCACATCCACCTGATGCCTCAATATTTAAGCCTGCCTCCACGTTTCTATCATATTTTACATTTTCCTGCTCATTTTCTAATGATTCCACAAGTTTTTGTACCTTTTTCATTGCTCGTCTTCTCATATTGCTCCGCTCATTGTAAGCCCAGTTCCCTTCCATATCACTTACACTCCTGTTCTGCCTCAAGTGACAAGCCCAAACACAGCCCTGCAAGAAAGGAAAATTTAAGATTAATTGTAATAAAGAAATAATTGATAAATATTGTGATAAATATTGATTCTGTTTACAGTCAACAGATTTTATTTTATTTTTTAAAAAAGTCTATATTAGATCAGTGGTTCTCAAACATTTTCATGTCAACAACCCCCACATTGATATGCATGTGGCAGTAGACCCCAATTTGAAAAGGTTTTGTACCAGAGACCCCCAGATGATTTGTGTTGTTAACGATTTTCAAAACTGTTCCAAATTTTAAGATTTTTCATAATTTTGCAAAAAATAACAGATCTACAAGCTCACAAAGCATCCAATGTGATGTGCTGTGACCTTGAACACCTGCTTATTATTGATTATCCAAAGTATAAAACAGGGTTAAAGTGGATCAGCTGATTTTGATGCTACAACTTTTGCTGTGGACCCCCTGACCTCACTTTGAGAACCACTGCATTAGATTACAGATGTCTGTGCCATTTTTTAATGATTTGCCATCATGATCATGCACTGTACCTTAAATGTTCTTTTTGTTTACACCAGCCTGCACAGCCCTGCAATATAAGTAAAATAAATATAAAATACTGAAGCAACTTCAAAATAAACTAGTTAAGAAGCCACATATGTTTTACATATAAACCCAATTATGTTTTTTTTTTTTTTTTTACAGTTTACGCTAGCAACTTAGCCTCGTAGTTATAACTCGACAGCCCATGCAACTAGCCCAATGAGTTAGCTTCACTCCTTTCTATAACCCGGTAACTAGGCCAATATTGTTTTTACATATACATAGAATTCCAGCATAGAGGCTATCTATGTCCCACAGACTATTACAACCTAAAATATGAAAAAGCAATAGCTTGCTCACTGTTCCGTTAGCAACAGTGTTGCCAACTCCTCAGTAAGGAAAGTAGCTATTGGCTGTCCTAAAAGTCACTAGAAGTCGCTAAATGACATCATCACCTAATTTGCATAATTGTCAATTTGCATGTAATTGTAATAGACACTGTAGGAGAGAGGAATAATGTCGGAGAAGAAACAAAAAGTGAGGAAAAAACACCCTAAATATGTTCAGAACAACAAATGAACTTTCGTCTGTTGATTCTTGGTTTGTTTGTTTTTTTTATTTTGCCTTTGAAGTAAGTCATCACTTCTCAAAATAACTTCATGACTTCAATGCTTTGTCTAGACCCACATTACATAAATCAGTTTTGTCCTGCATTGTTAAATGTTAGAATATCAAATTTAATAAAAAGACTGTGGTGGAATTGTTAGCTCTACGTCCAAACCTCCTCCTTTATCCGGGCTTGGGACCCAAAAGAGACACTTGGGCAGAGTTACTTGGATTTGTTTGAAGGTTTTTTTTTTCTTACTTTATTTGTTTATTTTTGAGTTTTCTTAAGTTTGGTTTAGTTTCTAACCTTATGCTCCATGTAGAAGCCTACAACAAGTCACAGTAAATCATGAAAATTT